>NC_056726.1:926234045-926579045 GCF_019279795.1 Protopterus annectens
TAAGTGGGCTTGCATGGAGGTAAGCAGTGCTAACTTCTGATTACAGTTTCTTATACTCAGTTAGCTTCTAAATTGCTTAACATGTGTAGACATTGCTTACCCCCGCGCAAACAGGCTTAAACCTGCTTACTGCTGCTTAAAAGTGCTTACTCCCGTTTACCCCCGTGCTAATTTCTTTGAAAGAAAAGGAAAAAAAGGTTGATAGGAAAATGGTGAAAAAGGGGCACAAAGAGGGAAGGAAAGTAAGGAAAATAGCTAGGGATGTGCAGGAAGGGTGTAGAGAAGGTCCATAGCTACCCATTTCTTCTACAGCAACAGCTGTGCATATACACTGAATTTGGAGATAGATTTGGACACTCAAAGTCCTGGGAGAGAGGTGAGGGCAACAATAGCAAGTTGTGATGTCAATTAGACCGGATTACATGTGTCCAGTGGACATGTGTGGGAAATGGACAGCTATGTATGGGGCGTGAATTTTTTGTGGGAACAGATTGCCCTTTTTCTTTTTTTTTTTTTTTTCAAGTGAGAGTGGGATGTTGGGGAGGGTAGTAGGTATATTTGGGAAGGTAGGTTGGGTAGGTTAACAGTCAAGACATACAAGACACATACAGGGGTAGTATATGACACATTTAGGGGGTAAACACCTTGATGGGTAGGGATGTTGGGATATCGGAAGCCCACAAGCCCCCTAGTGGTAACACTGGGACTGAGGTCGCCACCCATGGGCAGTCACCACTGCAACTTCACAGCCCCAAAGGTAGCTGTGCTGGGGGCTGAGCCGCAGAGCCAGGCTGACTCTCTAATCATGACTTGCGACCCTCGAGCTGGCATAGAAGATCACCGAACTGCTCGTTGATTTCTCTACGCACCACGACCCCTACCTGGTGACAGCTGACAGGTGCCTGTCTGCTCCCACTCCCAGAGGGGGGCGAACCCTATCCCCTGAGGTGGTTACACCCGAAGGTGGTGCAGGACCAACAGACAGAGAAGTCCAGGGTTGGGCCCAAGACATGCTGTTGCTCAGTGCCTCGGCCAGCTGAGGTGGGGACGGCCTTCCCAAGCGTGCTATAGTGTTTAGATTTCAACATCATATATAGGTTAGTAATAGTCAATACATTCCAGGGTTAGGTATAACAGCATTCACAGATATTCCCATTAACCAAGACACCAGATACGGGACAGTTGCATAGCAAACAAAACACATGCATATATGGGACCACAGTGGTAATAAGAACAGCATGCAGGTACGTTGATAGCACCATGCCAACAATGTTGGAATAATTCAATATGGCACATGCATGGGAACCATTAAAATATTTATCAAACAATTGGACATTATCAGAGTCAGTACACATCAGTTGGGGTGGCTATGTTGATTATTTTTGGAGATAACGTGGGGGTGGGGAAAGATGTCAATTAACAAGTAGTATATTCCTATACTCCACATTGCTTTCCTAGTCAGTCCTGTTATCTGTACCTTACAAGTCTTACTACACTACCCTATAGACTTATATTGGACACTAATATGGCTGTCGACATCATTACACATGAACTGGTTTTACCTGCAGTATGCACCTCTTACCTGGTATACCTGTGGAGGGAATGTTTGTTAACACTGACTAACTGTTTGTACACATACGACCGGATTCTGGGTTGATGTCTTGCACTATGCTATCCAACTCTTTCTGCACAGACTCTGGCCATGTGTTAACCACATGCTGGTGTGCCTGGACATATCTAGAATATTGCCCTCTTCCACCTTTAGTAACCTGACACACACATATACATGCTTTCCTACACAGTTATTTTATGTAGCACAGTGTGGGTGACAGTGACCAGTGATACTTTATTATTCAGAAAAACTGCAACACTCACAATCCCCTATAATACTAGGGTGGATGGTACCAGTGCAGGTTATATTATATATTTGTATCTGAGAATGTAGACTTTACCAGCAACCTTTTTTAACTTCATCTTGTGTTATTTGTTTCTGTTTTATAAGGCTAATACAGTAGTATATATTAGTAGTAGTGTTATAGTTTCTTCTTAATAAGTGTAATACAGTAGTACATATTATAAGTTTATCTCCTATTTTTAATATCTCTTTTGTGTTGAAATTGAATTTTCTTTTTTTACCTTGTATTGTTTACTCATATTAATGTTTTATTGTGCCAAATCATTGTTTATTGCCTGTACTGGAGCTTTTCTCCCCGGGCCTCTACTGAAAATGGATACATGTCCAGCTAGACTAGCCCGGTCAACAAATGTAAAATAAAATAAAATAAATATTGGTCTGTATTTCTCAGCACAGTGTTCATATCCAACATACCTGTGGAAGTAATGTTTGTTAGCACTACCTGACTGTTGCCACACAAGGTTCCAGATTACACATTAGTATTATGCACATACATCTCACTCTGTTACTGTACACACTCTGGTCACAGCTTGACAACATGGGAGTGTAGATAGGACATACTTGAAATACTATTCTCCTAACAGTTTTGGCGGTTGCTACAGTGACAGGTGTGTTCTCATAATGTTTGACAATCACTTCTATTCCCTGGTTCCTGGCTACACATCTGGGATCATCCCACAGACTTACCAGGGGGACAGGGGGACAGGCAGCAGATATGGGCACATATACTAGACATTCCAGCCTCATGTGTACAGTTTTGGGGTATGAATCGGTATGCAGTCTAATTCCACTCCCAGGATTCAGATCACGGTTATGTCTGCTACAACTTAAATACTGTCCATCACAGTTGTGTCTGCTATATTGATATTGCTGTACATCTCCAATCTGCTTTCTGTCTTATTAATCCCCTTTGCTTATGCATTCTGACCTTGTATAACAACACTCTTATACAGATTTCCTAGACAATTATATGTTGTAGAACACTGTGGGTGAAAGTGATGTGTAATACCTCATTATTCAGAGCAACTGCATATCATTTTTGTATTTGTGGGTACAGTGTTGCCATCTGACAGACCTGTGCGAGGAATGTTTATTAGCACTACCTGAATTTTCCCACACACTGTACCAGGTTCCACATTACTATTATGCACACACATCTCACTCTGCTACTGTACACACTCTGACCACAGCTTAACAAGTTGGGGTGTAAATGGCACATATGTAGCTTCTTAGTCACATAAGGTATTGGGGAGTTGCTAGTGTGCCAGGTTTGTTGTCATAGATGTGTGTCAATCAGTTGTATTTCCTGTTTGCTGCCTATATGTCTGGGATCATCCCACTGATTTCCCACAGGACAGGCTGATAGGCAATAAATTTGGACCACTTTAATAGACATTCTGGACATATCTGTACAGTTGTGGGGTATGATTCTGTATGCAGACTGTTAGCACTGTCAGGATTTGAACCATGGCTGTGTGCTAAAAAAAAACAGTTCACATCTCAGCTGCATGTGGTATTCGGTTTTTGTTGTCTGCATTTTCCCTGTGTACTCTGTGTCTCTCAGTTGTACTAAATTGCCTATGGGGATTACACCTGTCATATACAGGCATTCCTACACATTCAATGTACGGTGCATGGTGTGGGTAACAGTGCTTAATACTACAGTACTATTACATGACTGCAAATCTACATTACCATATGATACCAGAATATACACACGCAGTCCAGCAGTTAGACTTGTTTTCTCAGGATATTACACTTTTATTGCCATACAAACAATATGAGACTTTTCCTGCCATATTCTCTAGTGTATGCAGTACTTGCCTTGAACAATACAGGTTTTAAACCTGCAATTAATTTAGTACTACTTTTATTTTTATTTCCTATGACAGTAAAAACATAGTATTACAACCATGCCAGGTGGCAGATGTGGGCCTCCTGGTTCGCGGCCTGCTCCTTTGCAGCTGTGGGGGACATAAGAGGAATATTTAGCCATACCTATCCATGATATACCTGAGTTGGCACTTATTACACACATACTGGGGTGATACTTACACATGTCTGGAACATCTTCTGATTCTCTAGCCTCTTGGAGCCACTCCTCCAACAGGTCCCCCTTTCACCACTTCAGGTCGGCATAGTGGTGCCTGACCTGCTCACCAGTTTGTGGTATGCCAGTGGCATTATTGAGGTCGCGAGTGAGACGGTCCCAGGCCTCTGCCTTATATTGGGAGTCCTGGTACTGGCCCTGCAGCAGTCTCTGTGCATGGTCTTTAACTAGGAGTCCTACCATGACCTTGGACTACTGGATGCATCAGCGGTGCACCTGGAAGTACACTTCTTCTCCCCTTACTGCCATAGTGCCTGCAAGGGGATGCTACAACCAGTTATGAGATGTATTCCTGCCACTTGGGTTTGAGTAGGGCCGATTTCCCACACTTTTCTATGATTGGATGGTTTTGAAAAGGCTAAGCTATGGGCAGACCTGCTTACCTAAGGTTGGCATTGTTTAAAGGGATATATCACTGGGCACAAAGAGTTAGCTGGTCTACACATTGCTCACACCTACTAAGCTGGCCTGTGCAATGCTTAGCATTGCTTGCATTAGGCCTTCATTATAATGCCTTTTTGGCATTGTGTTATTATTCATTACACCTTATATATATGCCTGGTATCCCTGATTGATGTGTACATACACTCTGTGGGGTCCTTGTGTTTTATTGGGGACTTCAACACTTTATTACAATTACACCTCACATCTGGGCTTACTGCTGTACTGCAGTTCACATATTTATGTTATGTAGTGGGTTTTGCACATATGACTGTATTCTGATGCCTTTCACAGGTTCAGTTTGGTTACACTATGGTGGGGACATTTTACTACTACCTCATTTTTCTGTACTGCTGTGATGGCTTGGTGGATAACTACTAGGACTATGGTGCATATGGTCCTGGGTTCAAGACCTGCATTGATGTTTATTTTGTTGATGGGCAGAACAAGGTCCATTGGATACAGAGTGAGTAAGGCACTTTTGAGCAGTTGTAAGCAGGTAGGCGTGACGGTAAGCACTGCTAACCTGCCATTACATCTGCTTACTGAGAGTTAGCTTTAGAATTGATTACCCAGTGTAGGCATTGCTTACTGCCATGCAAACAGGCTTACGCCCACTAACTAGTGCTTAATTATGCTTACTATTGCTTATTTGTGCTTAGACCTGCTTACTAATGCCTTATTCATTATGATACTGACACCTCATATGTGCATTTATAGCAGTACTCCAGTTCATAAATATATGTTATTTAGTGGGTTATGCAACAAAAATATTACTCATATCGTGCTTTGCCATGTAAAATAGAATGTGCTGCAGTGAGACTCAAAACGGGAATACCTGCTCATTAGGCAAATTCTCTGCCCACTACACTATTGCTGTGCTGCTTCATTTGCATATATCTTCCTTGTTATCCTCTTCAGCCTTTTAAGCTGCTTTAACCATAGCTAAGCGATGGGCACACCCGTGCACCTGTGGTTAGCTTCAATCGGATTTAAAGAAAAAAAAAAAGATTAGAGTTTCTTCATTTTATTACTACATTCTGTTTCTGTTATACACAAAGGGAACTGTTAGTGGGGATATGTGGACAGCTGTGATCGGTCTCGTTCATTGCATACCCCTTTCTACTGTTCTATATTGCAGGGGCATGTTTATTCTGAGAGCTCTGCTCGCAGACACACCCCCTGCACTCTTACACGCTCCATGTAAGCGTCAGAGCTCGGGCAGCGTGCCTTATTAATATGCATGGCGTGCTGCCATCCTGCTTCTAAATAGTCACTTCCATGCAGGACTAAGCTAGTCCTGCATGGAAGTTTAGTAAATCTAGGGGAATGTATTTGTTTAATGAACAGTTAAGCACTTCTGTCCTTATCTGAACTTCATCAGAACTATTCATACATTAACACAACCATTCTTATGTAACCATCCCAAAAAAATCACATCACCATAAAAACACCAATCAAAAAGTGATAATAAAATAATCATTAATTCATTAATTAATCAAAGATTTATACCATTTGCTGTTCTAAACCATATATATGCATTAGCAATAATCCTTTCAGTGTTCCTAAAAACATTTTCTAGAACATAACATTTATTTAACTGAAATATTTTTATAATTTAGCTGCTCACAATTTTAAACAACTTCTTAAAGAAATAACAACATTTAACCATGGTAATTCACAAGCATTCAATCTAGCCTGTCATAACAGTTCTTTATATTATAACCTGAGTTACCAGGGACCACCCCTAGGGTTAAATGGTACTTGCACTAAAACCAAAAAATATTTTTTCCTTATCAACACAATTGATTTTTAAATCTTGTTCAGTCCCTCCTTTAGGAGGATAGAAAGAACAGCTCAATGGAATAACCATTTATCAGAGATAGAGAGGTATAGAGAGGGGGGAACCGACAGGCAAGAGGTGGTAAGTGGGAATTTTCAGGATGAGAATGATTTACAAACATCTCTTCCATTGTTAAATTTGAGTTTTAGAAATGGTCAAGTATTACAATTTAAAGCTTTATGCTATTTAAGACCAGTAGACTCACTATAGTTTGAGCCTGTAAGTAATATTTTTTACCATTAGCTCAGTACATTGATATGCCATTCTTCTGAGATTACAAACATAACTAAAAAAGTCTTGCAATTTTTAGCTTGGGTAGCTGTTTTAGCCTCATACTTGTCTTTGGTGGACTATTTTAAGGTCCTGAGTTGCTTGTTTATTTCAATGACAAGGGCTGTAATATTGTAGGAATTGATCTTGTTACTTTTGGACATAATTATCTTTTTAGTATTGTAATGCTTATTGATATTATGGCTCCACCAATTGAGTTTGTTTCTGGGGGTTGTCCTGCACTTTTTTAAAAATGTTTTATTCAAATTTTAAAACAAACATTTACAAACTCATACAACGTGAAGCATGACAGAAACATAGCTATTTACGGAGGTCCATAACAAAATACCCTGCACTTTTTAATAGAAGGTAGAGCTAAATAAAAGCAGCTGTTTACATGCTGATATAGTATGGTGGTGTACCTTTCTATGTATTCAGTGGAGGTAACTAAGTTTGGTGGGGATTTGAAACTTGCCAATCTACCACTAAGGGCTTGTTAGTTGATCTGAGAAAAATTTCTAAAGCTACAAGGTGGAAGGAATCTCTGGTTTTAATTTTATTTTGAAGGAAATAGCTATATGGTCAGACCCAACAACTGATGAAGATATGCAAGGGATGGTTGGAGATGCCAACATATTAGTAAGGATAGATCCAAGATGCTGTTCCCCAAGTGGGTATTCTGACTAATTGTTCCAAAGTATCTGTATTAACATTGTCCCAGACTTACTGTGCTTGGGCACAAGTAATGGTGTAAGTTTCCCAACTTGAAGTTAGAAATTTTAGATCAGCTAGGAAAATGGTATTGGGTTTAAGACTGAGTGATTCCAGCTCAGGTAGATAGGCATAGTGACTTTCCTAGGGCATAGAGTGAGTTCTATTGCTAGCTAATATATAGAACAGGAACTTTCTGATGGTTACTTGGACATGAAGAAGCTCTAATGCATAATGCTGCTTTATCAGTCTTTATGTGAGTCTCTTCTGGATGAAGATTGAGACACCTCCACCTTTTCCCCCTCCTGCAGAGTAGATGGTCTAAACGTATGGAAGGTGCTATGGCTTTGCACTGTCAGAGTGTTGTCTGCCATTTTAAACCATGTTTTAGTCATTACACAGATATTTTCATCCTACGGGGTGTGAAGCATTGTAGGATGTGGAATTTTTTGTTAAGGCTCCTAGCATTGATCAGTAAAACCTTCAAATTTTCCTTTGCTTGCTTTGTTATGTTTTTAAATTTATCATGCTGGCATTAATTAAAAAGGTACTATGAAGAGAGAGAATATCTTTGTCATTAATCAAAACCATAGAGGAGATGCCGACCATCCACAGAGAAGTACCGCAGTCTGTCAGTCATATCCTCCAAGGCTAACAAATATTGCATCCCCTTTAAATGACACCAAAAACTAAGCCAACTATTGAAGTCATGTATTTCTTTTCTCATATTATGGTATCATTCTTGGAGAAGGTAGAATGCTATTAGTGTTAGTCTCATATCTGCCTAGGACATATAGGTTTCTTGCAGGGAAAATAGTTCTTGCACAGGCAATTCACAAATAAGTCCAGTGGTGATGGTGCACTGAGTGCAGCTCAGCCCAGCCCAGCTTTTTTTCTTCTCATTTTGATGAAAAGCTCATTTTTCAAACTGTAGGGCTTTCCACACATGACAGAGTATTAAATAAAATATCCAGGAGGTGGAGGGTGCAACAATTTGCTCATTATAGCAGATGAGCTCAAAAGATACTCAATAAAAGAGAGCCAACAGTGGAGATTTGTGACTTCAGAACTTCTATGTAGCATACCTCATAAGCAAGGGCATAGCATCCAGGTCAAGGGATGTTATAACTCCACTGTACTCAACTCTCATCAGACCACTAATAGAGTATAATGCCCCCTTTTATATGTATCTCACCTGAAACCTGCAGCAGCTGGATAGACCTCAAAGGCTTTTCACTAAGAAAATACAGGAACTCCAAACCATGACCTACATGGACAGGCTGGAAGCTCTTTCACTTTACCCTGTGTCTTATAGAATGCTGAGAGGTGACTTGTGCCTGGCCTATAGGGCAATCTCCAACCCTGCTCTAAAGTAAATGCTGCACATCTGCAAGCCAAATGGCTCACGAGTCACACGCTCTAGAGATCTCAACCTAGCTTGTGACATTAACAGATCATGCTGGAGAGACAGATATGTCTCTCAGAGGCTGATGCTTCTCTGGAATAGACTCCCTATTCATGTAAAACAGAGCTCCTCACTAACCCTATTCAAATGCAACTTAGATAATTGGATGGGAGACTGCAAATTCATCCATGGGTTGGCACCCTTGTCCCTCATGGACAGCTGTAGCTGGTGTTTATCACAGACCTGCTCTATTCATAAATTTGTTCTGCAAACTACCCAAAAAAGAACAAAGGGGGATACTTGGGATTAACACAACTAGGCTTGTAAAGGATGTAGGGCCACTAGCCTAATAATCTCCTATGAACCTATAAACCTATGAACCTGTAGCAAATTGCAGATCACTTAGTCTTATGATAGCACCACAAAAGGAAAGGCCATGAGTCTTCAAACATGAAAAAGTATATTCACTTCTCTCTTTCTCTAGCATCCCAGCAAACAAGCCTTCAAGGAGTAAGACTTAGTCTTATGAATCTGATCTACAGGTCAATGACCTTAAATATGTTAGAATTTCAGAAACTTTAACTTTTACAGAAAAAAAAAATCAATAAGCATACAAACTGTAGGGAGCAGCAGGAGGGCAATAATTAATGCATCAGTGAGGGATGGGAAGGCTGTAATAATATAGCAGACACAAGAGTATGGGAAAACAGTAGCAAATGTATCCACAGTATTTACCAGTAACAGTGCTTATGGAAAAATGTTCAAATCATGCAGTAGTTCACAATTCTGCAACAACTGCAAATGAAACTACAAAAGTAAAGTCCCAGACTGATTTAAAATACAAATGTAAAGAAGCACCGACAGTACCCCAGCTAGGAAATTTATTTAAGAAAGTTAAACAGTACAAACAGTACACAGGTTAGCGCTTTTAGGGATCTACCCCTTCATCAGACAACTGCTGAAATTCCACACTCCCTTAAATACTTGAGTCAGTCACATGATGATACAAGCAATTACCCTAATCACTGTTAATTGAAAAGAAACACAGTTGCCAATGCAGAATAAAAATATAAAACTAAATATTGCAATATGAATATATTACATCACACATTCCTTGTCCAAGCTAATGATACTGTTAAAACATGCATAGAAAAAATACATACAAAAAACATATAAAAATATATAAAATATATCTATGAAAAATGTGTACAAAATACATCTGACTTGATACAATGAGTATATGTACTAATGCATGTGCCTTGCTAAGAGTATATAGGCATAATATAAATAGTGAAAAATATATAAATTAATGCTAAAATATACTTGTGTATTTACATATACATAAAAGCAGCATATAGACACGCATAAGTATAAAAATATAAAAATATTAATATATATATATATATATATATATATATATATATATATATATATATACACTGGACGTGCCATTCAAAAAACTCAATGCCTCAATCGTCGAGCTTTTAAAAACAGTTTAAGCGACACTATTTGATTCAAACCCGGAGGTTTATCTGCAATAAACTGTATGAGCCATCTCTGTTCGGCAACTTCTGTATCATTGGATAAATTACCCCATCTCTGTTTCTCCGACAATATCTGTAAAACTAAAAATTTGTAGATATGTTCTGGTACTGCATTCTTAGTGTGCATGGCAATAGAACTACTTTCTTTAACATTTCTGATGTCTCAATAGTGTTCATGGATCCTATACTTTAGTCATCTATTAGTCTTGCCTATATAGAAACTGTAGCATGCTATACAATATGCAAAATAGACCATGTCTGATGTAGTGCAGTCAGAATAAAAATTAGTACTGTAGCTAAAATTCCTAAAGGGATGTGTAAATGTGGTGCCATTATGTATTTGCTTACAGGCTGTACAGTCCCTGCACATATATGTAAGCAATCTGTCAGACTTGTTAGTGGTATTGATTGTGGCACTTCTATAGCATAATTCATTTTTCAATGTTCTATTATTCTTAAACGTGAAGCTCGGCTTAATCCCCATTATACCTTGTAGGCTGTCAGTCGTAGAAAGAATACCCCAATTTTTAGTAACAACATCATATACTACATTTATGTTGCTTGCAAATGTTAGTGGCATCCTATGTGTATTGTCTGTACCTCTGTATTTATGTGTGACCACCTCTCTATCAGTAACTTGTCCATCCACCTTACCTGTAGTACGTGCGTCAAAGTAGGGTCTACATCTACCCGCCCTATTCTTCCAACCATCTATGATACACCTATCAATAGTTTTTGCATCATAACTCCTATGTAGAAATTCTAGTTTAAGCTGATGTAGTGCTGTCTGTAATTCATCATCATCATTAAACAGTCGCATGATCCTATATACTTGGCCTTTAATAATGTTTACCTTTATGTGGTTAGGATGCATACTAGTATTGTGTAGGAACATATTCTTCCTGACCTGCTTCCTAAATAGACTAGTTCTAATGTGGTTCAGGATATCTCTCCTCACTTTGATGTCCAAGACGTCAATTACAGTACTAGAGTTCTTAGAAGTAAATCTAAAAAATCCAGTGATGTTATTGAGGTAGGTAAAAAATGCATTCATCTCTGCCACTGGACCATTCCACAACAAAAACAATCATCCACAAATCTGACGTACCAGTCAATATATCTACCATACTTATTATTAATTAATACGTAAGTACTCTCCCATTGGACCAAAGAAAGGTTGGTATAGCTATTGAACCAAGTAACTGAATGAATCAACGAAATTAGTTCAAAAACTTCAGCCAAATACGAGACACCACAAGTTGTTTTAGCACTTTCATTCACATTTAATGTTACGTGAACTTCTTCAGAAACAACTTCACCATCCGTACAACTCAACTTAAATATACATTCAATTAACTTAAATTTACATAATTAATTTCTAATCAATTATTAAAGCCATATACAATAAAAAGCTTATATAAAAATATATATACACACTTCATGTTTGTATAATTCATTATTAGTACAAAGAAAATAAATAAATAGATACTGAAGTATGTAACAGTATGTATACAATAATTAAATATGAATTCATGAATTCATTTCTAAAAAAACATTTCAAATGTATAGCTTCATTAAGACCAGGAGCCCTATCAGCTCCTAAGTATACCTGCCAAAGAGATTCTTTGCATTCTAATAAAAGCTTGGAATTTCCACTGAATACATCATTTTCCACACTATCTAAAATAGAAAATATAAACTTTTTAAATTCATTACAACTGACAGAATGTTTGGCTAATGCATTGTTAAAATCTTTCTTTTTGATAGCTAAAAGATGTTCACTGATTCTAACTTTAAAAGCTCTAGTAGTCATTCCTACATAATAACTAGGACATGTCTGACACTGAGCTACATAAATGACCATTGTACTATGACATGGTATAGCTATTGGCACAGGCCGTGCCCATAGCCATGCCAACCCTCTGTAAGTACTTCTGTTGTTGAAACAGAAAAACGTTGTTATTCAGCACTATGTCTAGCAGGCTACAAATAAGATCACTTTTGTTCTTGTTAAAATCAGCACTATGTAGCAGTTCCCTTATACTCTCAATGCCCCATTCATTGGGGATTACAGTAAACAATGATTCTATGTCCATCATTACTAGAAAACTGCAGCGGTTTGTATTAGTCTCTGTACATTTCAACCTAAGGGTTTCCAAGAAAACTTTAGAGTCCGTTAACACACTCTCAGAATTAATTAAAAGTGGGTGCAGGCTCTTTTCAACATAGATGGATAGTGGTTCAGTAACCCATCCCTTTCGTGAGACTATGGGATGCATGGCTGGCACTAAAATATTTGTGTATTTTAGGGAGACCATAAATCTCAGGAATGGTAGGATTACTGAACGAAAAGTATTCAAATAACTCTTCATTGATCATACCCATGATTAACAAATCAAAAATAAGAAAGGAAACCTTGTCAATCACACTTTTTACAACGTTTTTGGAAATAGTCTGATAGGTAAAATCATCGTTCCATAGTCGTAGCATCTGATCTATATACACTTGCTTATCTATCACAACAATGCCCCCTCCCTTGTCAGCAGGTCTTATCTCAATTGAATGCATTTGCTTTAATTCTGACAAAACATAATATTCCTCTCGGCTTAAATTGTGAAAAGTATTAGGGAAGTCATTTCTAGTATCTAGCATTTCCCTCGGTTCTTTTATTCTTTTATATATATATATATATATATATATATATATATATATATATATATATATATATATTTTTTTTTTATACTTATGCATGTCTATATGCTGCGTTTATGTGTATGGAAATACACAAGTATATTTTAGCATTAATTTTTATATTTTTCACTATTTATATTACGCCTATATACTCTTAGCAAGGCACATGCATTAGTACATATACTCAATGGTATCAAGTCAGATGTATTTTGTACACATTTTTATAGATATATTTATATATTTTTTACATGTTTTTTGTATGTATTTTTTCTATGCATGTTTTAACAGTATCATTAGCTTGGACAAGGAATGTGTGATGTAAGATTTTCTTATTGCATTATTTCATAGGTTCATAGGTAGGTACTAGGCTATTGGCCCTAGTGCCTATATAAGCTTAGCCAAAGGTACCCTGGCTTTCGTCACCCAAGAAAATTATTTTCATGTGCCACTGTCGAGCAGAGCCACAGAAGTGATCCCCGGGGTGAATTTCCTATCTCCCATCCAATCATCAATATTTTTCTTGAAGAGCGTTAATGAGGAGCTTTGTTTGATATAGATAGGTAGTTTGTTCCAGAGTATGGGAAGTCTCTGGGACAGGAATCTATCCCTCCAGCATGTTCTGTTTATTGTGGGGACAAGGTTTAGGTCCCTAGACCATGTAGCTCGTAGGGATTGAGATTTCTTTAAATGGAGCATGTCTAAAAGCTCTGGGTTTGACATAGATTTGTGTGTTAGGCAGAGATCACCTCTGAGTAGGAGATATGCAACGGAGTAAAGCTGCAGTTTTTTGAGACGGTCTGCATAGGGCAATTTAGTTTTATATTTTTATGCTGCATTGGCAACTGTGTTTCTTTTCAATTAACAGTGATTGCTTTTATTATCATGTGACTGACTCAAGTATTTAAGGGAGTGTGGAATTTCAACAGTTGTCTGATGAAGGGGTAGATCCCTGAAAGTGCTAACTTGTGCACTGGTTGTACTGTTTAACTTACTTAAATAAATTTCCTAGCTGTGGTACTGTCGGTGCTTCTTTACATTTGTAGTTCCTTATTTTCCACTGACAGTTTTGTGCCTAGAGAGGACTCTGTGCACCTATTTATACTAATTTCTTTTTCTCTCTAATGCAACATTGCAGAAGGAAACACTACTACTATTGAAACTGAGCTGAATAGCGATATGAATTTTAACAATGGCTTCAAGATTTCATCTACAGAATGCTTGAATGGGCTGTTATCAACTAATGTGAACCCCCTATTGAATATAGGGGTAAGGACATTGGATGTAACTTATGATAATAACTTTGAGCAATTAAATAACTTTAACACCATCTATAGAGATCTGGAGAATAAGTTCTATAAGTTTAAACATCTCCAGTGGCAACTCTTCCACCTAGAGGCTTGTCTTCAGCAGAACCTTGTTCCTAGAAGGTTGCATGTGCTAACTATGCCCACTTATGGGCAAACATATCCTGCACTTCTCAGGCATTGGCAAGTCATTAATTTGGAATGTAGCTCTAAGTATTTACACTTATTAATTGAGTTTTTTCATCCGGAAGAAGAATTATCCAAGGACATCATTACAATCTATTGCTGGTTGGTACTAAACTTGAGACTTTGCATGAAAATATAGTAAATTATGAGAAAAGGCTCTCAATAGTAAAAACACGTAAGCTTAATAGAGATTTTAAAGATTTTCAGCATGGGAACATATTTTCTTGGGTGAGGGAACTTCCCCCTATGAGTCAGATGAGACAGACAGCTCGAATGGTTCAATCGGAACCTACACATACTAAACGTCATGACAATGTAATTTTGAATGAAGGCTTGGGCGACACATCTACTTTGGCTAATCCTATGCATACAGAAAGCAGCGATGCGTCTAGCAGCTACGCTGGTGCCATAAACAGTTCTGTAAAGCAAGTAGCTGGCTCTATAATAAGTAAAATGCAACCAGATGTTAGTAGTGCTGCAGCAGTGAAACCGAAGGGCACGAGAAATTCGC
Source organism: Protopterus annectens (assembly GCF_019279795.1). NCBI lineage: Eukaryota > Metazoa > Chordata > Ceratodontiformes > Protopteridae > Protopterus > Protopterus annectens. The sequence goes on from NC_056726.1 coordinate 926,248,977, forward strand.
AGACAGCCCTTAATAGTTCGCCAAGTGGCCTTGGTCTAGTGGATAATGTGAATCATTTTTTATTGCAGGAACCTCTGCCCATCAGAGGACATTCCGTGAACCGCAGTCAGAGGAGACCGCTGAGGGCAGAGGACCAGGACAGGAAAAGATTCAGGAAGGTCTAATTTTAAACATTTCATCTCACTCATTGACAGAAAACCAGGTGAGACTTTTGAATAAAGGGCTAAGCTTTGTTCCAGCAAGGAAGGCTGAATTAACTGAAGTTATTAAAGACCTTAAACTTTTTGGTCGGACTTTGACACTAAAAACTATTTTTGGCAGCAGCTCCCAAAACACTATGAATGTTTTTAAAAAACCTAGCATATTTGTTCCACCGATTAATGCGGCTATTGACACTTCTATTGATGTGTGTGACAGAGAACTGAGGGAAATGCTAGATACTAGAAATGACTTCCCTAATACTTTTCACAATTTAAGCAGAGAGGAATATTATGCTTTGTCAGAATTAAAGCAAATGCATTCAATTGAGATAAGACCTGCTGACAAGGGAGGGGGTATTGTCGTGATAGATAAGCAAGTGTATATAGATCAGATGTAACGACTATTGAACAATGATTTTACCTATCAGACTATTTCCAAAAATGTTGTAAAAAGTATGATTGACAAGGTTTCCTTTCTTATTTTTGATTTGTTAATCACGGGTATGATCAATGAAGAGTTATTTGAGTACTTTTCGGTCAGTAATCCTACCATTCCTGAGATTTATGGTCTCCCTAAAATACACGAATATTTTAGTGCCACCCATGCATCCCATAGTCTCACGAAAGGGATGGGTTACTGAACCGTTATCCATCTATGCTGAAAAGAGCCTGCACCCACTTTTAATTAATTGTGAGAGTGTGTTAAGGGACTCTAAAGTTTTCTTGGAAACCCTTAGGTTGAAATGGACAGAGACTAATACAAACCGCTGCAGTTTTCTAGTAATGATGGACATAGAATCATTGTTTACTGTAATCCCCAATGAATGGGGGATTGAGAGTATAAGGGAACTACTACATAGTGCTAATTTTAACAAGAACAAAAGTGATCTTATTTGTAACCTGCTAGACATTGTGCTGAATAACAACGTTTTTCTGTTTCAACAACAGAAGTACTTACAGATGGTTGGCGTGGCTATGGGCGCGGCCTGTGCCAATAGCTATGCCAACCTTTCTTTGGTCCAATGGGAGAGTACTTACATATTAACTAATAGTATGTATGGTAGATATATTGACTGGTATGTCAAACTTGTGGATGATGTTTTTTTGTTGTGGAATGGTCCAGAGGCAGAGCTGAATGCATTTTTTTACCTACCTCAATAATACCACTGGATTTTTTAGAATTACTTCTAAGTACTCTAGTACTGAAATTGACTTCTTGGACGTCAAAGTGAGGAGAGATGACCTGAACCACATTAGAACTAGTCTATTTAGGAAGCAGGTCAGGAAGAATATGTTCCTACACAATACTAGTATGCATCCTAACCACACAAAGGTAAACATTATTAAAGGCCAAGTATATAGGATCATGCGACTGTTTAATGATGATGATGAATTACAGACAGCACTACATCAGCTTAAACTAAAATTTCTAGATAGGGGTTATGATGTAAAACCTATTGATAGGTGTATCGTAGATGGTTGGAGTAATAGGGCAGGTAGATGTAGACCCTACTTTGACGCACGTACTACAGGTGAGGTGGATGGACAAGTTATTGACAGAGAGGTGGTCACATATAAAAACAGAGGTACAGACAATACACTTAGGATGCCACTAACGTTTGCAAAAAACATAAATGTAGTATGTGATGTTGTTACTAAAAATTGGGGTATTATTTCCACGATTGACAGCCTACAAGGTATAATTGGGACTAAGCCGAACTTCACATTTAAGAATAATAGAACATTGAGAAATTAATTATGTTATAGAAGTGCCACAATCAATACCACTAACAAGTCTGACAGATCAGGTACATATATGTTCAGAGACTGTACAGCCTGTAAGCACATACATAATGGCAGCACATTTAGACATCCCTTTAGGAATTTTAGCTACAGTAGTAATTTTTCTTCTGACTGCACTACATCAAATGTGGTCTATTTTGCATATTGTATAGCATGCTACAGTTTCTATATAGGCAAGACTAATAGATGCCTAAAGGATAGGATCCTTGAACACTATAGAGGCATCAGAAACGTTAAAGAAAGTAGTGCTATTGCCATGCACACTAGGAATACAGGACCTGAACATATCTACAAACTTTTAGTTTTACAGATATTGTTGGAGAAACAGAAATTGGGTAATTTATCCAATGATACAGAAGCTGCTGAACAGAGATGGATCATACGATTTAATGCAGATAAACCTCCGGGTTTGAATGAAATGGTGTTGCTTAAACCGTATTTAAAAGCAAGACCATTGAGGCACTGAGTTTTTTGAATGGCACGTCCAGTATATATATATTTTTATATTTTTTATATTTTTATACTTATGCATGACTGTATGCTGCTTTTATGTGTATGTAAATACACAAGTATATTTTAGCATTAATTTACATATCTTTCACTATTTTATTACGCCTATATACTCTTAGCAAGGCACATGCATTAGTACATATACTCTTTGGTATCAAGTCAGATGTATTTTGTGCACATTTTTCATAGATATATTTTACATACTTTTATATGTTTTTTGTATGTAGTTTTTCTATGCATGTTTCAACAGTATCTTTAGCTTGGACAAGGAATGCGTGATGTAAGATATTCTTATTGCATTATTTAGTTTTATATTTTTATTCTGCATTGGCAACTGTGTTTCTTTTCAATTAACAGTGATTAGGGTAATTGCTTGTATCATCATGTGACTGACTCAAGTATTTAAGGGAGTGTGGAATTTCAACAGTTGTCTGATGAAGGGGTAGATCCCTGAAAGCACTAACCTGTGTACTGTTTGTACTGTTTAACTTACTTAAATAAATTTCCTAGCTGTGGTACTGTCGGTGCTTCTTTATTTTGGTAGTTCCTTATTTTCCACTGACAGTTTTGTGCCTAGAGTGGACTCTGTGCACTGATTTAAAATACAGTTAACTTTTAAAATTAATTCTTCTTATCGAGACAGAAGTGCAGTTTGATGACTGATGCTCAGAGCTTGCAGTAATTCACACTTCTGCCGCTACTAGAAATGAAGGCACAAGACATGTGTAGTAACAGATACATAGATTTACATGGCTGAGAGTACCCCAGAATTGCAACATTATAATGCCTTTCACACATTTAGATCAGCTGCTGCACGCGAGGGAACTAAAGGTGGAAGAGTATCAGTCTTTATAAAAAACAACCTGACATCCAGAGTAGTTAAAGTGTATGACCCACTGGAACTCATACATGTGCAACTCATCATAAACAGGGTTTCATACCATATCCTTGCAACCTATAGATCTCCCTCCATATCCCAGAAAACCCATACTACCTATCTCAATGTACTAGAATTCTTCAACGTTAAACCTAATGCAATATTAATGGGGGATCTCAGCTACCCCTCTATAGACTGGGAATCCTACAAAACTTCTAATGCACAAGGCCAGCATTTCCTAAACTTTGTTAATATCAACATCCTGGAACAGCTGGTCCTTTCTTCATCCAGGGGTACTAACATCCTTAACCTTGTACGCAAGAACGTGGGATAGTGGGGTGATGTTCTTCACCCAATGTACTGTCTTCACTTGTCAGATCTGACCTGATAGATTTCTTTGAAAATGTGACCAGGCCATTGATGAGGGCAAATTTGTGCACACAGCATACCTCAACTTGGCCAAGGCCTTTGACACAATCCCACACTCAGACATTACAGATAAACTTAGCAAACTGACTGTAAATGCCTTTGTTGTAAGATGGGTTGCCAAATGGCTCAAAGACTGGTCACACACTTTCAAAGTGGGTGACTCCACATCAACCAGCAGACCTGTTACCAGCAGGGTGCCACAAGGATCAATGTTGGGCCCCCTACTGTTTGGTATATATTTCTCAGACGTTCAAGCCAAAACAAAGGGGCTGTGGTTGACTAAGTCTGTAGGCTACTGCAAACTGGGTGCAATTATCGAATCCCCAAATTGTCTTATGAAGACCAATGCCTGGTATCTTAGACACAGTCTCAAACTAAATGCAAAGAAATATATCATCATCCCCCTCTGTAAAATCAATGTTCCTTCACACTATCAAATTAACAACTATACCCTATGTACCTACAAAGTGGTAAGAGATCTTGGATCAGAAGTAGACTCTGACCTTAACTTTGACCACCATGTGTCTTCTATAGTAAGGAAAAGTTTTTACATAGTACACTTGATTAGCAAAGGCATCACCTCAAGAGCAATGGGGATTATAACCATTCTATACTCATCACTAATCAGGCCCATAATTGAGTATAATGTCCCTTTTGGCATGTACCGTGCAAAGCATATGAAGCAATTGGAGAGACCTCAGAGGTTTTTAACAAAGAAGATCAAGGGAATTCAGTATGTGCCTTACACAGACTGACTAAAGTCCCTGTCACTATATTCAATATCATACAGACTTCTAAGGGAAGACTTATGCCTGGCTTACAGAGCAATCTCCGACCCACACCTAATGAATTTGCTGCACATCCAGAAAGCAAACAGGAATAGAACCACCCTTTCCAGTGACCTAAATATGGCCTGCAACTTGAATAGGGTTTGTTTTAGGGACAGATTTGTCTCCCAGTGACTGCTGCATCTTTGGAATAGACTGCCAATTCATGTGAAGGAGAGCACCTCTATGACATTGTTCAAAAGTAACCTGGATTAGTGGATGGGGTCACCATAAATTCTTGCCGGGGATAGAGTCCACAATCCTCCTGGACATGGGCAGTCATTACTAAATGCAATTTTGGGTACTGACTAGAGTATCACTGGTATTACATTGGGATGAAATGGCTAGACATGAAATGACCTCTGGGTCAATAGCCTAGTAACCTCCTATGATCCTATAATGTGGTATTGCCTGAAATAAAAATTAAATCCATGGTTCCAGAGAAACAAAAAATCCTTTAGGAACTATTCCAAGGTTAACATCTCTCTAAAGCAACTGCTTGGCTAAATTCAAAGCACCCCCAAACCCAGTAAAAGCTATAGCATATATTGAGCTATTTACAAAATCTATGTACAGCCATACTGATAGCTTGGTAGAGTAAGCTGTGCCCACTCATATTAAGAATAAGACAAACTCAAAAGACAAGCCAGCCTGGTGGAATCACATTATCAATTGGTTATACAATAAAAGAAAAATATTTTGGCCATATGTAGGAGGAACAAAGCCATACATACTAAAATCCCCCCTGACCAATCTAAATAGTCAGCTAGGAGCTTTAATTAATACTTCCAATGCTAAAATTTGAAGAAAATATACATTCTCAGGCAAAGGACAACTACAATACCTTCTACAGCTATGTCAGTAACTTTAGGGGAAATATGCAACAATGTGCAGAACTTATTGTAAATGGCAGCACCCAAACTGAACAGGAGGTCATTGCCAACCATTTGACATACAAGTTCAGTTCAAATTTCTCCCCCAATTCCTCCTGTTAGTCCAAAGGAAATACCATATACCACATTTCCCCAGCTATTACTAGGGAACAGGTCATTAGTGCATTTTCCAAGGGCAAATGCACTGTATTGATAAGCCCCAATAATAACTTGGGATGTTTAATCAATAACATGAAACATGATCTCTCTGATCCACTTGAATTGCTTTTCAACTGGAGTTTACCATTAGCCTTTGTGCTCAAGGAATAGAAGATGGCTACAGTCATTCCCCTGCACAATGGAGGTCCAACCACTGATCTGGGTAACTCCAGGCCCAAGACCAAGGAAAGAATCATCATGGACATGATAAATGAGGATACAGGTAACCTGCAAATACTGGACCAGTCACAGTTTAACTTTATTAAAGGAGGGCCATGTCTATTAAATCTGGTGGATTTTTTGAGAGGGCCACCAAAGCAAAGGATACCCCATTCAGACATTATAGACAAGTTCAATAATTTAGGTATAAACCCTTTTACCACTCACTGGATAGCAAGCTGACTCAGTCATAGGAACCAGAAGGTCAAAATTGGTGAGGCCACATCCACCAAGAGGCTAGTCACAAGCAGAGTCCCTCAGGACTCAGTACTGGGCTCTCTCCTTTTTGACATCTATTTCTCTGAAATGAAAGTAAATACTGAGGTTTATGCTGACTAAGTTTGCAGATGATTGCAAACTGGGAGTTATCATCGACTCCTCTGCAGCCACTAACATTTTTCAAGAGGGCCTATCTCAGAATAACAAATGGTGCCAAAGCCATAGTATGAAATTCAATGCTAAGAAATGCATAATTGTACCATTTGGTAAGTCAACCATCCTGGCTAATTACCATGTTAATAATACACCCCTAAGATTCGACCCAGTAGTCAGTGATCTGGGTATGGATGTAGACAATAGCCTTACCTTCGACCACCATGTGGCCATAGTTGTGAGGAAATCCCTTTATTTTGCACAACTTATAAGTAAGGGCATGGCATCTAGGTCCAAAAACATCAGTATCCCACTGTACTCTGCACTTATCGGACCAATCATAGAGTACAATGCACCCTTCAGTATGCACCTGACCAAGCATATGCAGTAACTAGACTAGTGTGACCTCAGAGGTTCCTTACAAAAAGAATACAAGGCATAACAAACCTTCCTTATACATAGTACCTTAAATTCCTTTCCATCTACTTAGTCTTAGGACACTGAGTGGTGATCTATGCTTGGCATACAAGGCATCTGCAAACCCCAAACTCCACCCTTATCAATTTTCTGCATAGTTATAAAGTCAAGTCCGTCTTTGCAACAACAAACTGAAGAACCAAACCAGCAAATGGAACAAGCAGGCATGATGTAGAAATACACCACTTTAATAGTTCAAAAAACACGTTAAACAATATTCCACAGGTTAAGCACTTTCTTCCCCAACTGCAAGGGACTTCATCAGAACAAATGAATGTAACATCCCAGCCATTTTATATATGTACCCCACCCCAATTAATCATGTTTAATTGTTTAATTTAAGAGAAAGCTTTAAAATATAAAAGTTAAAACATGATATAAACTCAACTTATACATGCTAAAAATGTGTTGTGTGTATGAATTAAAACACTATCCTAAAATACTTTTTTAACTTTAAAATCCTAGCTATGCTAGTCATTTCATTAATTCCTGGATACTCCACAGCATTCAAATGCAGCTGCCATTTCAGCTCACTGATGTCCAGATGTATATCTAGGCATTTTTCCTGTATCTTTTTTAAACTGTTGTGCTACCAAGAACTTAGAAGTGTGCTCTATTTGGTCCTGCATATGCCTACTTAGGGCACTAGTTGACCTACTTTATTTTAGGTCACCCAAATGCTCTCCAATTCTGTTCTTAAATTTTCTACAGGTTTTTCCTATGTAAAATATGGGACATTGTTGGCATTTCCCCATGTATATAACATTAACACTATTACAGTTAAAATGTCCATTAATAAAAATGTTCCTGTTGTTCAACCTGAAAAGTCCTCCAATCTCCATAATGTAGGGGCAGTAAATACAATTATTGCACTTACAATTACCTAGTTTTCTGTTACAACATTCAGGTACCGAATTTGTTTCCAAAATGTCCTTGAATGACCTGCCCTTCCTGTATACCAATCTAGGATTTTTACCTACTCTAAGTGCAACATTCGATTCAAATTGTAAAATATGCCGGTTGTTCTTGATAATGTTAAATATGATGTCTGCATCTTGGTTAAAAGTAATGATTAAACTAGTTTGAATGTCATCGTATTTACTTAAAATTTCCCTATCTGGTGATGTCCTAGTTCTGTGTCCTAAAATGGGCTTGTAAATCCCATTGTCACGCTTATTTTTTACTTCCATACAAATTTCATTCAATAGACTACTAAGATAACCCCTTTGATCAAATAACTGGGTTATGAACTTTGTTTCTCTTAACAAATCTTGCTGGCTAACCATCCTGGCAGCCCGCACCAACTGTCCCTTAACTACAGATTTCTTCTTATTTTGCGGGTGCCAGCTGTCGTAATCTAGGTATGAGTTGTAAAATGTCGGTGTTCTGTAAATGTTAGTAATAAAACTCTTACCATCTTGATCAATTTTTAAATCCACATCCAGATAGGTAATATTTTTCTGTGATATTCATAAGTAAACTTAAAAAAATCTACAACATCATTGATGTACACCAAAAACTCATTTAATTCAATCTCAGAACCCCTCCAAATCAGAAACAGGTTGTCCAGAAACCTAGTATAATGTATTATCCTGGGGGCAAAGGGACTTTGCATAACATATTTGTGCTCCCAAAATGACATAATTAAGTTTGCAAATATGGGGGCACACACTGCACTCATTGCTACCCCCTTGACTTGTTTCTAAAATTGCCCCTCAAAATACACATAACTACTTTTAAGTACTACCTCCATCAAGGTGACATATTGATTAATTTGATCCTGGTCAAATTTTTGGGTTCTAAATAACTGTTGTTCTAACCATTTTAGTCTCTCATCATGGGGTATTACTGAAAATAAATTGCATAATGTGACCATAATTAAATCACTGCTGATGTGCACCCCATTTAATTTGTCTAAGAACTGTCAGGAATCTTTATTGATGTAGGTAAAAACTTCCAAAGCCTTTTGCATGTTGAATCCAAATATTTACTTATGAAACAGGTCTTTGATCTTTTTACATCCACAAAGGGCCTGATTTTGGGGTCTTTCAACCCTTTGTGAATCTTCAATATTCCAAAGATTTTGGACACCATTGGTTGTTCATTTCGCATATAAAAATATTCTTTTTCATCTATTTGTCCTTGGTACAGTATGTCTTCTAATAACATGTCTATCTTTTTATTTGTCACATTAATTTCATTCAAAGAACTTTCTACATAAGTTCCATCCATAAGCAATACAGCCATTCCGGCCAAATAATCCCCTTTGTCCATAACAACTATGCTATTACCTCTGTCCGGTTTCATAAACTGGACATTTTGATTCCTTATTAACTCATTCAATAACTTCTCCTCTTCAATGGTCATATTTTTTATTGTTGTTTTCTCTTTGCCTCTATTGTTATTAAAGTGTTGTCTAGTGTCTTTCTCACATATTTTTTTCAAACAGACCTATCAAGTTGTTTAAAGGGGGATTAAATGTTCTAGGCTTATGCAACGTGCCACTTGAATCCTGTTGTGTACCTGCATCACTATTAAAGCAGACTTTCAGGTTTAATTTTCTAGTGAAACATTTCAAACCAATAAATGTGTTGACAACATTCCCTCTCCTACAAGGAACAAAAGTGAAACCTTTTGCTAATAAATTGGCATGGGCTACATTCAATACAGTATTAGAATAATTATAAATTTTAAAATCTCCCTTATTATTGTAAATAATAACTGGTTCCAATCCCCCATGTACATTCCCTTGTTCTTCTAAACAGCACATTAAAATGTCTAAATCACAAGTTTCAACCTTACAGCCATCTTGTGCCATGAAGAACTGACATTCATTAATCACATTTTCTTCTAGCAAACCCCTTGTGTTGCTATTACCTTCATCATTAAATTCCCTTAAGCTTGTACACTCGCAACATCCTTGATTTATACTAGAGATGGCATCACCCTTTTCCCCACTTATGGTCACAGTTCCAGCATAAACTTCATCCAGTGATGTTAAATTTTCACAGTCATAGTCAATAATGTTGTTAAGTGGGCTACTTACTGATGGTAAAATACCCAAAGCCATGTCCATTAACACATCCACTAAGTATTCCCATTTCTTGTCGTTTTTGGTTTTGCCCCCTGCCCCACATAGTCCCGGTAAATATTCCAGGAAAAAGGCTGCTGTTGGTTCTTTCCTCATAGTCTTTCAGAACACCGTACAGTTTTATCCATGTTGGTCACAGAATGGAGGCGCTGACACTGTTCCTGCCCTTGATGAACTTGATAACCATGAGAAAGTGGATACACTGTGTCTAACACATATTCATTAAGATCTCTTTTCATTTTATTCACTTTTCTGGGAAAAATGGTGGAACATATGTTTTCCACAGAGTGGAAAACATTATTGTGTGAAGTTTGAAATTGGGCAAAAGCCAGGTCACTCAATATACTACTGTTTTGCTCATCTAGTTTTTTAACAAGAATGTCCAGTTTCCGTTGATTGTACTTTATCATAATTCTCATCAGCTCTATGCCTGAACATTTTTATTAATGGACATTTTAACTGCAATAGTGTTAATGTTGTATACATGGTGAAATGCCACCAATGTCCCATATTTTACATAGGAAAAACCTGTAGAAAATTCAAGAACAGAATTGGAGAGCATTTGGGTGACCTAAAATACAGTAGGTCAACTAGTGCCCTGAGGAGGCATGTGCAGGACCAAAAAGAGCACACTTAATTTCCTGGTAATACAACAGCTTAAAAAAGATACAGGAAAAATGCCTAGATATACATTTGGACATCAATGAGCTGAAATGGCAGCTACATTTGAATGCTGTAGAGTATCCAGGAATTAATGAAATGACTGGCATAGCTAGGATTTTAAAGTTAAAAAAGTATTTTAAGATAGTGTTTTAGTTCATACACACAATGCATTTTTAGCATGTATATGTTGAGTTTATATCATGTTTTAACTTTTATGTTTTAAAGCTTTCTCTTAAAATAAACAATTAAACATGATTAATCGGGGTGGGGTACATATATAAAAATGGCTGGGATGTTACATTCATTTGTTCTGATGAAGTTCCTTGCAGTTGGGGAAGAAAGCGCTTAACGTGGAATATTGTTTAACATGTGGTTTTTGAACTATTAAAGTGGTATATTTGTAAAGTCAAAGATTAGTAGAAATACAAGATCTGGAATCCTGAATTTTGTCTGTGAGCAAAATAAAACATGCTGGAGACACAGATATGTGTTTCAGAGAATACCCATCCTATGGAACAGGCTTACCATGCATGTGGAGCTGAGTTTGTCTATTACCCAGTTTAAGCACAACCTATACCAGTGGATAGGAATTACGAAATTTACACTGGGTCGGACACCTATGTCCATTATAGACAGAGATAGCTTATAAATGTCTGGCCTTCCAGTGTCCACCTTGGATATAGTACATCATTATTCTTTCATGAAAACGTGGCTAGGTTTAGTAAGACCCCCTGAGTTTTTAGCCTAGTAACAATCTATGAATCTATAAGACTAAGGTCCCAGAACAAGTTACTTTTGATACAAAATGAAACAAGTGGAAGACATTGCAGAAATAAATGCACTGATATGAAAAGGCTGTAAGTATATTTTAATTATGTAATAAGAGCCAGATAATGTATGTCATGGAGATTATCTCATGCTTTAATAATCTAAGGAGAAGTCCTTTGCAGTTTTATTTGTCATTGCCCAGTAAGAGAAGAAGAAATGAGATTGGTAGGAGCTTCCAAGGTCAGGTATAAAAGAAGGGTCAATGGGAGGAGCTTCTAAGGCCAGATATACAGTAGAGGTGGGTAGGACAAAAGCCTCCAAGTTTAAAAGCACAACAGGGGAAAGAATGGGTGGGTTGGAAACAAAAATTATTTAAAGGTAAGACAACTGCAGTAAGTTTAAATATGTTTCCCCCAATGTAAAATGGACTCCAAATACTTTGTTTCGTTTTAGCTTGAGGAGAACTTTTCACCTTCCAAAAGTAAAAAAACAAAAAAAAACAAAAGATGGCTGTTTGCTCATATAATATAAAATACAAATAGGCTAGAAATAGCTTGAAGCTCTAGCCAGTAATGCTTATTTTCCCAGAATTGCAGAAAAATCCCACTCCCTGTTGGTTTAATTACTTCAAGGTCTAGTTACAACTCATGACAAAAATCACCAGGAAATCCAAGTACCAAAACACAGATTTATTGACTAAAATATGTTGAGTGCTTTCTTCCATATCCTTATGGACTCCCTCAGAACTTCTAAGGATAGGGATGAAAACACTCAACATATTTTAGTTAATAAACCTGTGTTTTGGTACTTGGATTTCCTGGCGTTTTTTGTCACAAGTTGGTTGGTGGAATTGCTCTCTAGTTACAACTCACACAGCTGGCCAAAGCTGGCTTTTTTGTTTTAAGTCTGAAAACTGTAAGTACAACAAGTAATAAGATGAGCAAGAAAAATGGCAGAGCTCACTCAGAAATAACTTAAGTACCTTGGCACAACTGAGAAACATTTGGAAAATGCACTGCAAGCTATAAAATGCCTTCAATTAATAGCTTTAACTTCAGAATCAGGAAAAAAACCCCACAAAACTGGCTTTATATTCATTTGTCTCACACTGGATGTTATACATTCTAATACTATAAAAAAATGGCAGTGCCTAGGGAGGCTGCAGCTTTGTTAGCTCATCAGGGAGAAATGCTTATTCCTGCTTCTTTTACACACAAAAAAAAAGCCTGAAAAAAATCACTTTCCAGATTTTTTTATGTGGCTACAACTACTTATACCAGAAGGAAATGAATGCAAATTAAACAGATTACTAGAACAAGCTGCTGGCTTGAATCTCTGTTGTCTGTGGAGTACTCAGGGCCTATTTCCCTTGCAGAAATCCTGGATCTCTGCACTTTAAACAGGAATGTCATCAATGCTCTGAAACTTCACATGGATGGTTCTGGAATGCCCTGCAGCAGCTATAAAAGAAAAAGATATGAAAGAGCTAGAAAGAGTGGCTGTAGAGGCAGAGCTGCTGCTAAATTGAAGAGAAACCCCCACAGGCCTGCATTACCATCATTATTAATTGCAAATATCTACTCACTGGATCATAAGATGGACTATCTGAGAATGGAGCTCACAAAACGTAAGGTGAGGGACATTTGTTTGTTCATTTTCTCTGAAATTTGGATGCATCGTAACATTAGTGACAATGCTGTGAATCTAGATGGGCTAACTGTTTAGAGCACATAGATGTAAAGCACAGAGTGGTAAAGCAAAAGACGTGGTGTATGCATCTATGTTAATAACGGATGATGCAAAGACTGTAAGCTGGTTCAATCATACTGCTACGAAGATGTGGAAATATTGACACTAAAATGCAGACCTTTCTATGTACCAAAGGAAATCAGTGGGATATATGTCATAGCAGTATACACGCCTCCCCCAGTGCTAACATCAGTGAGGCTCAAAATAAACTCCATAATACTATCTGTGAGCTACAAAGCAGAAACACAGAATTTGGACATGTGATAGAGGGTGATTTCAATAGAGCTGAGCTTAAGTTGATGCCACCCCATTTTTATCAGTATGTAGATTTCCCCACCAGAGGGGAGAATACTTTAGACAAAGCTTAGAGCAATATTAAAGGAGCCTTTAAAGCTTTGAAGCAACCCAACATAGGCAGCTCTGATCACATATGAGTCACATTACACCTTTCACTAAAACACCTAGAAGGGAGGAACAACTATGTAAGGCTGCTGTGCATTGAGTTCAGTTTTGAGTTCAGCACTGTGAAACCAATGCAACTGGTGGATAAGTTTGTGAAACTCGGGATAAGCAAGCACCTATGTAACTGGATTCTTGACTTTCTGACTGGTAGAATCCAGTGGATATGCATTGGAAACAACACCTCCCAACGCATAGTCCTAAATACTGGTATTCCCCAAGGTTGTGTGCTCATTCCCTTGCTCTTCACCATCCTCACCCATGACTGCACTGCAAAACATAACTCAAACCATAATATGAAACTTTCTGATGATACCACAGTCATGGGACTCATTAGTGGTGGGGATAAATGATAATGACCAAAGAAATGATTATGGACTTCAGGAGAAAGGCAACAGTTTAAGACAACTAAGTTCCTGGGCCTTCACATGTCAGATGAACTCTCCTGGACTGCTAATAACAATCATATAGACAAGAAGGCTCAACAGAGGTTTCACCTCCTGAGAAAGCCCAAAAAGGCCAGGCTCCCACTGTCTGCTCCTACCACTTTTTACAGGGGAGCTATCAAGAGCATCCTGGCTATCAACTTCATAGCATGGTTCAGCAACTGCATAGTTGCTGAGAAGAAGAAATTACAGAGGGTGGTGAGGGTGGCTCTGGAAATCTTGGGCACAAACCTCCCTTCTATTCAGGAGCTTTTCTTTACAAGATCAAAAAAGAGAACATACAAAATACTAACTGATTCAAACCATCCGGCCCACAACTGGTTCTCACAACTTGCGTTTGGAAGGAGGTACTGCAGTTTACACTATGGGACTACCAGAGTCAGGAACAGTTTGCATCCTACAGCTGTGAGACTTATCAACCCGGACACCAACCATAATACTTGGTACATTGAAGCCTCTTTTTTTCATTTAATCCTGCTGATCTGAGCAATTACTGCCAGTATTGCTATTATGCAATATGATGGCTATACTGAGCCACATCTAAGGTTAACAAGTGCAATATGGTAACTAGACAGCTGCTATTCACTGGTGGTGGGTATTTATTTATTATTTATCATTGGATAATGGGTATTGAGTGTGTTCATGTAATGTGAACTACCTCTTGCATGTCATACTTGTGGTTATTTTCTTTCTTATGTTATTCTCTGATACCGCTGTATCTGTGTTATTTGCACTGCATTTCTCTCGTGAGCTGACATTTGTCAAAAAAAACACTAAAAGCTATCTTTTTGCAGGGTACAAGCCCCCCTGCACCCCCCACACCCCCTGCAAATTATATATACCAACTCCGAGATCACACTACATTGAGGAAAATGGTAAATTTCCCAGTCCTCACTGTACCATTATCTCCATTCAAAAGCTTCGAGTTCTCTGATTTTATTTTCTCAACGATATGAATTTCCAGGTTCTGAAAACTCAATCAACTGATAGGGATCCATATACATACCTACATACATATATGTATACACACACACACACATATATATATATATATATATATATATATGTATATATATATATATATATATATATATATATATATACATACATACACACATCTTTGTTTTGCTATAGCTTTTCATTTTGTGAAATACATTTCGAAATCATTGCACTTTGCTTTGAGTTTCTATTCAGTTCAGAAATACAGTTTTCTGAACAAGACAGAATTAATTTTATTTTCATTTATTAGTTAGTCTAAACTGAGAATTTGCCACAAAAAGTTTATTGCACCATGGCGGTCATTGCTATCTTTGCAGAAATTAAAAAAAAGCATATGTTTTCATATGTTAGTCGCAATGTTTGTAATATTACACACACACATATTCAGCACTAAATTTAAGCAATACATGTATCCATATTCAAGTGAAACAGGGTTCTTCCCTAACCCAATTTAATTGTAACTTGGGCCAGTGGATGTGGAATCAAAAATCTACCCCCGGTCTGGTACCAGTCTCTATTAGGTGGAGGCAGCCTGTAAATGCTTGATCAACAATTCCCAGGTCTACATATACCCCTTAAAATAATCCTAGGGTTCCAGCACTTGTCAGATACATTTGGGAAGCATGGTGAGGCTTAAAAAGCGCCACCCCCCAAGTTTGTTAGCTTAGGAATCACTGATGAACTTGTTTACACATTATAATCATAGCATTACCACAGCTGTACCTTTTTAAGTGAGTGTAAGATGTGTACACTAAACTGTAGTTTGGAAAGGGAAGGACTAGTGATTAGCAGGACACTTAGATTAGATTAGTAAAGTGCTGTTTAAATAACATTATGCTTTACATGCTTTTGATGATTGTGGAGTAAATTCTGCATAAATTCATCATACATCTTATTTATTTATTTATTTATTTATTTATTTACTAGAAAGTCCACTGGGCCAGAAAGAGCCCATTTTCAGTGGAGGCCTGGGGAGAAAAGCTCCAATAAAAAACATTATATTACAAAATAGAATTAATTACAGAACATAATTGATAATGTAGGAGATAAAATTAGAAAATAATGAGCAGTTTTTATAGACATAACCCAGACAAATCACTTTTGTTCATAGGTTCATAGGTTCATAGGTTGTACTAGGCTATCGGCCCTAGGGCCTATACAGGCCTAGCCATAAAAATTTCCTGGCTATTTTTCCCACACTATTTACTTCCCTGGACCCCTGTCTAGCAGGGTGACTGACATGATCCCCGGGGTGAATTTCCTTTCTCCCATCCAATCGTCAAGGTTCCTGTTGAAGAGGGCCAAGGAAGAGCTCTGCTTGACATATATGGGCAGTCTATTCCAGAGTCTGTGGAGTCTCTCGATCAGGGACCTATCCCTCCAACATGTTTTGTTTATTGTGATGACAAGGTTTAGATCCCTGGAGCATGAGGCTCTGAGGGATTGGGATTTATTTAAGTGTAGGATGTCCAACAGCTCTGGGTTTGACATGGCCTTGTATGTTAAGCAGAGATCGCCAATGAGTAGACAATATGTGACAGAGTATAGCTGGAATTTTTAAGGCGGTCAGCACAGGGCATCTACTTTAGGCCTGTGATTCTTTTAGTGAGGTATTTCTGTGACCTTTCCAGTTCTTGCAGATGTCTTGAGAGTTACATACCAAATGGGGCGTTGTATTCTATAATGGGTCTAATGAGAGATGAGTACAGTAGGACAATGACCTCCTTTTTTTCTGGATGAAAAGCCCTTAGTGATGAGGTGTGCCACATAGAAGGATTTCCTGACTGTTGTGGTGATGTAGTTATTGAAGGTGAGACCACTGTCCACCTGTGTCCCTAAGTCTCTTATCACACTTTCGGTGTTTAGTGTACTGCCACCTATGTGGTAATTCATGGGTACATGTTTTTTCCCAAAGGGGATAACTATACATTTCTTGGCATTGAGCTTGAGCCCATGGCTCTGGCACCAAGCATCTGTTTCTGTAAGGCCCTTTTGTAGAGTATCTACATAATTTGAGGATTCAATAATGGCTCCCAGTTTGCAGTCATCTGTGAACTTTGGTAGCCAGAGTCCCTTAGTGTTGGCCTGTACTTCAGAGAAGTAGATGCCAAACAAGAGCGGTCCCAGGACTGAACCCTGAGGTACTCCACTTGTCACTTGTCTGGAGCTGGATTTGGAGTCAGCTACTTTTACAGTGTGGGTTCTGTCAGTAAGCCAGTTGGCAACCCATCGAGTCACATAGGGATTAATGCCCGGCTTAGTAAGTTTATCTACGATTCCAGAGTGGGGCAAGGTGTCAAAGGCCTTAGTGAGGTCCAGATAGGCTGTGTGGACTGCCTTACCCTCATCCATGACTCTGGAGACTGATTTGAAGAAGTCAATCAGATTCAGGAGACAAGATCGGCCCTTCATGAACCCAAAGTGGGTGAGGTCCAGTGTTTGAAGGTTGCCAATATCTTTGTTTATAAGTTCCATGATAATACATTCCATGACCTTGCAGATCAGACTCGTCAGACTGATGGGGCGGTAGTTCCCGGGATCCAAGGTGGATCCTTCCTTGTGGAGTGGGATAACTGTAGCTGTGTGCCACTCAGTGGCACGAAGCCTGAAGTGAGGGTATGATTAAACATGACACTTAGGTGAAGAACCAGTTCATTTTGTAGTTCATGTAGTACACAGCCTGGGATGCCATCTGGTCCCATGGATGCTGTATTCTTAGCTTTGGAGAGTGTGTGTTTTTTACCACTGTGGCCATTATTACCAGAATTTGGCAATCTTCCGGTATTGAGATGGGCCATTTAGGGGGTGAGGGGGGGGCAACGTTGGCACTGAATTGACCTGCCAGGATATTGGCAATATCCTTGGGATCAGTACATTTAATGCCATTCTGTTGTAGCTCAGAGCAGTTCTGAGCATTGCTATTTAGATTCTTGACATAGTTATAGAATGCCTTTGTGGTTGTCTTTGGAATCTTTGGCAATTTTATTTTCATAACTACCTTTGGAGGATTTTACAAGGGATCTCAGCTTCTTACTGAGGTTGATAAGGGAATTTTTTACATCATGGGATTTTCATCTTTTCTGCAGCAGTTTCTTCCTTTTGTTGTAAAGTTTGTTTATGGCAGGGGACCACCACATTTGCTTCCTTTTTTTTGAGGAGAGCATCTTGGTTCTATTTGGGATGGCACTATTCATGCATGAGTGGATGTGCTCGTACAGTGCCTTAGTGTAGGACTTAGCAGTCAAACTTTCAGTTCCCATCTGCATGGGTGTCATGAAGTTTATCATTTCTGACTTGAGCAGCATGAGGTTGGCTTTGGAGCAGTTTTTTACGGAGGTTTCCTTACTGGGGAGTGGGGGTTGGATGTGGATGTTTAGGGTGATTAGCTTATGGTCTGACCTGATCAATGAGGGGGTGACCATAAGTGTGGAGCATTGATTTCCCATGTTGGTAATTACCAGGTCTAGGATATTGGAGTCCCTGGTGGGACTATGGATTAGTTGATCCAGGGTGTTGGAATTTATGAATTCCAAGAACTGTTGGGCAAAGGTGTTGGTACACGAGTAGATTTCCCAGTTAATGGCAAGGTAGTTGAAATGACCCAGTATTAGTGTGTTTGGTTGTATCTTAATATTTTCCAGTATGTTTAGAAAGATGTGGTAAGGATCTTGGGGCATGGTGAGGGATCTGTAGCAAGCTACAATTTGGATTGCAGTCTTACCTAGTGTTAATTGCACCTGGAGAATTTCAGACGCATTGTGTTGGGCAACTAGCCTGGTGGTGTGAATATCCTTGGTGAATATGGACACTCCACCTTTAGTGTTTCGATCCTGGTTCGGTGATTGAAAAGTGTAGTAAGAGTTGTAGCCTAGTATTGCAGGGGTGCTCTCTGGAGCCTTGAACCAGGTCTCAGTTACTGCACAGATATCAATGTTTTCTATTTTTAGGAGTGCCTCGATAGTGTGCATTTTGAGGTTTAGATAGCATTGAGTAGCATTATCTTTAGATTGTGCATGCTTGTACCTGTTACGGTGGTGGTTTTATCCTTTGAACTTTGCCTAAAAATGGAACTATAGGGGTGGCAAGAGCCTTAGCCAGTGTGCTTGTTCATAGGTTCATACTAGGCTATCTGCCCTAGGGCATTTATAAGCCTAGCCAGAGTGTGTTTGGCTTTCGCCACCCATTTTAAATTAATTTTGCTATGCCCTTTTTCGAGGTTAGTATACTGTGCCTCTGTCTAACAGTGACACAGAAGTGATACTCGGGGTAAACCTACGATCTCCCATTCACTCATCAAGATCCCTCTTGAAGAGAGTCAATGAGGGACTCTGCCTAACCTGGACTGGGATATTATTCCAGAGTGAAGGGAGCCTCTGGGTTATGAATTTGTCCCTCCAGCATGTCCTATTTATTTCAGTGCTGAGGTTCAAGTCTCTCGAGCACGTAGCTCGATGGGATTTGGATTTTCTGAGGTGCAGCATGTCCATTAATTCTGGGTTGGACATGGCTTTATACGTCAGGCACAGATCGACTCCGAGCAAGCGGTATGCCACTGAGTAGAGCTGGAGTTTCTTTAACCGGGCAGCATATGGCATCTGTTTGAGCCCTTTGATCCTCTTGGTGAGGCACTTTTGGGGTCTTTTCAGTTGCTGCAGGTGTCTGGTAAGGTACATCCCAAAAGGGGTGTAAAAAACAGTAGCAATATACTGTGTCGAGATAAACAGAAGAGTTTGCAGTACACACATAATATAATGAGCAGTTTTTACAGACATAACACAGACAAATCACTTTTGTGTGAAAAACAGTGGCAATATACAGTGACTAGATAAACAGAAGAGTTTGCAGTACACATGTAAAAATGAAATATATATTTAGTGGGCTATACATGTGTTAGGTAAAAAAAAAGAAATAATTGACAAAGTTGAGAATTTGTGGTTGATTGTAAACAGCTGTTATAGTATGATTAAATGGGGAAATAATAATTTAAGTGAGAAGTAGAGGTATGAGAAGGGTCAGATTATGGAATGTTGGGATCTGTAGCATGAGCAATTCCAATGAGTTGATAGATGTAGGTTAAGGGCCTTTTTGAAGGAGCTAGCATCATTAGTGGACCTAAGTGGTGTTGGGAGTGAGATCCAAAGTTTGGCTATGCAGAAAGAGTAAAACATTTGGCCAGCAGAGAGTTTAGGATTTTGCACAAGCACTAAAGTTTTATTTTCATATCTAAGGGGTCTATTTGGATGGTATAATGTTAGAATGGAGCAGAGAGATGGACAGTCGAAAGGTTCATAGATTATTTTGTAAGCTATAGTTTGGTGTAAGTAAGTTGTTGTGGTAGTTCAAGGCAGTTCAGTGTATGTAGGGAGGAAAAGTGATGGGAGGAGTAACATTCCCGGTCAACAAATGTTAAATAAAATAAATAATAAAAAGTTACATTAGAGGCAAACTTAGTGATTTTATTATAACAAGTCTTCATTTTATTTTTTTATTGATGAGGAGTGGATCCCCATATAATGGAGATGGTAGTAGGAAAGTAGAGGCAAGAGTTTGCTTTGTAGAAAGGTTTAGAAAATGTTTGTGTCTATAGAGGATGATGAGTTTTTGGTAGGTCTTTTTGACACTATTGTGAATGTACTGGTCAAAGGTTAAGTTTTCTTCTATGGTAACGCCTAATAATTTTGTGTATGGGACTACCTTTGGAATAGTTTTGTTTAGTTAGTAGACAGTGAAGTCTGGTTTGTTTGTTAGAATAGTTTTCCTAGGGGAGAAAAGAAGTTTAGTTTTGTTGGGAATAAAGGCAAGGTGGTTGTTAGTCATGCATATTTCTGTGGATGAGAAGGCCTGCTGGGTAAGTGTTAGCAATCTGGGTATGGTATAGGTGATACAAATTATTGTTGAGTCATCCGCATACTGAATAACTCAGCTGTTATTAAGACAGGAATGGAAGTCAGTAATAAAAATGCTAAAGAGCAGAGGGCCTAGTATAGAGCCTTGAGGAACACCTATAGGGGTATCTAGGAATGGTGAGAAGACATTTTGCCATTTAGTGGATTGCTGTCTATTGGAGATATAGTTAGTAAACCAGAGTAGAGTTGGAGGGAATATACCTAGTGAGAAAAGCTTTAAAAGAAGAAGGGGATGAGAGATAGTGTCAAAAGCCTTAGAAAGATCGAGGAAAAGAGGAAACTAGTTTGCCTTCATTGCAAGCTTGGTTAACTGTATTTAGAAATGATAAGAGAGCAGTTGCAGTACTGTGGGCTGGACAAAAACCATGTTGAGTAGGAGATAGCAGTTGATTATTGAGTGTATATAATCTAAAAGCTGAGTGTTAATACATTTTCTAGGATTTCTGAGATAGGAGAAAGTATAGCAATAGAACAAAAAATAGAGATATCTTTGCTGCTGCCGCCTTTGTGTACAGGGACAATGTATGCTTTTTTTCAGATGGTGGGTATGTAGAATTCCTAGATTGATCTGTTTAAGAGTATGCTAATTGAATAAGTGATAACTTTAGCAGACGTTTGAAGCTATTCTGCGAGTAAGTTGTCAGGGGCACAACTACCAGTTTTGAGTTTGAGGAGAAGTTTAGTCACAATGGCAGTAGGTATAAGGGAGAAAGAAAAACTAGATGAGGGAGAGTTTGCTGAGGGGTTGTGAGGACTGCAGTGGATAAAATGATGAGATGAGGAAGGGAAGGGGCATTAAGTTTGGCTATGGTTTCCATAATGTACGAGTTAAATGAGGTGGTGATTTCTAGTGGTGTTTTTTTCAGGATGTGGGCAGGGGTTGCTCTTGGTACCAGGGTTTAACAGAAAAGAAATAGAGCTCCAAATTTTATTTGGATTTTGTCTGAAGTTTTGCTGTAGTTCATTATAATGATTTTCATTTTGTCATTAATGACTAGGCACTTTACTTGGTTGCAAAGCTGTCTGTACTGCTGGAGGTCTAAATGGTTGTAATTCTTTTCCATGTTTTCCAAGTTTTATCCCTAATTTATTTATTTATTTACTATTTGTTTCCCAGGAAACTCTGACTTGGAACAAAGCCAATTTTCAGCAGACGCCCAGGGAGAAACACTCCAGATGCATGTCTCTGAAAAGTGGGAGGAAACCGGAGCACCCAGAGGAAACCCACATGAATGCAGAAGGACATGCAGACTCTGTACAGAAGGCACTCCAGCCAAGAATCGAACTGGAGAACCTCTTTCTGTAGCAACAGTGCTACAGCTGCACCACTGCACCATCCAAATTGTCATGAGCTGTTTGGTGTTTCTTGTTAGCCAGGTGGTATGTTTAGATATTACTCTCTTTTGGTGGAGAGGGGCTAAGTTATTTAAAGTTTTTAGGAATGTTGAGTTAAATAATTTGACAGCTTCACCAAGTGGGAGAGTTTTCAATGCATTCTAATTGGTAGACTTTAGGTGTTCATTGAAAGTAGCTTGGTTGAAGTGAGCTAGGTTTCTAGTTAGTTTGTATTGATGTTGGTTGGCTAAAGGGGAGGTTTTGCATATAGCATAGGTGGGTTTGGTGGTCACAGATTTTGCAAGGAAGGGTGCCTGCTACAAAAAATTTATTGGGGTTAGAAACTAGAATCCAGTCTATAATTGAGCCACTGTTATTATTTTAGTTGGTATAGTTATAGCTGTGATTAATTGGGTGAAATTGTAGAGGTTAATGCTGGGAGGTGAAGAGTAGTTTAAATAATCAAGCCAGTTTATGTTGACGTTGCCCAGTATAACTGTTTCATTGTAAATATTTTTGGAAATCCAGGCCAGGATTTCTTGTATAGTAAATTGACACAGGAGTTGTATAAAATTAGCAGATTAGCAGAACGAAACAATAAAGGCAGAGGTGTGTCCATATTAATTAAGGATATCCACACCTCCAGGCTAGTTGCACAGCATAATGCATACGAGATTATCCAAGTGCAACTAACTCTGCGCAAGACCGCAATGCAAATTGTAGCTTGCTACAGACCCCCCACCATGCCCCAGGATTCCCACTCCTCATTTCTTGATACACTGGAAAGTATTAGGGTACAACCCAACACCCTAATAATGGGCGATTTCAACTACCCCACCATTAACTGGGAAAACTACTCATGTACCAACTCTTTGCTCAACGTTTTCTAGAATTCGTAAATTCCAACGCCTTGGATAAACTTATTCACATCCCCACCAGGGGCAGCAATATCCTAGACCTGGTCATTACCAACATGGGAAACCAGTGTTCCACACCAGAGGTCAATTTCTCATTGGTCAGATCCAACCACAAGCTAATCAGCCTAGACATCCACATCCCACCCCCACCCCCAGTTAGGGAAACCATCGTAAAAAACTTCTCCAAAGCCAACTTCACACTTCTTAAGATAGAAGTAGCAAACTTCATAACACCCATGCAGACGGACAATAGAGGTATGACTGTTGAATCCTACACAAATGCACTTTATAAGCACTTACACGAGTGCATGGATCATGCTATCCCTAATAGAACCACAATGTTATCTTCAAAAAAAGGAAGCCAATCTGGTGGTCCTCTGCCATAAACAAACTCTACAACAGAAGAAAGAAACTGTTGCAAAAAAGAGGAAAATCCCATGACTGGAGGAACTCTCTGGTCAACCTCAGTAAGAAGCTCAGATTCCTTATAAAATCCTCCAAAGCTAGTTATGAAAACAAAATTGCCACTGGCTCTAAAGACAACCACAAAGCATTCTATAGCAATGTCAAGAATCTCAATGGGAACACTCAGATCTGCTCTGAGTTACAGCACAATGGCACTAAATATACAGAACCAACCGATATTGCCAACATCCTGGCAGATAGGTTCAGTGCTAACTTTACCCCCCTCTCACCCCCTAGAGGGTCCATGTCTATACTGGAAGAATGCAAAGTTCCTATAATCACAGCTACACAGGTAAAAAACACACTCTCCAAAGCCAAGAACACAGCATCCATGGGAACTGACAATATCCCAGGCTGCATTCTACACAAACTACAGAATGAACTGGCACCCTACCTAAGTACCATGTTCAATCATAGCCTCACCTCAGGCTTTGTACCCACTGAATGGTGCACCGCAATGGTTATCCCACTCCACAAAGGGGGAGCCACGACGGACACCGGGAACTACCGCCCCATTAGCCTGATGAGCCTGGTCTGCAAGGCCATGGAACGTATCATCGTGGAACTCATAAACAAAGACATTGGTAATCTCCAAACTCTGGACCCTACCCAGTTTGGATTTGTAAAAGGCAGATCATGTCTCCTAAACATGATTGACTTCTTTGAAGCAGTCACGAAAGCCATAGATGAGGGTAAAATGGTTCACACAGCTTATCTAGATCTCACCAAGGCTTTCGACACCATCCCCCACTCTGGAATTATAGATAAGCCCACTTTTGTGGATCCCTAGTGATATCTGCATTGCTTACTGTACTTATTTCCTTGTTTCACTTGAAAGAAAGTTACCGTTTGTCGTTTTTGCATTTAAGTTACCTGTAACACATTGCATTTAAGTTACCTGGCACTTGCTCACTAAAGCAATTATATAAGTCACCTCTAAAAAATTAAAAGCACTACACCCTCACAAACTCCCCTTGAGTACCTTGTTCCCCATTGGCCCTTTTTTCAATTATAAAGGAATTCCCAATACTATTCTAGCATGTCCAAAGGTCAGTTGTCAATCTCCTCTCTGGTCCAGCTGGTGAATCTGGGAATCTTGAGGCAATGTTACAACTGCCTCATGTACACAGACAACCCTCTCCTCCTCCCAAAAAATTCCAACACATGTGAGAGATGTAACCATATAGCCAAACTGGAGGCTAAGCTCTCTCAACTCAGTACTGGCGTAACCAGTCAGGAGGAGAAGAAAACCACACTCACTACAATTCCAGTCTCACATAGACCTACCACGACAACAAACCAAACACATAAACACACAAAAACATACTCGGAGGCTCTAAATAAAAATCTGCCTAAGCAGCAGAGACCTCCAAAGCAGTCACCCAAGCAACCACTACCCCAAAACAAAACACGTGCAACACATAGCTCACAAAGCCAGTGTGCCGAACAGTCACAGCCCTTAAGGCTAAACAACACACCTGATACACTTGTAATAGGTGACTCTATCATCAGGCACACTGACGTCCCACTCACCAGGCTGAACAAGGAGAAGGTCACGGTGAGCTGCCTGTTGGGCGCTAGGATCCGCCACATAACACAAGCACTCAGGTCACTCCAAGGCAAGTACAAATGTGACTCAGTCATTGTCCATGCTGGTGTGAATGACCTGAGATGTACCTCCCTGGAAAACATGAAAAAAGACATAGAGGAGCTCTCTGAGCATGTAGCCCAGGCCGGTATGACCCTGACCTTGAGTAGCATCTTACCCTCACCAAGAATGATGCCACAATATGAAGACAAGATGATCAGTTTCAACAATTGGCTTAAGTGTTGGTGTCATTCAAAGGGGATCCAATGCCTGTCAGCCTGGGATGACATGCTCGACAAGCCACAATGCTTCGCTAGGGACGGCTTGCACCTGTCACCCCTGGGCTTTCGGATATTGCCAAAGGCTCTTACTACCCCCATAGTGCCTTTTTTAGGCAAGGCTAAAAAGACAAACCCACCTCCATAGGTATCACAAGGGATAAGAAACTAAGAGTAATGCTACTCAACGCCAGAAGTCTAAACCTCAAGATGTATGCACTCGAAACTCTCTTTAGCATGGAGAACATCAATATCTGTGCAGTAACAGAAACCTGGTTCAAGGCTCCCGAGAGCACCCCAGCACTACCAGGTTATACCTCATACCATGTTTTTCGGCCCCAAAACTTGGACCGAACCACAAAAGGAGGGGGAGTATCAATATTCGTCAAAGATACCCACACCTCCAGATTGGTGGCACAGCACGAAGCCTCAGGGACTATCCATGTGCAACTAACTGTGGGTAAAACTGCCTTCCAGTTTATAGCCTGCTACAGACCACCCTCCCAAACACAGCAACCCCACTTGGCCTTCCTGAGAATACTGGAAAATATGAAGGTCTCTCCAAACACCGTTATATTGGGCAACTTGAATTCCCCAAACATAGACTGGGAGCATTACTCTAGCTCCAACACCCTAGCCCAAAGGTTCCTAGAATTTATAAACTCAAATGCTATGGAACAACTTGTTACCACTCCCACAAGAGGGGACAACATACTGGACGTGATCATCACCAACATGGGGACACTATGCTCCAGACCAGAAGTGTATCCCTCACTGGTAAGATCAGACCATGAACTAATCTCTCTGGATATTCACATCCCGACTCCACCCCCTGCCCAGAAAACCACAGTGAAAAACATCTCTAAAGCAAGGCGAAATCCTTCAAAGCCCCCGGGCCTGTGGAAAATACGGCCCAGATCGCAGAATCCTTTATAAACGCATTCTATGAACACCTTCAGGAATGCATGGATCATGCAATCCCAAATAAAACCAAGACCCAATCCTCCAAAGGCAGACGTCCTGTCTGGTGGACCCCAGCCATAAACAAACTATACAATAGAAAGAGGAAGCTACTACATGATAGAGCAAAATCCCAAAAAGGGAAGGCATCTCTGATCAGTATTAGCAAAAAACTATGGGCATTCATAAAATCATCTAAGGCCAGCTTCGAGAGAAAAATTGCACGGGACACTAAGGATAATCACAAGGCTTTCTTTAGTTATGTTAGGAACCTGGGTGGGAATTCCCAGATATGCTCAGATTTAGTCCAAAATGACAGAAAATACACCGAGCCCACAGACATTGCCAACATCCTAGATGACAGGTTCAGTGCAAACTTCTCCCCCCTCTCCCCATCAAAAGGGCAAATATCTATCCCAACAGAGTGCTGCCCCCCTGACATCTCAGATGCTCAGGTAAGAGCCGCCCTCTCCAAAGCAAAAAACACAGCATCAATGGGACCAGATGGTGTCCCGGGCTGCGTCCTACATGAACTCCAAGAAGAGCTAAACCCAAACATAAAATTACTGTTCAATCTTAGCCTTACTACAGGATATGTACCCAAAGAGTGGCGTACAGCAACAGTGGTCCCTCTCCACAAAGGTGGTGCCTCAACGGATCCTGAAAACTATTGCCCCATAAGCCTGATTAGCTTGGTCTGCAAAGCTATGGAAAGGATCATCATGGACCTCATAAATAAAGATATTGGGGACCTACAGACACTGGATCCTACCCAGTTTGGCTTTGTTAAGGGCAGATCCTGCCTCTTAAACCTGGTCGATTTCTTTGAAACAGTCACCAAGGCCATTGATGAGGGGAAGGTGGTCCACACAGCCTACCTGGACCTCGCAAAAGCCTTTGATACAATACCCCATTCGGGCATTATAGATAATCTCACCAGCTTAAATATAAACCCCTATGTCACTAGATGGGTTGCAAACTGGCTCAAGGATAGAACCCACATGGTTAGAATTGCTGGAGCCATGTCAGACTCCAAACCAGTTACAAGTGGCGTCCCACAAGGCTCAGTCCTGGGACCTCTCTTGTTTGGTATATATTTCTCGGTGGTACAGGCCAACACAGAAGGACTGTGGCTGACCAAGTTCATAGATGACTGCAAACTGGGTGCCATAATCAACTCTCCAGCCGACACAAGCATCCTCCAAAAGGGCCTCATAGAAACAGACAACTGGTGCCAGAGCCATGGCCTCAAGCTAAACGTCAGAAAGTGTATAGTCATCCCCTTTGGCAAAAACAAAGTGCCCACAAATTACCACATAGGTGGTAATCCATTAAGTACAGAAGAAGTCATTAGGGACCTGGGGACCCAAGTTGATAGCAATCTCTCATTTGACAACCACGTGGCCAAAGTGGTTAGAAAAACATTTTATATAGCCCACCTAATCATGAAGGGATTCACATCTAGATCAGGGGAGGTCATCGTACCTCTTTACTCATCCCTCATCAGGCCCATAATTGAGTACAATGCCCCTTTTGGGATGTACCTTACCAAACACCTGCAGCAACTGGAATGACCCCAAAAGTACCTCACCAAGAGGATCAAAGGGCTCAAACAGATGCCATATGCTGCCCGGATAAAGAAACTCCAGCTCTACTCAGTAGCATACCGCCTGCTCAGAGGCGATCTGTGCCTGACATATAAAGCCATGTCCAACCCGGAATTAATGGACATGCTGCACCTCAGAAAATCCAAATCCCATTGAGCTACGCGCTCGAGAGACTTGAACCTCAGCACTGAAATAAATAGGACATGCTGGAGGGACAGATTCATAACCCAGAGGTTCCCTTCACTCTGGAATAAAATCCCAGTCCAGGTTAGGCAGAGTTCCACATTGATTCTCTTCAAGAGGAATCTTGATGAGTGGATTGGAGATCATAGGTTTACCCCGGCTATCACTTCTGTGTCACTGTTAGACAGAGGTACAGTATACTAACCTCAAAAAAAGGCATAGCAAAATTAATTTAAAATGGGTGGCGAAAGCCAAACACACTCTGGCTAGGCTTATAAATGCCCTAGGGCAGATAGCCTAGTATGAACCTATGAGCCGATGAACCTATAAACTAGGCATAAATCCCTATGTCACAAGATGGGTTGCCAACTGGCTCATGGACAGAACCCACACTGTGAAAGTAGCGGATTCCAAATCCGACTTCAGACCAGTGACAAGTGGAGTACCACAGGGTTCAGTCCTGGGTCTTCTCCTGTTTGGTATCTACTTCTCTAAAGTGCAGGCTAACACAGAAGGTCTTTGGCTAACAAAGTTTGCAGATGACTACAAACTAAGAGCCATAATTGAAACTCCTAACTATGTGGACAAACTACAAAAGGGCCTCACTGAGACAGATACCTTGTGTGAAAGCCATGGCCTGAAGCTCAATGCCAAAAAGTGTATTGTCATCCCCTTTGGTAAAAACTCTGAACCCAGGAACTACCACATAGCTGGTAGTCTACTTAATGCCGAAAATGTGATAAAAGGCCTTGGGACACAGGTGGCCAGTAGTCTCTACTTTGATAATCACATTGCCACAGTGGTCAGGAAATCCTTCTACGTGGCTCATCTCATCAAAAAAGGATTCTCATCCAGAAAAAAAGAGGTCATTGTTCCCCGCTACTCATCACTCATTAGACCCATTATAGAGTACAATGCCCTTTTGGTATGTACCTCACAAGACATCTACAACAACTGGAAAGACCGTGGAAATACCTCACAAAGAGGATTACTGGCCTCAAACAGATGCCCTACGCAGACCGTCTCAAAAAACTACAGCTTTACTCCATCACATATCGCCTACTCAGGGACGATCTCAGCCTAACATACAAAGCTATGTCAAACCCAGAGCTGTTGGACATGCTCCACTTAAAGAAATCCCAATCCCTCCGAGCTACATGCTCTAGGGACTTAAACCTTGTCACTGCAATAAACAGAACATGCTGGAGGGATAGATTTCTGTCCCAGAGACTTCCCATACTCTGGAACAGACTACCTATCTATGTCAAACAGAGCTCCTCATTAGCACTGTTCAAGAAAAATCTTGATGATTGGATGGGAAATGGGAAATTCACCCCAGGCATCACTTCTGTGGCTCTGCTCGACAGGGGCACAGGAAAATAGTTTTCTTGGGTGGCGAAAGCCAGGGTACATTTTTTGGCTAGTCTTATATAGGCCCTAGGGTCAATAGCCTAGTACCTACCTATGAACCTATGAACCCATGGTTGTTAGCAAATCTTGATTTATTGGTTGGGAAGTATGAACTGATGATTTGGAGGCTAGGTTGTGTATTTTGGAGATGCAGCAATAACTGAGTTTGTTTTTGATAGAGGGCCACCACATCTCAGACAATAAGATGTAGTATTTTGTTTTGGGACTGCAACCTATCTTTGTTGATGTATTGTAAGATTCTTTTGGACTGGATAGAATATAATGTGACATAATTTGTAACAGAAGAATTTAGATTTCATTTGAGAGGTAACTACTTTTGCTCTTGTTTTGGGAATAAGATCAAAACTGATCCTGTAGGTAGTGCCTCATATAATGTTATTATTTGACTGGGGAGTTCATTTATTCTTGTCTGGAAAGATTTCTATCAAGGATGCTGTCAAGATATTTAACTTTGTTAGTTAATGTGGCATATACTCCGCCTTTCTGGAGACACTGGAAAATTTGAAGTTCCTACCGAACACCCTGATATTGGGCGATTTCAATTACCCTACCATTAACTGGGAAAACTACTTGAGTACAAACTCCCAGGCTCTGTGCTTCCTGGAATTTATCAACTCAAATGCCCTGGATCAGCTGGTAAACTCCCCTACTAGAGGCCACAACATATTGGACCTGGTCATTACCAACATGGGCGACAGGTGTTCTGTACCAGAGGTCAACCTGTCACTGGTTAGATCAGACCATAGACTAATCTCCCTGAATGTCTACACCCCTCCACCACCCCCAACCAAGGGACCACAGTGAAAAACCTTTCTAAAGCAAACTTCACCTTACTTAAGGCAGAGGTGGTAAGTTTCACAGCCTCCACGCTAAAGGATAACACTGCTCAAGATGCAGAATCCTTTACAATTGCACTCTATGAGCATCTACAAGGATGCATGGATTGTGCCATCCTTAGCAAAACCTAGACTTATTCCCCTAAGAGAAGGAAACCAGTCTGGTGGACCCCTGCCATAAACAGGTTATACAACAGAAGGAGGAAACTAGTTCAGATAAAAAGCAATTCCCAAGAAGGAAAGACATCCCTGATCAGTATTAGTAAGAAACTAAGGTCCCTCATAAAATCATCCAAGGCTAACTTTAAAAGAAAAATAGCCAAGGATTCGAAAGATAACCACAAAGCCTTCTTTATCTATGTCAAGAATCTAAGTGGCAACTCATAGATATGCTCTGAGCTAGTGCAAAATAGCACAAAGTATACTGAACCTACTGATATTGCCTACATCTCAGCAGATAGATTCAGTGCAAACTTCACCTCCCTCTCACCTTCAAAAGAGCCCACAACAATACCGGAAAAGTGTAGTGTCCTGGAAATCACAGAAGCACAGGTGAAAACTGCCCTTTCAAAAGCCAAAAACACAGCATCAACGGGGCCAGATTGTGTCCCAGACTGTGTCTTGCACAAACTACAGAAGGAACTAACCCCCCACCTAAACACGCTGTTCAACCTCAGCCTCTCCACAGGCTACATGCCCATAGAATGGTGCACGGCAACGGTTATTCCACTCCACAAAGGAGGGGCCAGAACTGACCCTGTTAACTATTGCCCCATAAGCCTGACTAGCCTGGTCTGCAAGGCTATGGAGCGCATCATCATGGAACTCATTAACAAAGACATTGGGAACCTCCAAACACTTGACCCGACCCAGTTCGGCTTTGTTAATTGCAGATCATGCCTACTAAACCTGGCTGACTTCTTCAAGACAGTCACCAAGGCCATAGACAAGGGAAAGGTGGTTCACACAGCCTACCTTGAACTCGCCAAGGTGTTCGACACAATTCCTCACTCGGGTATTACAGAAAAGCTCACCAGTCTGAACATAAACCCCTATGTCACAAGATGGGTTTCCAACTGGCTTACAGATAGAACTCACACGGTAAGAATAGCGGGATCCAGGTCCTACTCTAAACCAGTCACAAGTGGTGTCCTGCAAGGCTCGGATTTGGGACCCCTACTCTTCGGCATATATTTCTCAGAAGTACAGGCAAACACAGGAGGACTATGGTTAATCAAGTTCACCGATAACTGCAAACTGGGAGCCATAATTGACTCTCCGGCTGACACGGACATCCTTCAAAAAGGCCTTACTGAGACAGACACCTGGTGTCAAAGTCATGGCCTCAAGCTAAATGCCAAAAAATGCATAGTCATCCCATTTGGGAAAAACAAATCACCTACGAATTACCACATAGGTGGCAGCCCTCTTAATACAGAAGAAGTAATAAGAGAGCTGGGGACCCAGGTAGATAGTAATCTCTCCTTTGACAATCATATTGCCAAAGTAGTTAGGAAATCTTTCTATGTGGCCCATCTAATTACTAAGGGGTTTGCATCTAGAAATAAAGAGATTATAGTGCCCCCCTCTACTCGTCATTCATAATATCCATCATAGAGTACAATGCCCCATTTGGGATGTACCTCACAAGACACTTCCAACAGCTGGAAAGACCACAAAAGCATCTCACCAAGAGGATTACTGGCCTCAAACATATGTCATATGCAGCTCGACTGAAAAAACTCCGGCTGTACTCAGTGGCATATCGCTTACTCAGAGGTGATCTCCGCCTGACTTACAAAGCCATGTCCAACTCAGAATTGATGGACATGCTCCTCCTAAAGAAATCCAAGTCACTGCGAGCCACGCGCTCTAGTGAGCTAAACCTCGCCACAACAATAAATAGAACATGCTGGAGGGATAGATTCATGTTACAGACACTCCCCATGCTTTGGAACAAAATTCCTAACTATATTAGGCAGGGCCCCTCACTAACACTCTTCAAGAAAAGCCTTGACGAGTGGATGGGTAACAGAAAATACACCCCTGGAATCACTTCATTGGCTCTGCTTGACAGAGGCTCAGTTAATTAATCAATGGCGCGGCGAAAGCCGACACACTCTGGCTAGGCTTATAAATGCCCTCGGGCAGATAGCCTAGTACCTACCTATGAACCTATGAACCTATGAACTGTAAGCCTAGGGGATGGTTTGTAGTAGTCTCTGGAGAAGAAGATGGAATTACTTATTTCATATTTAAAGTTGTGTAACTTGTATAGTCATTTTCAAGGAGTTGTATACCACACTTGAGGTTCTTTTCTGCTATTTTGTAAACGTTTTGCTGAGTACAGAATTGCTGCATTGTCAGCCATCTGTACTGTTTACATATTTTCTCTGTGATTAGGCATAATACATATACGGAATAGTAGTGGGCCATGGATCGATCCTTGGGCTACATATTTGTTGGCAATAAAAGAAGCAAATAGTTCTTATTTGTCTCTAATAACATATTATCTATTTTGGTAGCTTAGGTAGCTTTGGAACCACTGAAGGGTACAGGTATTTAATTCAATGTCTTTGAGTGTGTTTATTAGTCCTTAGTGTCATTTGGTATTCCTGGGTTTTGATAAGTAATAGAAGAGTCCAGACGTGACTTTCCCATTTTCAGGATTTTTATAAATATATCTGTTAGTCATAGGAGAGCTGTTTTGACTGGAGCTATTAGATATGTAGTAGTCTGAATTCTATTACATAAGCTAAAAATGTAATTTGACTTATGTTAATAGCATTATATATGATATTTACAATGGCTATCAGCATAAAATGTTTAGGTTCAGTAAAGGTACCTCTCTTCCATAAGGAGGATTTGCATCTCTTTTAAACATTCAGGTGTGATTGCATCACTGGTAGTTCTCTACTTTACTTCTGATTGCAGGAAGCTACTGAAAAGGTAACTGTTTCATAAATTTGGAGGGGTTGCTGTCAGATTTAACTAAAGTTGTATCCTTAGTCTTCTTTAGCATGTTTCTCACAGCAAATATTCTCACTTTTTAAGCTGGAATGAAAGTATTGTGCTGGGGTAGGGACATATGAATTTATAGTGATAGAAGTGTTAATGCTATTAAGCCTGTTCATTTTGCTGATCTAGTGTTATTTCAGATTAAATCCTCTACCTGTTGTATTTATGTTCCCATGCCCCTAGCTTTTCAGTCGGTGGCTTTGTTCGGTGCTCTGGATAAGCTAATAATATGCATATTGATTACTTTGGCTCCTTAACAAGTCAGTCATATTAATGTATTAATATTAAATTAATATTAGTATGCCTTTCAGCTTCAATGCTTTAGAAGTATTTTCTGGCAAAATATTGTGGTCTGCACTTAAGTGCACTTTAAATTTATCATTGTTGACTAATTTTGATCTTTTACTTGTCAGCATTTATGCTGTCTCTTTGACTACTTATTTGGCTACACTGCATCTTTATTGGCTTGGCTTCATAAATGCCTGCTTATTACTCTAAGCTTGTGTGCACAATGAGCAGCAGCATGAAGGGATTTTGTGATTCGGTAAATGGCAGTACACACTATGGCCAGCTGCAAAACAAGGGATAGCAGCCAAATATGTTAATGATCATATGATCAGCTGTGGCTTATGCTAATGAATCAGGTGTATATCACAAAATCGATAGCTGACAAGTTCAAAGCTCAAAACTTTGAACTTGCAACCTCGAAAATGGAAAACATCGAAACGTAAAGCAGAGATCATCATAGTGTGCGGGAAGGAAAGATTTCCCTTTACTGCACTGTAGTGCGATCTTGGAGTTGGTATATTTAAGTAGCGGGGGTGTGGGGGGTGCAGGGGGCTTGCCCCCCCCCCCTGCATAGAGTGTGTTTTGTGTTGTTTTGGGTATTTATTGTTTTTTTTTTTCATGTTCAATGTTTTCCAGTTTCGAGGTTGCAATTTCAAAGTTTTGAGCTTCTATATAGTCAGCGTTCGATCATCTGATATAAACCCAACGAATCAAATACTTATGGTGAGAAATTCAAAAATGTATAAAATGAGTCTGAATATGTCAAGGTCACTTTAACTCTAAATTCAAACATGTGCTAGAATACAGCCACAGGGGTTGGCACTGCCACTATAAATCTATATATGCAACAGACTCTCATACAAGGTGCTGCTGCTGCAGTTGCCAGCCATGGGCCTAAAAGGCATAGGGTGTTCAGGCCACATCTGTCCTAACATGGACTACATGAAATAGAACAGTGTTATGGGGTGGACTGGGCTACTATACAAGAAATAGTGGACATCTACTATCCTCACCCAAGGCCCCCTGGGACTTGTGGAGTACCCATCCCAGTGGAAACTAAGATATGTGTAGCTTTATGTATATTAGCTACAGGGACTTGTCAGTAACCTACAGTGAACACGGTGATGATTTCACAGGCCTTTGCATCATGAAAACTCCAGCAGTTCTTCAATGCAGTAATGCAACATGGGTGGAATATGTCTGGTGTTCATGTGCTCCAAAGGAGAGACCAACCATCATACAAAATTTCTAAGCTACATCCCATTTCCTCTGAGGTACTGGGGGGCATATACTGCACCCACATTGAAATAAAAGCCCCACCTGTTGAACAGGGAAAGTGGCACATAAACTCAAAACTCCATCAACTGCCCTGGCATCTGTAATACACAAGGTGTCATCTATAATATATGTGCAGTTCACCCTAGCAGTTTCCACAGCTCCTACATATAGAACATCTGTGACTTGTACCTAAGGTTTTAAAGGTAGACCTCCCTCAAGGACATCTAGTGGGGGATGAAGGATATGCTCTAGAACCTTGGTTCATGGCTCCTATGAGAAATTCACAAAATCTCACTGAACAAAGTTAGAACATTGCACACACAGACTACAGATATCATAATGTGAATATATGGGATGCTCAAATCACAGTTGTGCTGTCGAGATACATTTGGAGTGTCCTTTAATATGATCATGCAACCTCTGCCAATATACTATGTGTACCATCTTATATAACACTATACTCAGAAAGCACTTGCAGCAGGGTGCCCCAGGACAGGTAGTTCAATTCTCAGAAACACATGTAGGACCAGCAGACACAGATGAGTAAACAGATGAGGAATCTGCAGTTAGGTATGATTACGGCAGACAAAGGCATGCACAATATGCTATGGCACTGGCTAAGAGGAAGCAAACAGCACATGCACTCACCACTTACTTATAAGAAGAAATAAGCAGATACAAATAATACCTCTACTACATGCTAACACACTTGCCTTTGCTTACTAATGCAATGGATGTCTACTGTGAGCATAAGACATATAGCAACTGCAGGCTATGACATTCTCAGCAACAGAGGTGAGTGATGAACCTGTAATGAATCGATAATGCTTATTTATGTTTATGTACTGTAGTTTAGTAAAATCTAAATATAATGATCTAAACAGTAATGTTATGACAAAAACTGATATATGCAGCAAATGCAGACATAATTAAATGACACATTTAAATGGACCATGAAAACATCACCTCCAATGAGTCACACACGTGGTTCAAGCAGTCTTATTCATCAGAAAGCATAACATAAGGTACTCTGTCTCTTCTGTGGACTTGTTGGAACTTGGCTGTGCCTCCATAATGACCCTGCACAGACATTGGATGGCTGAAACTGCCTCTCCAACATTTGGGGGAGGATAGTAAGTAAACCTTCTCTGAATACTTCTACTGGCAATCCTGTTTGGTATTTCACCCTCACAAAGGCTTGGGGTGAGATTCAGCCAGCTCATATACACTGCCCTGATCAACTATATCCCCATCAGCCTATTCTCAGATGTCTTTTTGTTATGGGTATGCATAGACGTAATGACTGTGTCCAAACTGTGGGGAGGGAATGTGTGACCACACCCTCCATGTCAGACATTCCCTGTGCAACCACAGTCTGTGCCTGTTCATCACTGCCATCTCCATCAGAGGCTACTGATCATTTAGCATCAGGATAAGAGAGGGCCACAGTGGTTATTGAGTGAATAAACCAAGAAAACAAAAATAAAAGAAATGCAAATATGATTAGTATGCAATAGCTGCACCTGAATATATGAATCTCTAATAATAATGTCAATAACCTTACGGAGTAATACATATAACCAATGACAAAAAAATGTATGCTCATACCATGTTCATGTACCTCAATGCCAGCTGTCTCTAGGCCAAAAATGTTCAGTAGATAGAGGTATTATAAACATATAACATAAGACAACTTAACAGAAACTGTAAATTAAACCCACTGATTTTCCTCACTTTCAAACCCAACATCCATTATATCACTATGGAACTTTTTTGAGCTGTCTCTGCCCCTTACTGTCTTCAGGACTCCTCTATCCCAGTGAATGGTAGTTTGGTAGAAGGACCACCCCAGTAGCTCTTTGCTGCCAAGGCACCACCTTTGTTCTGTCAGTAACCTTTTTAATCATATCAGTGGCCCTATGCCTGACTCTATTGTAGTCACATCCATGGCCACTCACAGGATTCACATCATTGACCACCTGTCATCAGACACAGTCATAGATGAGCTTGTTAACTGAATGAGGATGTTGGAGCAATGCCTCCATGGAGACAGGGGACCTGGACAATGAGCTAATTCGCATCATTTGAGAGTGGAGTTTTCCGTAGACCTGATCCCCTCCCCTTTTTTAAATTTGGATATCATATCCCTGTTATGATAGAAAAAAAATTATATTGCAGCAAACAACACAGGCTGATCTACTTTTAAGGAGCAAGTATTTATTATGCAGGTATCATTTATAATCATACCACAGTTCTGAAATTATCAGGGCAAGCACAGTTATATACCCCATATGCAGCCTCCTTCAAAAAGAACAAAATTTATGGCTACATAATTAAGCAAACCGACTTCATGTACATACAATAATATTTATAAATAACTACCAGGAAGATGGAACAGTATAAGTATAGAACAGTTGCTAATGTAACAATAACCCACATAAGCTGCTACAAGCCAGACATGTCTGAATGTCCTAAGGGTAATGGCTAAACCCCATGAAATACAAGTTAGAGATAACTGCAGTAACAAATGTTTTGTGTGTTTCTTTCAAAATACAACTTTGCAAAGTTAGACAGTAATCAGTACAAATAAGCAGATTCAAAAGATAAACTGGACTAGTACTTGTAAACAACATTACATACCTTGAAAGTTTTCAGACAATTCTCCTAAAAGTATTACAAATCCAATAGTTATATTTTCAGCTACTGTTTTGTAGAAAAGCCTTTGGGAAAACAAGCAGACTTCCCTAGAACAATGAGAGTTACATAGCCTCGGGTTCAGCTTATATCATGTAGATTAACCTCCCTGTGCACAATGAATATATTAATTATTATTCCTGTATTATTCCACCCTGCTCGACATGCTGGGCAGGTGAACATGGTATTAGCACCTAAACAGTGATGTGCACAGTACGGCTAGGTAAGGCTTTGCAGGTGTGACTCAATTGCAGTTGTGCATGTTCAGTTACTTGTTTATTGCTCCTGCTAATGAGAAATACACTTACACAGGATGTTTTATTCAGAAAAGCCTTACTGAGAAGGTTTAAGTTATATTTAACTAGAAAAGAGCTAAGATACACACCAGTTAATATTTTGTAAGAAGACTGGGTGCCTATAATGACAAAGTGGCTGTAACGTATAGCATATATACACCTTAGAAAGACTGGAAAAAAAAAAGCAAATCATACCCATAGCAAAAATGTAATGCATTCATGGTACAAAGATAATATAATGAAGTAATGCACACTAACTGAAATCAGAAACTCTACTGTTGCAGGCAGTTGTTTGTAACACCCATGGTTTATCATCCTCACTTCTGCAAGGATCACAGTCATAC
Organism: Protopterus annectens; assembly: GCF_019279795.1. NCBI lineage: Eukaryota > Metazoa > Chordata > Ceratodontiformes > Protopteridae > Protopterus > Protopterus annectens. Next base: position 926,287,381 of record NC_056726.1, read on the forward strand.
AATTGTACTTTGACCGGACAAATCACAACTGGGTGCTAACACAGGCATATGGAAAGTAAATGGAAATGCCAGGAGTACAGTGTTTCTTGTTCTCTAATTCTGCTACTAAATGTTCAGATGGCAAAACATGTTCATCATGTGAATATTTCATTATAATGACATAAGTTGCAGTGATCAAATCTTGTGAAGTCGCCATCTACCCACAAAGTTAACAAATCATTACATGGATTTATGAATATAATTTTTAGTTTTATCATTTGTGCAATAGTTGGAATTGCACAGCCTTTCCTGTTAGTGTTGCTGTTTACTGAATGACAAGATTTAATTTTGCAAGTGAAAACACTTAGCAATCATTCCAGCAAATGAGGCAACCATTCACTTTACTCAGCAGTTTGTACATTACTGAAAGCTGAAAATACATCTATTATATAACCTTTTCAATGACTAAATGTTCTAATAGCACAAACTGAACAGGGTTTGAATCCACTTTAAAGATAATTTACCATGTGGCATAATACATGTCAGATATTTGTTTTTCTGTATTTAAGATGAACTGCAGATGCAATTTATATTGTTAATTTTGCAATACAATTGTGTACTATGGATGCTAAGGATGATAGTGTGTCCATTGTCACCTGCATTGCTCATTTCAGTGATTATAGTAAAACACACCTTTGTATGCATGCTGTAAAATAAATACTTTGCATGTACAATAACATGGGGTACTAAAATTAATAGTATGTAAATTAATTAGGTAAAAATTGAGAGCATAGCAACACAGCTTTCAAAATATGTTGGAACATTGGTTCAGTGGCATATATTTTTAATGATCCCAGGTGTACATTATACTACAATATGTGGTGGAGAACATCAAATTGTGTAAACTCTCTAGGGCCCGTTCTTAATTATTGGTTACTCAGTAAATATAGTGCATTATACACATGGTTAACAGTTTTATTGTGGCTAAAGCCACCTGCATTCAATACGCATATGATTCCACTCTCATCTGCTCAGCCACCTCCCCATCCGACTTGCAAATCTTAACCCAAAATACATTTAACACTATCGAGAACTGGCTCACCAACCAACGCCTACTTATGAACCCCAATAAAACTAAACGTCTACTCTTCTCTCCCACTAGTAGATCCACCACACTTTCATTCTCTGACACATCTAACAATGGTACCACTATTTCCCCAGATAATCACACCAAACTGCTAGGGGTTATCATAGACATTAATCTCAAATTTGACCTACAGGTCAACAAAACCATACAGACCATCAATAAGAAGCTTTGATCACTGTATAGAAACAAGACATTTTTAACCTCACTGGCTAGGACTGCAATCACCCGATCACACCTACTCTCTACTCTTTTACATGCCTCGCCTGTATTTTCAAACCTCAACAAATCCGAACTAGGTAAGCTGTCCCATAGCTACAATCATATTACCAGATTCACCACTGGCTCTACCTATAGAACCCACCACTGCCAGAACCTTAAACAACTAGAGTGGCTAGAACTGCCCAACTTAATTCAATTCAATAAACTCTTAATAGTGCACAAAATTTTGTAGCACCCTGAGGATACCCCCTCACTTAAAAATATTATTAAGCCATATAGCAACCTAAGATCCCTATGGTCAGCTGATAAACTACTGGTCCAAACCCACAAAGCTAATAACTCTTCTGGTGAATCCATGCTTGCAAACTTCATTGGCAAAACCAGGAATTCATTGCCAAACTATATAACCCTACAATCCTCCAAAAGTCTCTTAAAAAAAAAACCTCAAACAGTATCTCAAAGTGAATTGGCTATGCCCATGCACCAACCCTGATCAAGTTATAGACTAAAAGCATATTCTGCAATTATCATAACTTGCAACTACATCACCAAGCTCTGCTTCCAGTCTAATGTCTCTTACTTTTAATTGTCTGTCCATGAAAATTGTGAGTCCCTACTAGGGAACACTACTAACCCATTGTATATAATTACTTTGTTTTTATAATTGTTTGCTAACTTCTGTGTAATCTATGTAAGTTTGTCTATGTGGATCTTTTTTCCCAGGGCCTCCGCTGAAAATGGACATGTATCCAGTCGGACTATCCCGGTAAACAAATGTAAAATAAATAAAATAAAATAAATAAATTATTATTTGCATGACAGTTTATAAGGAGAACCGTCACTATTCAGGAATGACTGCAGAGAACTGGTACTTTACATCCTGTGGCAAAAACTCACACATGCCATTGACCACTCAAATAAGCTTTGCTTCAGCATGTATTAGTTAACATTGAAGCAATAACAAGAATAGATTCTATGGCAACATTTCCACAGAAAACTTACTTGCCTAAAACATTATTCCAAGAAAGGTACACTGTGTATTGCAATACTTCCAGGGTTGTTAGACCTAAGTACACACACACATATATATCTATCTAAATATATATATATACATATATATATATATATATATATATATATATATATATATATATATATATATATATTTATATATATATATATCTGTATATGTGTGTATGGGTCTACCTGATAACACCGACACACCAAAACACCGACAACGAAATAACCGACACGACAAAACCGAAAGTTCAAAAACACGAAACTTCACATGCCCAACAAACCACAATCCTGACAAGCAACAAAACAAATAACTTTCCCGAAAAACACACACACAACACAAGCACACCAAAAACCTTACAAACCTACACTAAACCTTACATAAACAACTATATATGCACTAACCTTAACTCAAACCCTAACCCTAAGGTCCGTTACTATGGCACACTTACCTTACCCGCACCCTAACCCTAACTCACTTAATCTGCCCCTAACCCTTAAGTCTGTCAATATCGCACACTTACCTTACCCGCACCCTAACCCTGACTCACTTAATCTGCTCCTAACCCTTAAGTCCGTCACTATCGCACACTTACCTTACCCGCACCCTAACCCTAACTCACTTAACCCACCCCTAAACCTAGTGTCCATCACTATCACACACTTACCTTACCCACACCCTGACCCTAACGTCTGTCCCTATTGCACACTTACCTTAACATGTCGGTATTCTCAGCGTCGGAATTCTCAACTGTCGGTCTTCTTTGTTGTCGATCTTCCGGTGTCAGTTATCTCATTGTCATTCTTCTCAGCTTTTGGCGTAATCAGGTAGACCTATATATATATATATATATATATATATATATATATATATATATATATATATATATATACTGTATGTACCAAAATTGTAAACCTCATATTACACTCTTCCAGTGCCAATTCCCCATGTGGTGTTAGCAGTTAATAAACAGTATTCCAAAATGCATTTTTATTTTTGTTATAGGTCTGATTCCAAGTTGATATCACTCACATTTATTATATTTTTAATTTTATAAGTATAGCACTGAAAAATAAGAACATGATGCAGATTTTCATGTCATATTTCTTTGTGGCATTGTTCACCTTATGGCTGTTATCAACTTTCCCAGAGTACAGTCCAGAGGTAACAATATATCATTTGAAATTCTACTGAGGTATCAACATTAACCAGCACTTGATGGAGTTGCTGTGGGGCATTAGTTTATATACTGATCAGTACACATGGCCAATTCTTACTGTCATGTTTCTCACCTAAACTGGATGTTGAAGACGTAATACATAAATTCTCTTCTAGCCCATTTCTGTGCTTCCTATCAAGCAAATGCAGTTGCCTAGCATGTCTGCCATTAAACGCAGGCTGATGTAAGCAAGATTGATTTGGGAACCAATTTCCTGCCAACAGGTGATGGTGAGGGCAGTGCTCCATATAGAACACAAAAAATGGTGCGAGGATGAGTCCAAGTTTTTTGTTGGACTCTGTGTTGAACAATACAGCTGAAGGTTTGTGCAGAGTAACTATATTATGTCACACTGAGGCTTGGCATAGCTTAATCAAGACTGTCACCCATGCAACTGGCCTCCCACTCCCAGGTGAACAATGTTGTCAACATTATAGTGACTTAAAAATTTGAAGACAAGACCCTGTTCATTGATGGGAGAACAATGTTCATATCCATGAGACACCTCAGTTATGTATGTATAGTGGCCCATAATTAATCAAGAGCATGCCATGACTTGAGAACACAAACAGGTGTTCATTATAAATATTTTTTTTTCTGTGATATGCATCTTTGGCACAGGTTGAAGGAAACAGAAAGGCATATCAGGAGAGACTCTAACACCTTAGAGAGGCATGGGGTGAGTGTAGGTTCAAGACTGAACATTTGCCATTTCATAATAGCTGTGATTGTAAAAATAGGTTATCAGTTCTGTATACATCAATCCATAAATGTTGGACAGAGTAATGCATAGGTATGCATACTGTACCTAAGCAAGTTGTACATACCTGTAGGAATAGCTTTGGAAACATTGCATTAGTCAGTGGTTCAGTGGATGTAGATGTATGTAGCTTCTTATCCATGCACCACTAATTAGGGTGCTCATAGGTTCATAGGTTCATACTAGGCTATCTGCCCTGGGGCAATTATAAGCCTAGCCCGATTTTGTTTGGCTTACGCCACCCCTTGATTTGAGTATACTGTGCCCTTTTTACGGTTTAGTTTACTGTGCCTCTGTCTAATAGTGACACATAAGTAATCCCCGGAACAAACCTACGATCCCCCATCCACTCATCAAGATTCTTCTTGAAGAGATTCAATGAGGTGCTCTGCCTAACATGAATTGGAATTCTATTCCAGAGCAAAGGGAGCCTCTGGGTTATGAATCTGTCCCTCCAGCAAGTCCTATTTATTTCTGTGCTGAGGTTCAAGTCCCTCGAGCGTGTGGCTCTAAGGGATTTAGATTTACTGAGGTGGAGCATGTCCATTAATTCTGGATTGGACATAGCTTTATATGTCAGGCATAGATCGCCTCGAAGCAACTGAGTAGAGCTGGAGTTTTTTTAACCGAGCAGCATATGGCATCTGTTTGAGTCCCTTGATCCTCTTGGTGAGGTACTTTTGGGGTCTTTCTAATTGCTGCAGGTGTCGGGTATGGTACATCCCAAAAGGGGCATTGTATTCTATGATGGGCCTGATGAGGGATGAATAAAGGGGCACGATTACCTCTCTTGATCTAGATGTGAATCCTTTCATGATGAGGTGGGCCATGTAGAAGGTCTTTCTAACCACTTTGGCAATATGGTTGTCAAAGGAGAGATTGCTATCAACTTGGGTCCCCAGATCCCTAATTACTTTTTCTGTACTTAATGGTTTACCACCTATGTGGTAGTTTGTGGGCACATTGTTTTTGCCAAAGGGTATGACTATACACTTTTTGGGATTTAGCTTTAGACCATGGCTCTGGCACCAGTTATCCATCTCTGTGAGACCTTTTTGAAGGATGTTTGTGTCAGCTGGAGAGTCGATTATGGCGCCCAGTTTGCAGTCATCTGTGAACTTGGTGAGGCATAGTCCTCCCACGTTGGCCTGTACCTTGGAAAAGTATATACCGAACAAGAGCGGTCCCAGGACAGAACCTTGTGGGACACCACTTGTGACTGGTTTCGAGTCTGACATGGCTCCAGCAACTCTCACTCTGTGGGTTCTGCCTTTGAGCCAGTTTGCGACCCATCTTGTGACATAGGGGTTTATATTTAAGCTGGATAGCTTATCTATGATGCCCGCGTGGGGTATTGTGTCAAATGCCTTTGCTAGGTCTAGATAGGCTGTGTGGACTATCCTCCCTTCATCTATGGCTTTGGTGACTGTTTCAAAGAAGTCAACCAGGTTCAAAAGGCAGGATCTGCCCTTGACGAAGCCGAATTGTGTAGGATCTAGTGTCTGTAGGTCCATGATGTCTTTGTTTATGAGCTCCATGATGATCCTCTCCATAGCCTTGCAGACTAAGCTAGTCAGGCTTATGGGGCGATAGTTTCCAGGGTCCATGGAGGCTCCAGCTTTGTGGAGTGGGACCACTGTTGCTGTACACCATTCTGTGGGCACATATCCTGTAGTGAGGCTGAGATTGTACAGCTGTTTTATTTGAGGGATTAGTTCTTCTTGGAGTTCATGTAGGACGCAACCCGGGACGCCATCTGGTCCCATGGAAGCAGTGTTTTTTGCTTTGGAGAGGGAAGCCTTCACCTGAGCATCAGAGATGTTTTGGAGGCAGCCCTCTGCCGGGATAGACACTTGCTCTTTTGGGGGGGAGGGGGTGGAGAAGTTTGCACTGAACCTGTCTGCCAGGATATTGGCGATGTCTGTGGGTTCAGTGCATTTTTTGTTGTTTAGAATCAACTCAGAACAAGTCTGGGAGTTGCATCCCAGGTTCCTAACATAACTGAAAAAAGCCTTATGATTGTCTTTAGTGTCCTGTGCAATTTTTCTCTCAAAGCTGGCCTTGGAGGATTTTATGAGCGATCGTAATTTTTTGCTAGTACTGATCAGAGATGCCTTCCCTATTAGGGATTTTGCTCTATCATATAGTATGTTCCTCCTTCTGTTGTACAGTCTATTTATGGCTGGGGTTCACCAGACTGGACGCCTGCCTTTGGATGATTGGGTCTTGGTTTTGTTTGGGATAGCTTGATCCATGCATTCCTGGAGATGTCCGTAGAATGCGTTTATATAGGATTCTGCAGTTTGGGCCGTAGTTTCCACTGGCCCTGGGGCCTTGAAAGATTTCACTTCGGTTTTGAGAAGTGAGAAGTTCACTTTTGAGAAGTTTTTCACTGTGGTTTTCTGGGCTGGAGGTGGGGTCGGGATGTGGATATCCAGTGAAATTAATTTATGGTCTGTTCTTACCAATGAAGGATATACTTCTGGTATGGAGCATAGAGTCCCCATGTTGGTAATGATCAGGTCTAGTATGTTATCCCCTCTTGTGGGAGTGGTGACTAGTTGTTCCATAGCATTTTAGTTTATAATTTCCAGGAACCTTTGGGCTAAGGTGCTGTGGCTTGAGTAGTGCTCCCAGTCTATGTTAGGGTAGTTGAAGTCACCCAATATAATGGTGTTCGGAGAGATCTTCATGTTCTCCAATGTTTTCAGGAAAGCCGAGTAGGATTCCTGACTTTGAGAGGGTGGTCTGTAGGATGCTATAAACTGAAAAGCAGTTTTGCCCACTATTAGTTGCACATGGATGGTCTCAGATACTTCATGCAATGCCACTAACATGGAGGTGTGGATATCCTTGATAAATATGGAAACTCTCCCTCCTTTTGTGGTTCATTCTGGGTTTTGGGGCCGAAAAGCATGATATGAGGTATAACCTGGTAGTGCTGGGGTGCTCTCCGGAGCCTTGAACTATGTTTCTGTCACTGCACAGATATTGATGTTCTCCATACTGAGGAGAGCTTCGAGTGTGTGCATCTTGAGGTTAAGACTTCTGGCGTTTAGCAGCATTACCCTTAGTTTCTTGTACCTTGTGCTGTCTATGGAGGTGGGTTTGACTTTTGAGCCTTGCCTAAAAAAGGCACTATGGGGGTGGCCAGAGCTTTTGCCAGTATCTGAAAGCCCAGTGGTGACAGGTGCAAGCCGTCCCTAGTGAAGCAACATGGCTTGTCGAGCATGTCATCCCAGGCTGATAGACACTGGATCCCCTTTGAATGACACCAATATTTTAGCCAATTGTTAAAATCGATCACTTGATGTCACTTAATGTTTATTATTCTGCAATCAGTAACTTTGAAAAACATTTTACTCAGTTCACATGCATATTTCATGACTTTTAAGGCATAACTGAGCTTTCATAATGTCAAGCTATTTGCATAATTTACATAACATTGATGAGATTAAGCTTTACTGTAACAGTGAATCTCGCAAATCTAAATATTTGTGTGGTAGTATGCATTGACAGGAATACAATTGCATGACATTTATGATATTTTTCTTTGTTTCCCACTCACCATCTATCTTTTTTATGGCATTTGCACTAACATTCTTGCTGCAACAAGACCACCAGTATGGGGAACTACACTGGCCACAGGGTCTCAGACTGCCATCCCTCCACAGGTGGCTGCAGTGGTGCTGCCACAGACAACAGTCAACCAGCACTTTTGGGTCACAAACCTGGAAGCCTTGCCTTCACAACCTCTGCACAATCAATACCACCTGTATCAGGTAGCTCTGCCTTAAGGTTTTTACACTGGTACCCATGAGTAGTAACACCAGGAAAAATGGAGATTCTATCACCAAACAAGAGCTGACAGGTCAGGTGGAGCAGATCATGTCACCATTCCTGGCTGGACATGCTGACCAGATGGAAAGAATACAGGAGCAAATGCTTAAGTTGTTAACCTCACACACACAAAGTTCATGGTTTAATTCCCACACTTTGGTCACTGTCTGGCTGTTTGTTAGATATGAAATAGTCCACTGACTGATTATTTAGTATGAACCTATGAAGAATAGCTACATCCCTACTGCATCCAGCTCTGCCCAGGTGTCTGGGACAGGTGACAGTGGTGAAAGTTCAGAGGGTGAGGACTAGATTCTCACTGTATTCATGCTGGACTAGGTTGCACATCTGAAGTCCTATATCTATCTTCAGTCATTGTGTCCCAAAACTCTTGTTTCCATCTCCATACTGTCTATCTTGTATGTCTGCATCTACTACCTAACCTACATGCCTTCTTCTCTTATTCCTAAATACCTTCCCTAATATTCTTCTCTCTTCAAAAAAGGAAAAAGACACCTGCCTCCCCCCAAAAAAAAATAAAAATAAATAAGGTACATGCATAGCTCAGCAGTACATATTTGTGTGTGTATGATGCAACTCATTGTGTACAACTGGTCACATAACATTATGATGTTGCGGCCAACATCATTTAAGATGTGACCATCAAATGTTGTCAAATTATCTGTAGAAGAACAATTTTACATTGTGAAGAAGTGGACAGCTATGGTGCTGTTCTACCATCATCCTGCACATTTCTTAATAACTTGCCTAGTGTTCTACCATCTGCTTCCTCTCCATTTTCTTCACCGTCTTATAAACCCCATTTCAATTATTTAATCTGTCCATAAAATAGATTCATACACCACACACATGGCCAGAAATGGTCCATAAACAAAACTCTGCATTTCTGTCTTCACCACATCAGGGATGCTTGGCATCGCACATCAGTGCTAATGGTAAATGACACTTCATATGCTGTGGTAAAAACTGATGAATTTGCTCTCAGCCGCATTTATATGGGCTCCTTGTGCTGCTAAGCTTCGCCCCACTGTACATCATAAAACAATACTGATAGCACTATGAGGAGACAGACATTATTTTACGTATAACAGGCTTTAGGGTTTAATGTACTATTGATGGGATTTTTCAATTATCAGTACTGTTATGAAGCCTGATGTACGCACATATTCTCTTGCTGTATGCATTTGTCATGGTACCTTGAAATGTGTGGTATTTGCTAAGTGGAATATAACTTCTTCTGTGGGTTTTGATGATAATGCGCACATCTAGAAACTGCTGAGTGAAATTGGCAGGTGAAATGTGAACTCAGATAGGCAGGTGTTCAACTCCAGGTATGTCTAACTATTGTGGTTGTATAACAGATGATTAGAAATAGGTATAATGTGTTAATCAAGAAATGTGATAGGGAGTAACACTTACATGGCTACTTTCTCAAACAAACAAACCACCAAAATCATCCTTTCAAGTGTGTACTATAAGACACTTCCACTTATGAGTTCTTCTCTGATTTCAGCAGTTAATTCATAGTTTTTAAGAGTGTCAGCCTAAAAAGACAAGGGTTCTAACCTGGTCATGTTTTTATGTACGACACTACTGACAGTCGGGACTGACTTATTAGAAAAGATTATGGCTGACTCACAGCTGTTTGAGCAATTATATAGCTAAAGAAACTGTAACAAAAGACAAGCAAATACTGCTTTGGTGGCTCACTTTTTTTTATTTATATGGCTAAAGGATTTTGAACCCTCAAACTGTACTTTATGGGAGCCATAGGTTCATGGGTTCATAGGTTCATGAGTGTGTACTACGCCAACAGCCCTGAAGCCTTTACAAGTCTAGCGCATAGAAGTGCCATGGCATCATGCTGCCATTAGTTCCTGCTGGCTCTATCAAATCCCTGGGGTAAACTTTCTATTTCTCATCCACTCATCAAGATTTCTCTTGAAAAGGGCCAGTGAGGTGCTCTGCTTGACATGTATGGGAAGTCTATTCCAGATCATGGGCAGTCTCTGTGTTATAAACCTGTCCCTCCAGCATTTTCTGTTGATTGTGGTAATGATGTTGAGGTCCCTGGAGCATGTGGTGCAGAGGGATTGGGATTTCTTTAGGTGTAACATTTCTAACAGGGCTGGGTCAGACATGGCTTTGTAAGTCAATCAGAGATCATCTCTTAATAGATGATATGAGAGCAAGAAAAAAAGCTGTTTTTTTTTTTTAGTCTGTCCATGTTGGGCCTTTGTTTAAGGCCCAGGATCCTCTTCATGAGGTACTTTTGTGACCTTTCCACTGTTGCAGGTGTTTAGTGAGGTACATGCCAAATGGGGCATTATACTCGATGATTGGTCTAAAGAGCAAAGAGTAGAGAGAGATAATGACCTCTTTCTTCCTGGATGCAGAACCCTTGGTAATGAGATGTGCCACACAGAAGGACTTTCTGACCACAGTGGCAATGTGGTGGTTGAAGGAGAGGTTGCTGTTAACCTGTGTCCCCAGATCTCTTATAACACCTTCAGTGTTAAGTGGGCTACCATCAATGTGGTAATTAGTGGGAACTGAGTTTTTCCCAAAGGGAATGATGACCCATGTTTTGGCATTAAGCTTAATGCCATGGTTTCTTCCCCAGTCGTTGGTCTCAGTGAGGCCTTTATGTAGGATGTCTACATCACTTGGAGAGTTAATAATGGCTCCCAGCTTGCAATAGTCAGTGAACTTGGTCAGCCAGAGTCCCTCCATGTTGGCCTGGACTTCTGAGAAGTAGATGCCAAACAGGAGAGGACCTAGGACCGATCCCTGTGGGACTCCACTCATGACTGGTTGGCAGTCTGATTTAGAGTCTGCTACTTTCACACTGTGGTTTCTATCTGTGAGCCAATTTGCAACCCACCTAGTGATATACGGGTTGATGCCTAGTTTGGTGAGTCTATCAATGATTCCTGAGTGGGGAATGGTATCAAAGGGCTTGGCCAGATCAAGGTAGGCTGTATGAACTGCCTTGCCCTCATCCACAGCTCTGGTAATTGACTCAAAGAAGTCAACCAGGTTGAACAAGCATGATCTGCCCTTCCCAAAACTAAATTGCATGGGATCCAGAGTTTGGAGATTCCCTATATCCTTGATAATTAGGTCCATGATGATGGGCTTCATAGCCTTACATATCAGACTCATCAGGCTAATGGGGCAATAATTCCCAGGGTCTGTAGTCACTCCCCCTTTATGGAGAGGGATGACTGTAGCAGTGCGCCATTCTGTAGGGACAAAGCCTGAGGTAAGGCTGTGATTGAACAGGGCATACAGGTGTGGTGCCAATTCACTTTGGAGTTCATGTAGAACACAGCCAGAGATATTATTGGGTCCCATGGAAGATATATTCTTGACCTTGGACAATGCAGTTTTAACCTGTGCTGCAGTAATGCTGGGTGTCTGGCATTCTTCTGGTATTGTGATTGGTCCTTTGGGGGGAAGAGGGGTAAAGTTGGCACTGAATCTGTCAGCCAGTATGTTGGCAATATCTGTTGGCTCGGTATAGGAGGTACCATTGTGCAGTAACTCAGAGCAAATATGGGTATTGCTGTGGAAATTCTTGATATATCTTTAGAAGGCTTTGTGGCTGCTTTTAGTGTCTGCAGCAATTCTGCCTTCATAGCTAGCTTTAGAGATTTTGATGAGGGATCTCAATTTTTTGTTGAGGCTAATAAGGGAGTTTTTCCAGTCTTGGGACTTCACCTTTTTCTATAACAGTTTCTTCCTTCTATTGTAAAGTTTGTTAATGGCAGGGGATCACCAGATTGGCTTCCTTTTTTTGTTAGAGAGCATCTTGGTTCTGTTGGGTATGGTTAGTTCCATGCACTTTACGTACGTGTTCGTACAGTGCATTTGTGTATGATTCGGTGTCATGCACCTTTTTTCCATTTGCAAGGGTGCCGTAAAGTTAGCCACCTCTGTTTTTTGGAGCCCAAAGTCAGCTTTGCAGAAGTTTTTCATGGTGGTTACCTTTGCTGGTGGTGTGGGTGAGATGTGTATTTCCATGATAATTAGTTTGTGCTCAGATATAATCAGAGAGGAATTGACTATTGTGTTGAACAATGGTTGCTCAAGAAACTCCACAAGTACAAATATGACTCTGTCATTGTCCATGCAGGTGTGAATGACCTGAGACATACCTCCCTGGACTACACGAAAAGAGACAAGGAAGAGCTCTTGGATCATGTGGCCCAGGCAGAGGCAGGTATGACCCTAGCTCTGAGTAGCATCCTGTCTTTGCTCAGAATGAAACCACAGTATAAGGACAAAATGATTGACTTCAACAACTGGCTAGGCTTCTAGCGTCATTCAAAGGGGTTCCAGTATCTGTCTGCCTAAGACGACATGATTGACAGACCACAATGCTTTGCCAGAGATAGTCTGCACCTGTCGCCCCTGGGATTCAAGTTATTGGCTAAGGTTCTTGCCACCCCTATAGTGCCTTTTTTAGGCAAAGTTCAACGGACAAAACCACCACCATAACAGGTGCAAGCATGCAAAATCTGAAGATAATGCTACTCAATGCTAGAAGTCTAAACCTCAAAATGCACTCTCTCAAGGCACTCCTAAAAATGGAGATCATCGATATCTGTGCAGTAACTGAGACCTGGTTCAAGGTTTCAGAGAACACCCCTACAATACCAGGCTACAACTCTTACCACACTTTTCGGCCGCCAAACCAGGACTGAAACACTAATGCTGGATGAGTGTCCATATTCACCAAAGATATTCACAACACCAGGCTAGTTGCCCAACATAATGCATCTGAAATTCTCCAGGTGTAACTAACACTAGATAAGACTGCAATCCAAATTGTAGCTTGCTACAGATTCCCCACCGTGCCCTAAGATTCTCACTACACTTTTCTAAACATACTGGAAAATATTAAGATACAACCCAACACTCTCATATTGGGTGACTTCAACTACCCCTCCATCAACTGGGAAAACTACTCGTGTACCAACACCTTTGCCCAACGGTTCTTGGAATTCATAAATTATAACGCCCTGGATCAACTAATCCTTAGTCCTACAAGGGGCTCCAATATCCTAGACCTGGTCATTATCAACATGGGAAATCGATGCTCCACACCTATGGTCACCCCCTCATTGGTCAGGTCTGATCATAAGCTAATCACCCTTGACATCCGCATCCCACCCCACACCTCAGTAAGGAAATCTCCATAAAAAATGTCTCCAAAGCCAGCTTCATGCTACTCAAGTCAGAAGCGACAAACTTCATGACACCCATGCAGATGGAACTGAAAGTTCGACTGCTGAATCCTACACTAAGGCACTGTACAAGCACATCCACTTGTGCATGAATTGTGCCATCCCCAAAAGAACCAAGATGCTCTCCTCCAAAAAAAGGAAGCCAATCTGGTGGTCCCTTGCCTTACACAAACTTCACAACAAAAGGAAGAAACTGTTGCAGTAAAGAGGAAAATCTCAGGATGCAAAAAAACTCCCTTACCAGCCTCAGTAAGAAGCTGAGATGCCTCTTAAAATCCTCCAAAGCTAGTTACAAAAATAAAATTGCCAATGATCCAAAGACAACCACAAGGCATTCTATAGCTATGTCAAGAATCTAAATGGCAATGCTCAGATCTGCTCTGAGCTACAATAGAATGGCATTAAATATACTGATTCTAAGGATATTGCCAATATCCTGGCAGATCGATTCAGTGCAAAGTTCACCCCCCTCTCACCCCCCCTAAAGGGCCCATCTCAATACCGAAATATTGCCAAATTCCAGTAGCAATAGCCACACAGGTAAAAAATGCACTCTCCAAAGCTAAGAATACAGCATCCATGGGACCAGATGGCATCCCAGGCTGTGTACTACATGAACTACAAAATTAACTGGCTCTTCATCTAAGTGTCATGTTTAATTATAGCCTCACCTCAGGCTTCGTGCCCACTGAGTGGCACACAGCTACAGTTATCCCACTCCAGAAGGAAGGATCCACCTTGGATCCCAGGAACTACTGCCCCATCAGTCTGACGAGCCTGATCTGCAAGGCCATGGAACGTATTATCATGGAACGTATAAACAAAGACAGTGGCAACCCTCAAACACTGGACCCCACACAGTTTGGGTTCGTGAAGGGCCGAACTTGTCTCCTGAACCTGATTGACTTCTTTAAATCAGTCTTCAGAACCGTGGACAAGGGTAAGGTGGTCCACACAGCCTATCTAGAACTTGCCAAGGCCTTTGACACCACCCTCTAGTCTGGAATCATAAATAAACTTACTAAGCTGGGAATTAATCCCTACTTCACTCGTTGGTTTGCCAACCAGTTTACTGACAGAACCCACACTGTAAAAGTAGCTGACTCCAAATCCAGCTCCAGACAAGTGACAAGTGGAGTACCTCAGGGATCAGTCCTGGGATTGCTCTTATTTGGCATCTACTTCTCTGAAGTACAGCCAGCACTAAGGGACTCTGGCTAACAAAATTCGCAGATGACTGCAAACTGGAAGCCATTATTGAATCCCCAGATTATGTGGATATTCTACAAAAGGGCCTTACAGAAACAGATGCTTGGTGCCAGAGCCATGGGCTCAAGCTCAATGCCAAGAAATGTATAGTTATCCCCTTTGGGAAAAAAACATGTACCCGTGAATTACTACATAGGTGGCAGAACACTAAACACTGAAAGTGTGATAAGAGACTTGAGGACACAGGTGAACAGTGGTCTCACCTTCGATAACCATATTTCCGCAACACTCAGGAAATCCTTCTATGTGACACACCTCATCACAAAGGGCTTTTCATCCAGAAAAAAAAGGCAGTCATTGTCCCACTGTACATTATAGAGTACAATGCCCCATTTGGTATGTACCACTCAAGACATCTGCAACAACTGGAAAGCCTGCAGAAATACCTCACTAAAAGAATCACAGGCCTAAAGCAGATGCCCTTTGCTGACCATCTATCCTCTGTCACATATCGTATACTCAGAGGCGATCTCTGCTTAACATACAAGGCCATGTCAAACCCAGAGCTGTTGGACATGCTACACTTAAAGAAATCACAATCCCTCAGAGCCACATGCTCCAGGGATCTGGGATCTAAACCTTGTCATCACAATGAACAAAACATGCTGGAGGGATAGGTTCCTGACCCAGATACTTCCAGACTCTGGAATAGACTGCCCATACATGTCAAGCAGAGTGCCTCTTTGGCCCTCTTCAAAAGGAACCTTGATGATTGGATGGGAGATAGGAAATTCACCCCGGGGATCACGTCAGTCACCCTGCTAGACAGGGATCCAGGGAAGTAAATACTGTGGGAAGAAATAGCCAGGGAATTGTTATAGCTAGGTTTGTATAGACCCTAGGGCCAATAGCCTAGTACCAACCTATGAATCTATGAACCTATGCTGGGCATTAAGAAGACCTACAAGGTACTAGATGTTGTGTCAGGCAGAGTGTACGATCAGTAAAACTAAACAAGACGAACCAATTCAACTGCAGAACGCTGGTTTATTAGTGCTAGTTTAAAATACGACATAATAGTGACAAGTATTAAGCGCTTTCACCCATAAAATATACCGGGCATCATCAGAGTACAAACAGTATAACAATAACTTCCATTTAAATAGATGCAGCAATTAATTAATTAAATAATTAAATAATGACTGATTAAAACCAATTATAATTAATTTAACAATCATTTACACATACCTCAATATAAACCCTAAAAACTGCCTTAAAAAAACTGCCTATATCAACGGTTATAATGCCAAGACTTGTTAAAGAGTCTTAGAGTGTATGATCAAATGACTGTGATGTTGATTCAATTTCTCACACTTTTAATAATCTTGAAAGAGGATAATGGTGGAAGGAAAGTCATTTTTTTAAAAACATGCTCTCTTGAATACAACTATGTATCAAATGAATGTTGCTTGAGAAAATGAGTACAAGCTAGCATTCCCACAGGGATTAAAAGTGTTTTTTTTTTCTGTGAGGAATGCAGTTCTATACATAAGCTCAGACCCTATGGGTAGTTTGCATAGATTGCCATTCACTGTGTACTATCTTATTTATTTATTTATTTATTTATTTATTTATTTATTTATTCATTCATTCATTCATTCACTCATCCTTTATTGACTGGATTAGTACCACTAAGATAGTAGTCTCTTTACAGGGACACCATAAGTGGACATTTTACTGATTAGCAGAAATTCCCCTACTTTTTTCAATAAGTTCTATGTGCTCTTTTTCATCCATTGGAACTACCACATGGTCAGACAGATGGTATCTTGGTCTAACATGTCTTCTGAATCAAAACACATTCAGAAGCACAACACCCATTAATGTTGGACTGCAGTGTTAAGGTGATGGAAAATTGTCCTAATTATCTGAGTCAGACAGAGCCCACATTTGTCTGATCCATCTTGCAACAAATGTGAGTGTGCTGGTAACCATTTGAAATGTTGGGACCTTCTAGAGTGACCCCAAAAATATGGAGACTGAATGACTAAAGGAATGGACTTTCATATACTAAGTGTGAGATGCCATTTTTCAGACTATTCCCTTTTCCAATTCCTCTGTGGTATGTCGATCTCGGAATTGGTATATATAAGTTCAGGGAGTGTGAGAGGCTTGCCCCCTCATGAGGTGGTGCAGGTGGGGCTTGTCACCCCCCCCCCCCAGAAAAAGAAGTTTTAAACATTCCTTTTTCTCCTGTGTTTTTGGTCTTTTTTTACAGCTTTTCTGCACTCAGCATTTTGAGTGCCAACATTTCAATAGGGAACCAAGTGGCTATCTGTTTAGTCACTGACGATGACAGAGCCATCTCTATTGACTATATAAGCATGGAATTGGTGGCATCAAATTCTAAGAAAGGTGATTTCCTTTTTGAAAATGTTGAAATGACAGAGGATTGGGACTGTAACTCTGAACAAAAGGAATGTGATGAGGTTGTCATCTGTCCTCTGGCTGCTATGCAATGGGAGGGAAGGCTGTGAATTATCACAGCAGGAGATTTTGGACATGAATGTTAGCACTATAGTAAGGATTCATGGCCAGCTAAAGTAAAACATTATTTCAGTAATGAACACCTGAGGTGAAGAGTGTATACTTTATTTATTATTTTATTTAGCAGCAAAAAAGAGAACAGCAACAGTTGAATGAAGTATAGCTCCAGACCACATAAAATATAACCAAAAACTTTAATATGGTAAGCGCTTTCACCACTGGCTTCCTCAGACCATACACAAACATAAAACCACATAAATACATTTATAAAGCACTCCCTGTGTAACTCATTAACTTGGAAGACCACTCCCAGTCAATCAGGTTGCATTAGACACACCCTCTCTTAAAAACATCATTCCCTTAATATGTATTGCAAAATACTACTTCTAGGCATATTTTTAAAACACATCTTTTAAAAACTTTTGTTCAGTTATCAAAGCATTCAAAAAGCATCCTCAAATATTACAAGTTTAAAACATATCAAAACATTGCTTATGTTAGCAGCATTCCAAATGCTATATATTTATATTGAACAAACATATTTAGCAAAAGCAGTATTAAATTAATTTATCACTATATTCTTTATATTCATATCATACTATACTATGCTGCCTACAATGCTGATATATATATATACATTACTTAAAAAATGAATTTCAATATTAGATCGATCAAAATCTTACTTGTGTTCATTGTTTTACTACTTTGACATACCAGACAAGTCCCCAGTTTGAAAATGCACATAATTTTCCCACTCCACAGGTTCATGCCTCGTTTGAAAATTCAGATTCTTCCCAGAGCTTATTCCAATGGTAGTCTTATCCATCAAACATGTCTTAATCTAAATATTATAACTTTGTTGTAATATATTCCAATTCCAAGAAGTTTAAAAGTGAAAAAACATGAAGAGAGTGGTCTCGCCGTCGTAATGACACCTATGTGCATGCTCAGTGATGTCATTATGCTAAGCATATGCTCCATATTTTCTCACACTTCCTTCATTCAGTTGTAATGAAAAAGCCAAATATTATAAATTCTTATAAAATGTCTATTATTAATGAATGGTTTAGAGTCAACCAAATCATAAGTTGATAGTTAACCCTATATTCATGAGCAATTCCATGCCAAGAAGTGTATATATATCACCATGAAAACAGAACATATTTTAGCACTCCTATCATTTATGTTATTCAACTATGTGCAGCATAAAGCACTCTGAACTTTATATGGATATTACCAGACAATTTCTTATATAGATATAATAGACATAAATTTAGTATACTATCCCTTAGGTAACCCACTTTAGCTGTAAGATATATATAATTCATGGTATCTGGATACCATTATAATCCAAAATACATATACAAGCAATTCATTCATAAATACCACCAGTTTATGTAAAAATAAAGTTTATCTTTACACTTTTGTCATTCATATAAATCTCCACAGTATATAGTATACAGTACGCAGAGTGCTATACTGTTACTATCAGAGATATTTTTACACATGTATACAATAATTTAAATGTAGTACACTCCATTTAAGTGGTCTGCTCAAACACGCATATGAAAACAAATGAATTCATTAGCTTAAATATATACACTATATAGTACTAAGTCTTTTCATATAATCATACAGCACATCTATATGGTGGAATGCATGCAGATACCATATATGAGACATGGAAATGTGTCTAGTAAATCAAATATACTGTATACAATTATGAATATAAGCAGCATGTAAATCACAACTATCATCATATCAAATGGATGATAGATGTACTATAGGCAGGCAATGTCATAAATTCATAATTAATAACTCTAATTTCCGAACACATTTAGATACGTAATGTTTCAAAAAAAATTTTTTTTTAGAATTTTCAAAAATTCTTACTTAATACTCTTATAATAAATATCTTCTGTTTTCAATCATATCTAAGTAAGTGATGTTCTAGAAGATGGTCAGGTAGTGTTCTACAGTATTCATGTCTAGTGGATATACTTCTAGGTGTCATCTGTTATATATCTATCATTATTTCCTAGGTATTCCATGTGTTTCTAAGGCACTTTTAATGGACACCTTCCCATTCAATCCCTTCTCCTTATCTGCTCTAAGTTTTAGTATCCACCTAAGCTCACTTATTTCTGTTAAGTTCTTAATATTATCCATCCTTTGCCCAGCAATAACTTCTTCTAATGCTATAAATTTGAAGTTATGATATATACCACTTCTCTCTATGTACTTAGACAGAGCACTCACAGAATCCCTATTCCTTATACTACTAATGTGTTCCTTTCTATGTTCTCTAAATGCCCTGTTTGTCTTGCCTACATAAAAATGTAAGCAACAATCACTCTTGCTGCATATATAACATTCATACTATTACAAGTGACTGCTACATTCAACCTGAATCTATTACCAGTGACTGGATGAACAAACTCATCAGTCTTTTTAACAAATTGACACATATTGCAACTAGTGCATGCTCTAGTACCTTTCCATGTATTCAAGTCATCTCCAGGTAGATGCCTGGGATAGCATAACACGTGTTTCAGATTTTTCCTATTTTTGAAGGTGAAGCTAGGGTTCTCATCATCTATTTCTCTTATTCTCTTGTCTGTCATAAGAAGCGGCCAATGTTTGTTAAATACATCTCTAACCTTCCTCACATCACTAGTATATGAAATAGAGATATTAACTGCTTTCTTATTAACCATCATATCAGTTCTGTTTGAAACTCGATCTACCTTATGTGAAAAATACGGCCTCACTCTTCCTTTTCTAAGTGTCTTTACTTCTCCTAGTGTACTAGTTACTTCATCCTTTTTTATACCACCTATCATACAAATTATTTTTGAGGGTTACTAATCCTTCTACGAATGTGGGTTCCTGGTTACTCAGATGTGAGACCCTCATTCCTTGCCCTTTCACTATATTTGTAGAAGTTCTTCTAGGGTGCATACTTGTCCTATATAGCAATATGTTACGATAACAGTCTTTCCTATAGACTTTAGTATCAAACATACCTTCTTTTCCTTTGGTTACATTGGTTACAAATATATCCAGAAAGGGCTGCCCTTCATGTGAATGATTCTTAGCAAATTTCAGAAAACTAGTAGTAGCTTCTGCATCACTAACACATTTTTTCAGTGCTGAAATGGTGCTACCCCAAACAAGAAAAATATCATCCACAAACCTATGATAGAATTTCACGATTCTTATACATTTCTAGGGGAAACAACTGTTCCACTTCCCATTGAGCCATTACAGCATTAGCATAGCTGTTAGCATAGCATGTTCCCATGGCTACACCTTCGCATTGTAAGTAGCATTTATTATCAAATAAAAACATGTTACTTTCCAAAACAACTTCCATGAACCTACATATCATATCTATAACCTGTCCTCCATACTCACTATTTTGGTTCAAAAATCTCTGTGAGTATTCAACACCTTCACAGTTCGGTATAGATGTGAAAAGAGATGTTACATCAAGGATGACCAAGTAGTCTGTCCCACTCATACTTGATGTTTGACTATGTGTGTATAGGCTCCCTAGGAAGTGTTTGGAATCTTTTAATACTACTTGTATTCTATCCAGAAGAGGTCCAACCTTCCTTTCTACAAAGATGGAGAATGGTTCAGTGATCCTCCCTCTACCTGCAACAATAGGTCTAAATGGTGGAAGTTGAGAGTCCTTATGTATCTTAGGTTGCCCTTGAAATGAAGGTATAATTGGATATTCAACCGTTAGGAAATGAACCAGTTCCATTGTAATACCATAATTGATCATAAAATCATTAATAATAATTCTAAAGACTCTATACCTATTTTGAATATGGTAAATAGTGATGGATGTATAGACTTCATCATCAGCAAGCATATTATGTAATGAGCTATAATAATATTCCCTATCCATAATTGCTGTCATACCCCCTTTGACTTCAGGTCTAATAACAATCTGTGTATTTTCACCAAATTTGTCTTTTTGTGTTCTCTTTTTTGCTGCTACTTCTTCTTGTTTGGTGGAACAGTCTATGTTTACCAGCTGGTTGTTTATTTTCTTTTTACTTATTATTTTATTTATTTTTATTTGTTTATCACTAAATTCCTACTGGTGTTTTTCCCATTTTCAGAAGAGGCCCAGGGAGAAAATTTCCACATTAAAAGAATAAAAAAACATTACATAACAGAAATTATAACACAGTTTAGATATTTCAGTGATTTATAAATGTTATATTATATATGAATAACAGTACATTCATATACATTTGAGTTATTGCAAAATCAGGTAGTTGGTTACAGAGAATTTTGATATTTAAAAGTAGCTGCCTCGAATAGAGATTCTTAGTTAGAAAATATAAATCTGGATATTACAGGACATTTTAGGATTATATTGGAGAATGTATTTAAAGAAAGAGGAAATTTTAGGAGGATACTATATATGTAGCGGGTGGTATACATATATAGTAGTATATATGTAATATATAAGGAGGAAATTATAGGTGGATGCTATATATGTAGAGGGTGGGATAGAAGAAGATAACAGCATGAGTGTAGGGTGGAGTAGGGAGCACGTAAAAGCATAACAGACAGAAAGTGAGGCCAATACAGTATAATGTAATTGTATTATTGTAGAAGAAAGAAAAGTTGTGTGTAGATTAAAGAAAGCTCGAGCAAATAATGTGTAATAAGAAGGAGGAGTGTGGCCGAGTATTGGATCATTATCAGAAACTTTTAGGTATGTTAGATTATGCTGATCTGCAATGGCCGAATAGCATTATTCAAGAACTAACACCATCAGAAGTTAGTTCAAGTTGTACAGCAGGTATATAGGCACTGAAACAAAAAATACACTTTATGCATCACCGCTTAGCTAAGGTTAAACTATTCCCGGCGTCATAAAGTCTGCTTTTTAAATTTTCCTTTAAAACTAGCCAGGTTTTTAGTTTTAGCACTCAAATCTGTTTCTTTGTGCTCAGTACTTGTTCAGAACTCATTGTAAGCACTAAATAAGCTACAAATTACTACAGCACTCAACTTTCCTCACTTGTCCAGAGGAAAACAGTTTTTAGTACTTAATAAATAAGCACCTATCCAAGCATGTCTAAGAGTCAGCTCCCGGTGTTTTCTCCTGTCTACCTGATGAATCTGGGCATCTTGGGGCAATGCAGCAATTGCCTCATGTACACAGACATCCCCCTCCTCCTACCACCCAACACTACAACCTGTGAGTGGTGCACTTATATAGCCAAACTGGAAGCAAAGCTCTCTTCACCCAAGACTGGACTAGACAGTAAAGTGGAGAAAGTAAACACTTGCACCACACCACACTCATCACATAGTCCCTCAAAACCTACACCACCAAAACACACACACACACAAGCACAAAACACAAGCCTACATTCGTGGAGGCTCTCAATAAAAATCTGCCCAAACAACCGAGACCTCCAAAGCAGAAATGCAAGCAACCTCCACCCCCAACACAAACCAAATGACCCATAGCCCACATATTCAGTGTGTTACTCAACTACAGCCCATAAGGCATAACGTACCCAACACTCTAGTCATAGGTGACTCTATAGTCAGGCACACTGATGTTCCACTCACTAGGCTAAAAAGGAGAAAGTTACTGTCAGCTGCCTGTCAGGTGCCAGGATCTGCCACATAGTGCATGCATTCAGGTCACTCCACAACAAGTACAAATATGACTCTATCATTGTCCATGTTGGTGTGAATGACCTGAGACGTACCTCCCTGGACTACATGAAAAGAGACATGGAGGAGTTCTCCGATCTTGTAGCCCAGGCAGGTATGACCCTAGCCCTGAGTAGCATACTGCCATCACCCAGAATGATACCACAGTACAAGGACAAAATGATTAACTTCAACAATTGGCTAAGCTTCTGGTATCATTCTAAGGGGATCCAGTATCTGTCTGCCTGGAATGACATGATCAACAGACCACAATGCTTTGCCAGAGATGGCCTGCACCTGTTGCCTTTGTGATTCTGGATACTGGCTAAGGCTCTTGCCACCCCTATAGTGCCTTTTTTAGGCAAGGATCAAATGGCAAATTCACCACTGTAACAGGTACAAACAAGCAAAATCTGAGGGTAATGCTACTCAATGCTAGAAGTCTAAATATCAAAATGCATTCACTCGAGGCACTCCTTAAAATGGAGAACATCGACATCTGTACACTGACAGAGACCTGGTTCAAGGCTCCAGAGAGCACCCCTGCATTGCCAGGCTATAATTTATACTACACCTTTCGGCCACCTAACCTGGACTGAAACACTAAAGGCAGAGGTGTGTCCATTTTCATAAAGGATATCCACACCTCCAGGCTAGTTGCTCCGAGATTATCCAAGTGCAAGTAACTCTGAGCAAGACCACAATCCAAATTTTAACTTGCTACAGATCCCCCACCATGCCCCAGGATTCCCACCCCTCATTTCTTGATACACTGGAAAATATTAGGGTACAACCCAACACCCTCATAATGGGCGATTCCAACTACCCCACCATTAACTGGGAAAACTACTCATGTACCAACTCTTTTGCTCAACATTTTCTGGAATTCATAAATTCCAACGCCTTGGATCAACTTATCCACACCCCCACCAGGGGCAGCAGTATCCTAGACGTGGTCATTACCAACATGGGCGACCGGTGTTCCACACCAGAAGTCAATTCCTCATTGGTCAGATCCAAACACAAGCTAATCACCCTAGACATCCACATCCCACCCCCACTCCCCATTAGGGAAACCACCGTAAAAAATTTCATCAAAGCCAACTTCATGCTTCTTAAGACAGAAGTGGCAAACTTCATGACATCCATGCAGACAGACAATAGAGGTATGACTGCTGAATCCTACACAAATGCACTTTATACACACTTACATGAGTGCATGGATCGTGCTATCCCTAACAGAACCAAGATGCTATACTCCATAAAAAGGAAGCTAATCTAGTGGTCCCCTGCCATAAACAAACTCTACAACAGAAAAAAGAAACTGTTGCAAAAAGAGTAAAATCCTATGATTGGATGAACTCCCTGGTCAGCCTCAGTAAGAAGCTGAGATCCCTCATAAAATCCTCCAAGGCTAGTTACAAAAACAAAATCACCACTAATTCTAATTCTAAAGACATCCACAAAACATTCTATAGCTATGTAACACTCAGATCTGCTCCGAGTTACAGCACAATGGCACTAAATGTACAGAACCAACTGATATTGCCAACATCTTGGCAGATAGGCTTAGTGCTAACTTTACCCATTTCTCACCCCCTAAAGGATCCATCTCTATACTAGAAGAATGCAAAGTTCCTGTAATCACGGCTACACAGGTAAAAACCACACTCTCCAAAGCCAAGAACACAGCATCCATGGGACCTGACAGCATCCCAGGCTGCGTTCCACATAAACTACAGAATGAACTGGCACCTTACCTAAGCACCATGTTCTGTCATAGCCTCATCTCAGGCTTTGTACCCACTGAATGGCACAAAGCAATGGTTATCCCACTTCACAAAGGAGAAGCCACCACAGACCCCGAGAACTACCGTGCCATTAGCCTAATGAGCCTGGTCTGCAGGGATATGGAACGTATCATTATCGAACTTATAAACAAAGACATTGGTAATCTCCAAACTCTGGACCCCACCCAGTTCAGGTTTGTAAAAGTCAGATCAAGTCTCCTAAACCTGATAGACGTCTTTGAAGCAGTCACCAAAGCCGTAGATGAGGGTAAGGTGGTTCACACAGCCTATCTAGATCTCGCCAAGGCTTTTGACACCATCCCCCCACTCTGGAATTATAAATAAACTCACTAAACTAGGTATAAATCCCTATGTCACAAGATGGGTTGCCAACTGGCTCACTGACAGAACCTACATTGTGAAAGTAGCATACTCCAAATACGACTTCAGACCAGTGACAAGTGGAGTAATACAGGGTTCAGTCCTGGGTCCTCTCCTGTTTGGTATCTACTTTTCTGAAGTACAGGCTAACACAGATGATCTTTGGCTAATGAAGTTTGCAGATAACTGCAAACTAGGAGCCATAATCAAAACTCCTAATGATGTGGGCATCCTACAAAAGGGCCTCACTGAGACAGATGTCTGTTGTTAAAGCCATGGCTTCAAGTTCAATGCCAAAAAGTGCATTTTCACCCCTTTGGTAAAAACTTTGTACCCATGAGCTACCGCATAGGTGGTAGTCGACTTAACACCGAAAGTGAGATAAGAGACCTTAGGACACAGGTGGACAGTAGTCTCTCCTTTGATAATCACATTGCCACAGTAGTCAGGAAATCCTTCTATGTGGCACACCTCATCACAAAAGGTTTCTCATCCAGGAAAAAAGAGGTCATTGTTCCCCTCTACTCGTCGCTCATTAGACCCATTATAGAGTACAACGCCCCTTTTTGTATGTACCTCACAAGACATCTACAGCAACTGGAAAGGACGCAGAAATACCTCACAAAGAGGATTACTGGCCTAAAACAGATGCCCTATGCAGACAGTATCAAAAAACTCCAGCTTTACTCCATCACATATCACCTACTCAGGGGCGATCTCTGCCTAACATTCAAAGCTATGTCAAACGCAGAGCTGTTGGACATGCTCCACTTAAAGAAATCCCAATCCCTCTGAGCTACACGCTCTTGGGACCTAAACCTTGTTACCACAATAAACAGAACATACTGGAGGGATAGATTCCTGTCCCAGAGACTTCCCATACTCTGGAACAAACTACCTATTTATATCAAACAAAGCTCCTCATTAGCACTCTTCAAGAAAAATCTTGATGATTGGATGGGGATCACCTCTGGGGCTCTGCTTGACAGGGGCACAGGAAAATAATTTTCTTGGGTGGCAAAAGCAAGGGTACCTTTTTGGCTAGGCCTATATAGGCCCTAGGGCCAATAGCCTAGTGCCTACCTATGAACCTATGAACCTAGGCAGTAAAATGACAAGTCACTTTAATGGACATTCTGTATTCTGAAATCTGCAATTTCGTAATTAGTTGAAATACTATATGGACTGCAATTATTTATAAATGTTATGTGTTCAAACATCTCATGATCTTGAAGTGTCAGTTTTTCATATGTTACAGAAGGTAGTAATCTTTTGACTTTTTTGCCACATTTTAAGTGTCTCTATTTAGCAGAAACTAATGTTTTAGTTGCCTTAGTCATTCAGATGCTACAATTAATGAATACTGGCTTTTAACTAAATGTTCATCATAAACATTTAAGATGACAACACACTGAAAAGCTCGGGCAGTATTGCGTTATATGTACTTTTCATTGCTTTCTTATCTGAGCCTGCAGATTTAATCGAGTTAAGCAGACATTTGATTGCGCAACTATGAAGGAATGGGCAGTTGAAAATGGTCAGCAGATGCATGCTTAAAATATATATTATGGATGTAAAATGATTCATAACTTTTATGATTTATCTGATTAGCTTATTATCATTTTCTGTCACACATGGAAGCTTGAATGTTTGACATTATACTTTATCACAAGCAAATATAACAAGATGCAAATGCTATGTGCTGTTTGTGGTATGCATCATGGAAGTGATATATAAATGTTTATAGTAGGTTTATTTATTTATTTATTTATTTGTCCTTTGTTGACCGAGTTAGTCCAATTGGGCTGGTGGCCCTTTTCAGTGGAGACCCAAGGAGAAAAGTTCCAGACAATAAAGAATAGCAAGAAAGAAATATTACATTACAAATTATTTGAATGAGTCCATAACTACATACATACATGCCCTACATGGGAAGTATACATAACTACATGCAATCATTGCATAGTGTAAATTGACAAAAAGGCATCATTCAGTAAAAAGAACGGCTAATCAAAATTTGCAAAATGTAGAGACATGCAGTATACATGTGGAATTACAATAGGGCATCAGGAAAATAAATGATTAGCCCTGGTAACATCTTTACTGACTAAGGACCTGTTGTTTGGGAGGAAGAAAAAAAGTAATACGTGGGATTGTTAAAGTAGAGGGGAAGGGGAGGAATTGTTGGGAGAGACAGGAGAGTGAAAGAAAAACAGATATGAGAAGAGCGAAGTCGAGTAGCTAAGGAAAGAGAAATGTAGGATTTTAGTACAGAGTTTCTAAGCAGCATAGCTAAGGTGCCACAGTACCAGTTGTTATGAAGTTATTTTTAAGGCAAGGATAGGAGAATTGTTATAGTCTACAGATTAAGGGACTATATGTTAGGTAGGGTGGTGACAAGTTCTGGAGGGAGAGTTAACAAGGTAGTTTTTCAGTTCTCCTTTGAAAAGTATATAAGATTGGATAGTATGTAGATTAGTTAGGTGTTTCACCAAAACAAAACAGAGGAAAGAGTGCCCAAAGAGACAAGTAAACCAAAAACAACACAATCCTGGAACTCAAAGGGATGGAAAATAAATTTCTTTACCACAGCGAAATGTGGAACCAACAGCTTTATTGCATAAATAAAGATGCATCTGAGGAAGTATAACAGAAGACGAAAATGCTATTGTGGTGTAACTGTGTTTATGCAATAAAGCTGTTGGTTCCACATTTCGCTGTGGTAAAGAAATTTATTTTCCACCTCCTCTGAGTGCCAGGATTGTGTTGCTTTTAGTTGGGTGTTTGTTCCAAATTTGAGATAAGGAGAATTTATAAAGTAATCTGCCTATTGTTTTGTTAGGCTTGTAGGTGTTAAGTAGAAGTTGTTCAGCATTACAGAGGGAACTTGAAGGTTTGTACAGGGAGAGGAGGGTGGCTAGGAAGGGGCAGTCTGCAGGTTTATAGAGTAGAGAATGTGTCATCTGTAGTTGGGAAAGTGAGTAGTTGAGGGAATTTAAGCCATTGTAATTGTTTAAGGGCAGTGATGTGATTTGTACGATAGGTTACAAGCAAATCTAGCTGTCTGGTTATAAGTTTGTTCAAGTTTGACTAAAAGGTTTGCTTGGAGGTGAATAAATCTAGGAGAAGAATAGAATAGGCAGGGGAGGAGGTAGGCTTGGGCAAGAGATGTCCTCAATGAGATGGATAAAAAAAAATTGTTCCTATACAGTAAGCTGGGTTTTCATTTGGTCTTTAGGATCGATAGTTGGATATGATAGTCAAATTTCAGTTGTTCGTCAATTATAATTCCTAGAAGTTTGGTGTGGGAGTCAGGATGAATGATGGTGTTGTCTAGGGAAGTGAGAAGGAAATAAGTTTTAAGGTTGGACATTGATTTTGGAAGGAGAAGCAGAAGCTTAGTTTTCTTAGGGTTAAGGATGTGTTAGTTGCTGACTAACCATTTTGCCTTTAAAGTTAATGTTTAACAGGTTGCTCTACTGTTAAAGTTTGCCAAGCATGTATCCTTACTTGTAAGGCAAAATGTTCAGTGTAAGTGTTTGCACATCTATAATATGGTCGTTTGTATATTTAGAATAGATTATAAAGTCAACATTTAATAGAGAATGCTACCATTAAAATGTCTAGGTCTTGTTCAGGACAGAAGTGGCAGATGGGGTGCTTACTTGAGTGGTTCTGTATACTGAGATAGGTATGATTTTTACATAGTTATGATTAAAGAAGGCATTGACATGGTTTGTCTGCAGTGATGATGGTGTTAGATACTTAAGTATAGCATTGAATTAAAGCATGCTACTGCTATAATGTTATAGGGATAAATGAGTGTCTGGGGGCGATCAGGAAATTATTTTTTTATTTGCTTTCATAGGTAATGCTCTGAGAATAGATTTGCCTGTGATTAAGGGGATAGATGTCTTATTTGTAATGATTGCTATATTTCCTGTTAATATATGCTTTATTTAGGTTTACAGTGGTGGGTTAACTAATCAAAGCACTGTGTTTAAGATTATTTTGACAGGCTACATTTAATATAATCACTGTGGCTCCCCTACATGTCTTTGGGTTAAAATGTATTGATGTTTAACTGAGAAGAAAACGATCTGTTGAACCATCTACCTGTTGAAAATTTCTTTAAAAATTATTTTTGCATGGGTCAAACTTTTTCTGCATACCCTGATCTGAAAAGCATGACCCCCTACTTCCTACAATTGTATATACCAACTCCACAGAAAAGACAACATACAGTTCAGTCCCTACCAGTGAAAAGATAGAAATTGAAAAGCCAGTGATGTTCTATGGAGAACAATAATCAGGGAGTCCAAAACAAGAAAGTCTAAATTCACTTGCTAAATGCTTATCTATTTAGGCATCATCAAGTAGTACATTGCATGTTCTATAGCTCCTGACATATCACTTGTACATGGTTGGAGTGATAAAAATAGACCTGGGTACAATGCAGAAGTAGGCAATGGCACTGGCATTTTTATAGAATAGGTAATAGTTTCAGCCATAACTGTGGAACTGGGATATTTTCCTGGCAAATTAAAGTTTATGATGGTTATTGTACCAACTGTACTAAGAAGACGTTTTCGCCAACAGAGGTAGAGTATTTTGGAGGACATTAAGACTGGTATTAAAGTATTCCATCTTTTCATGCTTTGCATAATTCCTAACATGACTAGATTGTGAATAGTGAATGGCATATTCGGCAGGAGTGGTGTGGTTTATCTGGTGAGTCAATCAATATTTTGATGCTTAACTAATCTTTTACCTAGGGGAAATAATTTGTTCTAGGGCTGTCGACAGTAGGAAGGGTGGCTATTGCAAAATGGTGATAATCTGTTTAGTAAATCATGACAGATATTTGAATCAGTATGCACCTTGAATGGCGAAGGAGAAGATAAGATATACAGAAATATCCAGACCCAGGTAGAGTTAATCAGTAATGACCAGATAGATAGAAAAAGGTGTGACAGGCAGAGTCGCTGCAAGACATTTACATGGAAATGATGCCCACCCAGTACATGCTGTTTCTTTGTAGGAAGGCCTCAGACAAATTGTTCTTCACAATGTATGTTTGATTCCTGCTATTGAAGTATTTCCAAGGGGATACAAAAAGTTGAGAATGGTAAAAGACGGGTTAACATGTAACTCTGCTTGATTTAGGAGGTGGACACTATTAAGTACTCAAAAAAGGTGAAAAGAACTTACATTTGTTGGCTTAAAGGTGTATATGGCTATTCCTTTTTCACTCCATGTGACAGATTGCCAAGTGTTGTTTTTGTGTTCACACACATAAATATATCTATACCTATATAGTTTTATATATCTATCTATATATATATATATATATATATATATATATATATATATATATATATATATATATATATGGTCTATATTAGAATAGCGAACGCATAAACAAGTGAACGCTGATTGATCAACCTTATTTTAGTGAATGTTCAAAATATCGAAGCAACAAAAACCCAAATTTTTTCCTAGGGAAAGAATTCAGTTGTCCATTTCTGTTGCTTCAGTATTTTCAGTGCTGTGGTGGAAAGTTACAGGTCAAATTCAGGTAAGTGTGCGATTGTGTGGATGCAAATGTTAAGGTGAGTTAGGTGAGTTAGGGTTAGGACTCGGGTTAGGTATGTGTGCGATTGTGTGGACATGAGGTTTAGGGCAGGTTTAGGTGAGTTAGGGTTAGGGAGCGGGTGAGGTGAGTGTGTGATAGTGATGGACCTTAGGGTTAGGGTTTCGGTTAAGGTAAGTGGATAGTTAGTGGTGTGTGCATAGTTTAGTGTAGGGTTAGGTGTCATATTTTAGGTGTATGTGTGTGAATTTCTGTTTGTTTGGTGTGCTTGTGTTGTGTGTATGTGTTTTGGATCAGCAATTTTTTCCCTAGGAAAAAAATCACTGATCTGACAGTTCGAGATTGTAAGATTTCACTTGCATAAGGTCGATCAATCAGCGTTCGCTTTTTTAAGCATTCGCTGATCTAATATAGACCCTATATATATATATATATATATATATATATATATAAGCATTCGCTGATCTAATATAGACCCTATATATATATATATATATATATATATATATATATATATATATATACATATACATACACACATACACGCGGTGGTGGTGCTGCGGTAGCGTTGTCACCTCACAGTTAAACGTTGCCCGTTCGATTTTCAGTTAGAGCGTCTTCTGTGTAGTGACATGCATAAATGGGTGTTCTTTCGTTGAAGGTTGTGCGTTAGGCCCGGCAAGCCAGCACATAAAAATCTACTGCCAACCATTAGTGGACCGGAGTTCCACTGTGGCGACCCCTAACCGGGAAAAGCCGAAAGAAACAAAGAAATATATACACATACACACACACACACACACACACACACACACACACACACACACACACACACACACACACACACACACACACACACACACACACATATACACATCATGTACACATATACACAGACATACACATTATTCAACAACCCTAGGACAAATTCTTTCCAAAAGTTAAAAGGCTAATTAAGCCCCCAAAAAATGATTGGCTATCCTGAGAACTCAGGTACCCCCTTAGACTATGAGACAAACCCTGACAAGCCTTTAAAAACAAGCCAAAGACTTAATCCTGGTCAGCCTTCTCTTCATTTTGTAACCTAACCAAGCAAGCTACTGGGAAACACAACAACATTCACAATTCAAAACAATCCTCTCTAATGCATAAACCTCGATGCTTCTGGAAGGAAGTGAACCTTTTGTCTTGGCATTTAAGCCTTGCTGATATTAACTGCCTAAACACCATCCAGTTCAATAATACACAACTGCCAACCTAAAACTTTCTTAAAGAACTCATGAAACTTCTCCAATCCATAGATTCCTACTGTCTGACTCCCTCCTATCCAGCCATGCCAACAGCAGTCTTTCCTCAGTTCTACTCAGTTGTACTTCAAGACCATAAAACTTAATGGCATCATAGATCCGATCAACCAGTTGTGTACTAACATTTTCCCTGCTTCATATAACATCCACCCCTGGCTCATTTATCTCCACAAAGACTTTCACTCACTACCCCTGTCCCACATCTACATTTGTTTAACAAATAATATCATGCCAAGCATCTAGAAGACTGCACTAATCACTCTTATTCCAATACAAGGAAACTTAGATAAAGCCTTAGACTTCCAGCCTATCTCCTTGGACACCCAGTCATGCCAAAGTATTAAAGAATATTCTCTATACTCATTTTAGTTCCCACATCCTTTAATAATGATGTCTGTTTCTAAAGCAGCATGGATTGTGGCAAAGAAGAACCATCATGACTGTTCTTTGAACCCAAGCAGACAAGATATTTTTGAACATAAACAAAGGGCAGTCATGGTGCGCAGTCTTTGTAGACCTCTGCAGAGCCATTGACCTCATTGCAAATACTCTGCTTCTCCATCCACAAAATGAAAGACATTGGTATTAGTGATGATTACTCATCCTAGTTTTAGTACTTCCTGAGCAATGGGCACTTCAGTGTCAACATCTCCGAGGATGTACCGAAAAATCATGGAAAAAAATAACGTGGGACACAAACCCCTAAATAAGGACAGATTAAAAAAAGTTCTTATAACTATAAAAAACCCTGCTAGAATAGCAGTTTTGACTTGTGCAATCATTTTCTGAAGGTTGCAAAGTCTGAAACTCAAATATCTATCATTGTTTAACAACTGCAATGCTCAGTGATTTTTGAGAAAACTACAAAATGGTAGGAATAGACTAAAACAGCACACAAACATTTGGGCATTCTAGAAAACTCTGGAATGCTGAGACATATGTGCCCAAGAAGTGATGTGCTACAAGGTTCTTTTCTCTCTTTCTACTTTTTTCCCTTCTTATTACCAAATATTCATATGACCTTCCCCACATATTACTGATATATCGTTATCTACAAATAAAGCAACTAACAAAATGGCACCCAAAACCAGCTTCAAAATAACCTACACTCCATGCACCATAGGCCCATACTTAACAACTTAATTAGCTACCCCTGGAAGACTAAAATCATGAATTTCAGAACCCATAACACACATCACCTAATCCTCTGCTTATCTCAGAATAGAAACAGGATACCAATAGAATTTCACTTGCATATAGATAAAGCAAGAATTAAAATTAACTCACATCTGTTCTGGGCCAGAAAAATCCTAAAGCTCCAGCAAGAGTCACCATTGGTAAAGGAGTTCTCTTGATCCATTTCAAAAATTGCCATCCTATCATAACTACAACCTTCAAGAAAAATTCACTTACCTTTCAAACCATATCTAAAATAAGATTTAGGTTTATATGCAATTCCCCACCTCAAGAACTTCACTGCCTCACTCAAAAAGTCAAATGGCTCCTAGTTAATCAATCGGCTAAACTCCATCTAGGAACACAGTAATTTAAACTCAAACACCTTGAAACATCATCAAATTAAACTTGGTGTCAAAACCACTGCATACAATCTCAGAAATCTGTCTCAGAGAACTCCCATATTACAAACACCATAACCAAACCATGCGTTCTGACCATGCTCTCTCTTTCATTGCTCCTAAACTTTGAGAATCCCTTCCCAACTTCTTGAGAGACATTTCGTCTGAGAAAATATTTAGTCCTGAACTCAAACAGGAAGTTCAAAGACAAGCAAATTGCAAGTGCTTTTTGATGCCTAAACATCAGAGACCTCCCAAACACAAACACAAGCATGCTCCACATAATACATCCCCTGCAAAACTTAGTACACATAATATAGGTTCATAGGTTCATAGGTTTATACTAGGCTATCTGCCCTAAGGCATTTATAAGCCTAGCCCAAAGTTTTGTGTCTTACGCCACCCCTTATATGAAAAAATACTGTGCCCATTAGTTTGTTGTGCCTCTGTCCAGCAGTGACACAGAGATGATTCCCGGGGTAAACCTACGGTCTCCCATCCACAGGTCAAGATTTCTCTTGAACAGAGCCAGCGAGGTGCTCTGCCTCACATGGACTGGGATTTTATTCCACAGCATAGGGAGTCTCTGAGTGATAAATCTATCCCTCCAGCACGTTCTATTTATATCCGTGCTAAGGTTTAAGTCGCTTGCTTTAGTGGTTTTGGTGGATTTGGATTTTTTGAGGTGGAGCATGTCCATTAATTCCGGGTTGGACATGGCCTTGTATGTCAGGCACATGTCACCTCTGAGCAGACGGTATGCGACTGAATAGAGCTGGAGTTCCTTCAATCTGGCAGTATATGACAGATTTTGGAGTCCCTTTATCCTTTTGGTGAGGAACTTTTGGGGTCTCTCCAATTGCTGCAGATGTCGGGTGAGATACATCCCGAATGGGGCATTGTACTCGATCATTGGTCTGATAAGTGAAGAGTACAGGGGAACAATGACCTCACTAGATCTGGATGTGAATCCCTTCATGATCAGGTGGGCAATGTAGAAGGTCTTTCTAACCACTTTAGCAATGTGAGTGTCAAAAGAAAGGCCACTGTCAACCTAGGTCCCCAGGTCCCTGATAACCTCCTCTGTGCTTAGTGGATTGCCACCTATATGGTAGCTTGGGGTTACCTTGTTTTTCCCGAAGGGTATGACTATACATTTTTTGGTGTTTAACTTCAGGCCATGGCTCTGGCACCAGCTATCTGTTTCAATGAGTCCCTTCTGAAGGATATCCGTGTCCGATGCACTTTCCACTATGGCACCCAGTTTGCAGTCGTCTGCAAACTTTGTCAGCCAAAGTCCTCCCATGTTGGCCTGTACTTCTGAGAAGTAGATGCCGAACAATAGGGGGCCAAGGACCGAGCCTTGTGGGACACCACTTGTGACCGGCTTGGAGTCTGACATAGCGCCAGCAACTCTAACCCTGTGGGTTCTGTCCTTAAGCCAGTTTGCAACCCATCTTGTGACATATGGGTTTACATTTAAGCTGGTAAGTTTTTCTACAATACCCGAGTGGGATATTGTGTCGAAAGCCTTTGCAAGGTCAAGGTAGGCTGTATGGACTGCCTTTCCCTCATCAATGTCCTTGGTGACTGTTTCGAAGAAGTCGACCAAGTTCAAAAGGTATGATCTGCCCTTGACGAAGTCAAACTGGGTCGGGTCCAATGTCTGCAATTCCCCTATATCTTTGTTTATGAGCTCCATTATGATCCTCTCCATAGCTTTGCAGACTAGACTTGTTAAGCTTATGGGGCGGTAATTACCAGGGTCCGTAGAGGCACCGCCTTTGTGGAGTGGCACCACAGTTGCCGTACGCCATTCCTTGGGCACGTATCCTGTGGTAAGGCTGAGATTAAACAGCTGCCTTATGTGCAGGTTTAATTCCTCATTTAGCTCGTGTAGCACACAGCCGGGGACACCATCCGGTCCCATTGATGCTGTGTTTTTAGCTTTAGAGAGAGCAGCTTTCACCTGCGCATTTGAGATGTCTGGGAGGCTGCACTCTGCTGGGATAGTTATCTCTCCGTTAGGGGGGGAGAGGGGGATGAAGTTTGCACTGAACCTGTCTGTCAGTATGTTGGCAATGTCTGTGGGTTCAGTGATTTTTGTATCATTTTGGACTAATTCTGAGCATATCTGGGAGTTTCCACCCAGGTTCCTAACATAGCTAAAAAAGGCCTAATGATTGTCCTTTGAATCCATGGCAATTTTTCTCTCAAAATTGGCCTTAGTTGATTTTATGAGTGCTCGTATTTTTTTTACTAATAATGATCAGGGGTGACTTCCCTTTTATGGATTTTGTTCTATCATGTAATAGCTTTCTCCTCTTATTGTAAAGTTTGTTAATGGCTGGGGTCCACCAGACTGGACGTTTGCCCTTTGTGGAAAGGGTCTTGGTTTTATTTGGGATTGCCTGATCCATGCAGTCCTGGAGGTGTTCATAGAAGGCATTTGTAAGGGCTTCCACAGCTTGGGTTGTGGTTTCCACTGGCTCAGGGGCCTTGAAGGATACCACACCAGTCTTGAGTAGTGTGAAGTTTGCTTTAGAGAAGTTCTTCACTGTGGTCTTTTTTGTTTGGGGTGGGGGCGGGATGTGGATTTCCAGTGAGATTAGTTTATGATCAGATCTCACCAATGAGGGATATACTTCCAGTGTGGAGCATTTTGTCCCCATACTTGTGATAATGAGATTTAGTATATTTTCTCCTCTCGTGGGAACAATGACTAGCTGTTCCATGGCATTTGAATTTATGAACTCCAGGAACCATTGGGCTAGAAAGTTAGGGCTTGAGTAATGTTCCCTGTCTATATTCAGGTAGTTGAAGTCACCCAATATGATGGTGTTTGGAGATACATTTATACCCTCCAGTGTCTTCAGGAAGGCTGTGTGGGGTTCCTGAGTTTGAGAGGGTGGCCTGTAGCATGCTACAATTTGTAGAGCAGTTTTGCCTATGGTTAGTTGCACCTGGATGGTTTCCGAAGCTTCGTGCGTTGCCACCAACCTGGAGGTGTGGGTATCCTTTATGAATATGGATACACCTCCTCCTTTTGTGGTGTGGTCCGGGTTTTGGGGCCGGAACGCATGATATGAGGTAAAACCTAATAGTGCCGGGGTGCTCTCAGGAGCCTTGAACCAGGTTTCAGTTACAGCACAGACATCGATGTTCTCCATACTGAGAAGGGCCTCGAGTGCGTGCATTTTGAGATTTAGACTTCTGGCATTGAGCAGCATTACCCTCAGTTTCTTCCCATTTTTGTTTTCTAGGGTGGTAGGTTTAGAATTTGAGCCTTGCCTAAAAAAGGCACTATAGGGGTGGCAAGAGCCTTAGCCAATATCCGGAATCCCAGGGGTGACAGGTGCAAGCCATCCCTTGCGAAGCAGTGTGGCTTGCCAAGCATGTCATCCCAGGCAGACAGACACTGGATCCCCTTTGAATGACACCAGACATTAAGCCAATTGTTAAAGCTGATCATCTTGTCTCTATATTGTGGCATCATTCTTGGTGAAGGAAGGATACTGCTCAGGGTCAGGGTCATACCTGCCTGGGCTACATAATCAGAGAGCTCCTCTATGTCTCTTTTCATGTAGTCCAGGGAGGTATGTCTCAGGTCGTTCACACCAGCATGGACAATGACTGTGTCATATTTGTACTTGCTGTGGAGTGACCCGAGTGCTTGTGTTATGTGGTGGATTCTAGCGCTCAATAGGCAGCTTACTGTGACCCTCTCCTTGTTCAGCCTGGTGAGTGGGACGTCAGTGTGTCTGACTATGGAGTCACCTATGACAAGTATGTTTGGTGTTGTATTTGGCCTTAAGGGCTGTGACTGCTTTGCACACTGATTTTGTGGTTTATGTGTTGCTTGTGGGGTGTCTTGAGGTAGCAGTTGTTTGGGTGTCTGCTTTGGAGGCCTCTGCTGTTTAGGTAAATTTTTACTCAGAGCCTCCGAGTATGTCTTTGTGTGTTTATGTGTTTGATTCAGTGGTGTGGTAGCATTATGTGAGGCTGGTTTTGTGGTGTGTGTAGTTGCCTTCTCCTCCTGTCTGGTCTTGCCAGTCCTGAGTTGAGAGAGCTCAGCCTCCAGTTTGGCTAAATAGCTGCATCTCTCAAGTATTTGTGTTATGTGGGAGGAGGAGAGGGTTGTCTGTGTACATGAGGCAGTTATAACATTGCCTCAAGATTCCCAGATTCACCAGCTGGACCAGAGAGGAGATTGACAACTGACCTTTGGACATGCTAGAATAATATTGGGAATTCCTTAATAATTGAAAACAAGGGCCAGTGGGGAGTGAGGGTGTAGTGCTTTTAATTTTTAGTGCTGACTTATATAATTGCTTTAGTGAGCAAGTGCCAGGTAACTTGAGTGCAATGTGTTACAAGTAACTAAATGCAAAAACGACAAACAGTAACTTTCTTTCAAGTGAAACAAGGAAATAAGTACAGTAAGCAATGCAGATATCACTAGTGATCCACAGAAGCTGAGAAGTCACAGATTAGGTGGAATTAGCATTCCAGGGAAATAACAAACAAACAAACAACAAGCATATAAACAAAGCTAGATTCAGCAGGCCTGGATCTAGTCTATGCTACAGCAAACAAGGTGTCCGAATTTCAGTAAGATACAGTTCAAATATTCAGGCACTATAAACCTTTAACCAAAAATTCCCAGCTCAGAAGGGCAGAGTCCAGCCTCTTCTCCCACAAGAGTGCAGACCACGAATCTTCTTAATGTAAAATAACTGGCCTGAAGCCCAAGTGCTTAAACCAGAACTAATACACTTGGACACTGGGCTCTCAATCAGCAGTTCCCAACTTAGAAGATATATCACACACTAGTGTCTCATCAGTCAAGCCCCTAAGGCAAAACACAAAAACTAACATCTTAGTTATAGGTGACACAATTGTGAGACACACAGATGTCTCTCTCACCAGGTTGCATAAATAAAAAGTCATGGTCAGCTGTTTGTCAGGTACTAGGATCCACCACATCACAAATGCACTCAAGTCTGTCAACAATCGGCACTGTTATGACTCTGTCATAGTCCATGTTGGTTTGAACAACTTGAGACATACCTCACTGGACTATATAAAGAGAGACATGACTGAGCTTTCCAATTATGTGTCTCAGGTAGGTATATCCCTAGCCTTAAGCAGCATTTTACCTTTGCCTAGAATGATACTGCAATACAAACAAAAAATGATGGACTTCAACAATTGGCTTAGTTTCTGGTGTCATTCAAAGGGGATCCAGTATCTGTCAGCGTGGGATGACATGGTCGACAGACCTCAATATTTTGCCAGAGATGGTCTTCATCTGTCACTCAGGGGATTTCAGTTACTGGCTAAGGCTCTTGGCATCCCCATCTTGCCTTTTTAGGCAATGTCACAAGAACAAAATTTTCAATGTAAAAATACCCTCTAAAAATAACCTCATGGTTATGCTGCTAAATGCTAGGAGTCTAAACCAGAAACTGCACTCACTGGAAGCAGTCCTCACCCTGGAAGATGCTGACATTTGTGCAGTCAATGAGACCTAGTTTAAGGCTGCAGACAGCAGCCCAGCTATACCAGGTTATATTTCCTTCCACATGTTCAGACCACAAACTGAAGGCATGAGAACTAAAGGAGGTAGTGTTCCAATATTCATTAAAGATAAATACACCTGTAGATTGGTTAAACAGCATGCTTCCCTTGAATTATTTCAGGTGCAATTGTCTATAGGTATGACCCCTCTTCAGGTCATTACCATCTATAGGACTCCCTCCATGAATCAGGACATCCACTCAGCCTACTTGGATCTGCTTGAGTCAATAAAGATACAACAAAACACCCTGATTTTGGGTGACTTTAATTACCCGTCCATAAACTGGGTAAATTATATGTGTTCTAACTCACTTGCCCAAAGATTCCTGGACTTCGTTAACTCCAGTGCCCTGGACCAGCTGGATGACATACCCACAAGAGGCTCAAACATCCTGGACCTGGTACTCACCAACATGAGAGACTGATGCACCACCCCAGTGTGTGACCATCCCTGTTGAAGATCTGACTACAGCCTTGATAGAAGAAACTGTAATACTAGCCCCCCCCCCCCACCTTAGCAACAACTATACTAAAAAACGTCTCCAAGGCCAATTACAACCTCTTATGTGACAGCATGAATAGCTTCATAGCCCCTCCCTCCACTGATGAAACAGACACCTATGCTGAGTTATACACCAGTGCTTTTTTCAAGCACCTGTACAATTGTATCGACTTTGCTAAGATCATCAAGGAAAAACAAACCTGCCTGGTGGACAACTGACATTAATAGGATAAAAAATAGGAGAAAGAAATTACTGTCTAAGAGCAGGAAGGAACAGTCTGAAAACTGGAAACACTCCCTCCTCAACTTAAACAAACAAATAAGACTCCTAGTGAAGTCCTCCAAAGCTAACTACAAATCCAAATTAGCTTCCCTAACTATGAATAACCACAAGGTGCTCTTTAGTTACATCCATAACCTCAAAGGTAAGGCCCAGATTTGCACTGAACTTGTAGTTAATATATAGAACATGTGGATAAAGCTTCACTCCCCTGTCCCCACTACATATACCCTAAAGCATCCCAAACACCTGTCCCCCGCCTAATATCTCTGAGGAACAGTTCTTAAATGATCTCTCCAAGGCCAAAAACACAACCTGTATGGGACCAGACAACATCACGGGCTGTGTTCTACACGGGTTAAAACAGGAATTAGCATTACCATTGACTATGCTTTTCAATCACAGCCTAAGCACTGGCTTCATCCCAGTGAAATGGAAAACAACTACTGTCACCCCTTTGCACAAAGGGGGTGCATCCACGGGCCCCGGGAATTATAGCCCCATTAGTCTGACCAGCCTTATCTGCAAAGCCATGGAATTAATCATCATGGGCCTTATTAACAAAGATATGGGAAATCTCCAAATGCTCAACCCACCCAGTTTGGCTTTGTCAAGGGGAGATTATGCCTGTTAAACTTTGGAGACTTCTTCAAGACAGTCACAAAAGCTCTAGATGAGGGCATATCTGTACATACAGCCTACCTAGACTTAGCCAAGGTCTTTGATACAATCCCTCACTCAGGCATCATTGATAAACTCACCCAACTGCTTATCAACCCATATATTGTCAGGTGGATTGCAAACTGGCTCATGGATAGGACTCATATAGTCAAAATAGGAGACTCCACCTCCTCCTCCAGCAGACATGCAACCAGTGGTTTTCCACAGAGATCAGTTCTGGGACCAATATTGTTCAGAATCGACTTCTCTGAAGTACAGGCTAAAACTAAACGTCTGTAGCTGACAAAGTTTGCTGATGACTGCAAACTGGGAGTGATCACTGAAACCCCTAGCAATGTCAACATCCTGCAAGTAGGTCTTACATAGACTAGTGACTGGTGCCAAAGTCATGGTCTTAAACATAATGCAAAAAAGACATTATCATCCCCTTTGGCAAGGGTTATGTTCCTGCAAACTACCACATCAATATCAATACTCTAAGCACACAGTCAGTGGTGAGAGGTCTGGGCACACAGGTTGACAGCAACCTTAACTTCGATCACCATGTCTCCACAGTGGGAAGAAGGGCATTTTATAGTGCTCATCTCATAAATCTGGGCATTGCCACCAAAAAAAAAAAGAGGTTATAACCCCCCCCCCGTACTCTTCCCTTATCAGATCAATAATAGAGTACAACGCTCCCTTTGGTATGTTCCTTTCCAAATACCTGCAGCAATCGGAGAGACCACAAACGTTCCTTATGAAGAAAATTCAGGGTCTTCAAGATCTGTCTTATGCAGCCAGACTTAAATCATTGTCAATTTACTTTGTGTCATACAGACTGTTCAGAAGTGACCTATACCTTGCATATAGAGCAATCTCTGACCCAGCTTTGAGGGAAATGCTGCACATTTTGCAAGTCAAATGGCACATGGATCACTCACTCAAGGGACCTTATCCTGGTATGTGACATCAACAGAACTTGCTGGAGAGACAGATTGTCTCACAGAGGTTGCTCCACCTTTGGAATAATTTTCCTATTCATGTTAAACAAAGCTGCTCACTGGCACTATTTAAGTGCAATTTGGATGACTGGATGGGTAACCAGAAATTCACCCAAAGGTTTCCAGTTGTGTTCCTCTTAGACCAGGCGCAATAGGTTCTAATTTTAGTATGCTTGAACCAAACACCCTTGGAAACATGAGTTGAATTTGGCTGCACTTGTAAGAGCCCTGGGGCCATTAGCCTAGTAACCTCCTATGATCTTATGATCTTATGATAGGCTCATCATTTAGCTCACCAACTCATCTGAGGCCAGCTCTCTTTCAAAGTTTCTATTTACTAATCATACAAATCTCTTCACAATCCCTCTTCCTGACTTTTTAGGCAAAAATGTATTCTGAGCTTCTAGTTTACTGTTTATACTTCCTGTAGATATCTGTACAAAACACAGTTCAGTTTAGAATGTTCCACCCAATTTCCAAAGTCAAGAAATAGCAGAAATGGGGACTGAGCAGACCAGTAGGATTCCACCTATCCCTTAAGGGTTAATGATGAGGACAAACTGCAAGCTTCTAGGAATCATTAAATATGACCAGCCAGAAGTGTCCTCTTACTTCTAAAAGTTTCATGCCTGTAGAATTCCAGTTTAAGTTATCAGGTTTACCTTTGATTATATCATCCCCTCCTTTCCGAAGAATAAGACAAAGGTTGTTATTTTTCAAAAAAGCTTTATTCAGAGATGAATAAGTGTAGTATGAGTACTACAGTCAAACAGAATGAGTTTTTATAGACATTAAAACAATGGGAGAGCTGATTGGACACGCTTCTGATTGGATCAAAGCCATGGCATGTGGTTGGTGGAGTTGGTTATAATCTATTTCAGGGAGCTTCTAGAGGAAAGAAAACCATGGCATACAATTGTTTGAGTTAATTTTACTCTACTTGAATATTATAGGTAATTGACCAAATATGTTCCAATACTGGCCATTTCAAATCTGACCCTGTCTTGGTGAGGGAACCATTTTTAAATATATCCAAATGTTGTTCTACTTCATGATTCATCCATTATTAAACTTTTTATATTGATCACTCTTGTAAATAATCTGATTTTACTGCTGTATGAACTTTGTTAAAGATGGACCCGAGGAAGCGCATTATGCAAAATGTATTTCTTTTATACACTGTTAACTCTTTCTTTAAATATTTTGTTAAAGCATTTGGATATATTTAAAAACTGTTTCCTCACAAAGACAGGGACGGATTCTAAATGGCACTGAAATTAGTATGCTTTACTTACTAATGGCTGACCCATTGTCTCTTTGTTTCACCCTAATTTACTGTTTGTATTCTCCTTTTCACCTGTGATATACTCAGTTTAGCTATGGGAAGGCAGACGCTAATGTAAAATGTCAAAAAAGTTTAAGGAAATAAGGAAATGTATTATATGGATAGAAGATCTAATCATGGAGAGAAGGTGAAAGCTGAGAATAAAAAAAAAAAACTCTTGTACACTGTAGCTTTAACAACCTACTTCTCACTGTTATAATGCCACAAAAAAGACGCCCTTCAGCCATGTCCATATCAGCTTGTATTTCCAAATGATGGCAAATGCTAGTACTGCCATTCTGCTCCATCAGCATTTGCCAGTCATATCCCTAACACATTCCACCCAGAGCAACCTCACCCTTTTTCCCACCACAGCAATGCCTCTGCTAATGACATATATCAAAGAAGAATGTTGGATCAGTCCTTGGATGTAATGTCATAGAAAGTGACTGTAGGAATTGGAAAGATGGCTATGGAACCTGACTAAAGTAGAGAGGTAAAGATCTGGTAGCATATCTGCAAAAGATGGCTAAAGAGGTACTTAAGAAGAAAGGTTGTTTGAAAAAGTGAAAGTATACAGAATATATCAAATCAAATAGTGACAGGATTGGGTGGGTGAAACAAAAATGGTGAGACATCATGAGGAGATAGACATGAAGGCAGACAAGGATTAGCAGACAGCAGATGAGATGATGAGTAGGTTAGAAAGGATTATGGAACTGCAGAACTAGTTACAGGAGTGAGAAGGAAAACAGATGTAGACAGATGTGGAGCAGAGGGGATGCAGATGTAGAAATTAGGGTGAAGTAGATATGGGGTGGTTAGTGAAAGGACTCAAAGATTCAAAGACTAGAGCATTGGTGGCTGGAGTGGAAGCACAATGAGTT
Source organism: Protopterus annectens (assembly GCF_019279795.1). Lineage (NCBI taxonomy): Eukaryota > Metazoa > Chordata > Ceratodontiformes > Protopteridae > Protopterus > Protopterus annectens. The sequence goes on from NC_056726.1 coordinate 926,331,174, forward strand.
ATTAAGATTCCCAAGAAGAAATATATAACAGCAGAAATTATAAAATTATAAAATGGTTGCTATGTACAAAGCAAACCAAGTGGAATGAAGTTTGAGGACAAGGAAAGACCAGAACTTGAACATGGAGACAAAAAAAGATAGAAACAGGTAAGTGCAGAATATCTGGCTACAATGATCAGGCATGTTAAGAAAGTTAAAGCAGATGGTTTAGATGGGTTCCCAGATGAGTATTACAAATTCATAGGAATGGAGATAGGGAGTATTTAGTGAATTGTTTTAATAGTATATGGTATGAAAAAGTGCCAGAATCAATATGGAAGACAGAAACAGTGATGTTAAATAAAGAAAAGAGAGGAAGAGAAGACCTGTCAATTTATAATCCAATCTCTTTATGAAATAGTGATGAGAAAATTATGGCTAGGTTATACACAGTTAGGTTTGTTGTATTAGTACCAAACATGGTGGTAGAGTCACAAGAAGAAATTGTGAAAGGTAGGTCATTTACCAATCTCTGGAAATTGTTGTTAAATATTATGGGCCAGTGTGAAGGGAAAAGATAAAATGGGTGCAGGTGATCCTTTTGGATTTTCAAGACGATTTTGATTCAGTAGGTTAGGACTCTGACATGATGGTTGTGAAGTATATATTGAGAGAAGGGAGGGCTATTGGGAGAATTACAGTACTGCATAAGATAATGCATACTGAAATCAAGAGAAATAGAGGTCTCTCAAATGAGGTGAGGTTAGGCAGGGGAAATAACACAAGGATGTCCACTTGACCTGGGAAATTTTATTCTGGCCATTAAGAAACATGCATAGATAATAAATAGGCCACTAGTAAGCTGGAGAGCCAAAGACAAAAAGAGTGGCATAAGCTTCTTTGTGAATATCTGTGTCATTACTGGGAGATGAAGAGGTGATGTTGCACTGGGTGCTGTGGATTTCTGATCAATTTAAAAGGAATCAGGCTTGCTGTACTATCCCAATAAATCATAAATAACAGGGAAAAGAGGATGGGTGTAACACCCTGAAAAGCTCTTGTGTTCCAATGAGGTAAAATATTTAAGAGTAAAAGCATATCCAACAGTATGAATGATCAGAAAAAAAATGTGAGAGAAGTTACAGAGCACAATGAAGTAAATGTTAGATAAATGGACTAATAGTGTGAACACAATGACTGTAAGAACAGAACTGAGCAGGGTGATGGTTTATCCTTGGTAATTTACATGTTAAAGCAGAAAATAAAGAATTGAGATTATAATGACATGAGTGGGAAAGAAAATTCCTTTGAGAAACAGAGAAAGTAATAGAATAAAAGATAACTCACTAACAAGTGGCTCTACTCTTGCACCAAGCCAGGCTAATACCACATAAGTCCACATCAAATTTCATCCACTAAATTGTATATTCTCCATGTTTACCCCACTCCCATTTGTTAACATCACCTATCAGCTACATACAATAAGAGTACAATTTGATCATTTATTTTCTTTTGTAAGGGTATACATAAGTACACATATTAAAGTATGCTCAAATGATCAACTAAAGATGGACCCTTACCCTCAAAAAAAAAAAAAAAAAATATATATATATATATATATATATATATATATATATATATATATATATAAAAGACTTTACTATATGGTAATAAATTTCTCCTTTTCACTAAAGTGCCTATTGTATATTGTACTTTATAGTCTCTCTCTATTTCTGTTAAATTCTATGTAAAACTGACACTGTACATGTCAATGTTGTTCTTGTTTTATTGGAGCTTTTCTCCCAGGGCCTCCGCTGAAAATGGGCTCACACCCAGATGGACTATCCTGGTCAACAAATGTAAAATAAATAAATAAGTAATTTATTAAAGAAGGGTGAAACTGAGGGCACTAAAAGGGAAAAGAATCAAGAACATGCTGTATAAGAAAGAGCAGCAAATATTTATAAGTTGGTTTAGAGATTTGCACAGAAAATGATTGTGATGTACAGAACAGGTACAAGAAGAGATGGAGACAAGACATGTCCTTTCTGAAAGTGAAGGCGGCTTTGGGTTAAGAACAGGATATAGGTCAGTGTATAAGGGAGTAATCAGAATGGTGGGTGAGAAGATAAAAGAGGGATGTTGGAGTGGGAAAAGTCGAAGTGGTAGAGGAGGGGATGTACAGAAGTGAATAAAAGGGCAAGTATATAATTATTTGGGTGAAGAGGACATAATAAACTTTAATAAGGTCAAGTAGAAAAGGATAAATAAATACAGGGTATGGGAGTGTAATGAGAAGCTGAAAGAAATACAGGTGAGGGTGAAGTTTTTAAAAACATTAGTTCTAGTCAAAGATCAGCATATGAGGTTGTTACACTCATGGCACAGGACCATGAAAAGAACAGGAGTGTAGGGTTAGTGGGAAAGCCCAGAGTGTTGGAGATGTGGAAAAAAGAAGGAAGCTATTTCCCTGTATGTTGGCTGTATGAAGCAGTGCATTGAAAGTAATATGCAGCAGGCTAAATAAAAGACGAAGAGTTGAATGCTATGTCTTTTTGAGTTACTGAAAAGCATGGGATGCTTTTGAATGTAGGTAGTTCAAAAAAGGAAATAACAAAGGAATGAAAATTGGGGGCTGTCAAAAGTGTTAAGGAAGAAAATATAGTACAATGGGTAAGGCAGTTAGCAATAGTGAAGTAAACAGAAGTAGGTAAGTTGTCAGAAGGAGAGTAGGACACATTCTGAGATGGTAGCAGGAAAGAGAGGCTAGGAGACTGAGTCTTATTTTCTTCCATTTTTAAATTAGAAGATTTAATGGACAAGAAAAAGCTCTATGGCTATAAAAAGTACAAAATGTTTGTGTAAGGTCTGAATTATACACACGTGATGCAAAGTATAAACAATTACACTGAAATCTTATTTCTATTCATTAAGTCATAGTTATTTATAATTTATTGCTTTATTTATTGATATATTTTTTACTGGGAAAGTCTAAGTGTGAACAAAATTTGCTTTTCAGTTGAAGCCCAGGGAGAAAAGCTCCATGATTACATTGATGATACATATCAAATGAATGTAAAGGGAGCATATATTGTTATAATATTGAGCATAGATGGAACACGAACTTTTATAACAATAGACAAGAAGAAGTTGGGAAAATAACATGGAAAAAATATATACCTTGTCAACAGAAAAGCTATATCTCTTGACAACAATAGAAGTTGCATACTAAGAGTTCAGTGGAGTTTTGAATCAGGAAAGGCATACATAATATTATATAAAGGACACACTGTAGATGTGAAAATTAAATAGAAGAAGTTATTGGAGGGAATTCAATAAAGGTTACATGATAATTGTTCCCATGTGTGCTTCATGGCATGATAAGTATACAGGCACGAAAAGTTTTATATTCAGTGAACTCCGCACAGCAGTGTGCACTCATCTGCAAATACGGAAACTTTTGTGGCATGCAGCATACGTAGCTGAATTTTATGCTAATGAAGAAAATCAATATGGTTTGAGTGATTCAGGGGCAGCGCAGTGGTGCAGCGGTTAACATTGTTGCCTCACAGCAAGAGGTTTTCTGGTTCAATTCTCAACTGGGGTGTCTTCTGTGTGGAATTTGCATGTTCTCCCTGCGTTCGTATGGGTTTCCTCCGGGTACTCCAGTTTCCTCCCACATTCTAAAGACATGCATCAGGAGCATCTCTCCCCAGGACCCCATTGAAAACAGGCTCTGTGGAATCTAATCGGACTTTCTCAGCTAACAAATGTTAAATATATAAATAAATTCAACAACCTCTAAAACAACTCTAGACTCTGTGTTCGTGTCAGCCATGTATTCCAAAACTTTCTGAATACAGCCACGGAAAGGAGTCTACACAAAACAAGAGCAAGTAAAAGCTCTTACATTTGTACAGAACTGCCCTTAACATGTAACACTACACATATTATGACCTAATTACACAGAGTAGATACTAGAAAATCAATGTAACAATCATAGTAATGTCATGACTCATGATATAAATGCAGTTTTGCTTCCCCACCCCAAATGAAGACTATAGTTGTAAGTAATCCAGGCTGCTAAAATGTGTAAACCTCAATGAAACAGAGTATTATACTGTCATGTACACATATGCAGGATGTAACTGATGGTTTGTAAATATATCTATAATCTGTTGTCTGAGAATACATTTTAGAATCTGCACACGGTTTATCAATTTGTGTGTCTTTATCCGTTCCACATTTTATATATCTATAAAAAGGTTTCCTATTATGCTCAATATCTTTATATACATTTTCTTCTAAATTTTCTTGGTCTTGTCTCACACTATAGTTCAACCTCTCTTCTATTTCTTATATTTTTTGTCTCTCACCTTAATCAGATACCTTGTTCTTATGGAAATATATCCCCCTGATATTGTATGCCTATAGGGCGGCTGCGGTTGTGCAGCAGTTATCATTGCCACCTCCCAGCAAGAGGTTCTGTGGTTCAATCCTTAGCTGGGGTGCCTTCTGTGCAGAGTCTGCATGTCTTCCCTGTGGTCACATGGATTTCATCTGGGTGCTCCAGTTTCCTCCCAAAAACATGCTGTAGGTGGATTGGATACTCTAAATTAGCCCTAGATGTGAGGGGACAGGTGATCCACTGTGGCAACCCCTAACCAGGAAAAGCCAAAAGAAGAAGTTGTTGTATGCCTATATCAATTTTAAACATTTTTTTTTAATTTTTTCCACTCAGTTTCTTTTTTCAAAACTTTCCACATTCCATCTGCAGTTTTTTTCCACTGAACACCTCACTCCAGTTAGTTTTACATAGTGACTCTTTTGTTTCCATATAATCTGCAAAAAACCTTCTGTGCATTGGTTTAGATTTCAGTTTGGCAGAAATATCTAACAACAAATTAACCTTTATAACCCCATGATCACTGCATATCAACAGTGGTAAAACTTGAAGGTACAGTACAGTAATTTCTTTAGGAACACAAACAATGTCTAGTATGTTCTGTCCCCTGGTAGTTTTTTTTTTACAATCTGAAGCAATTGTTGTTCCTGAATATACATTGTGAATAATTTCCTTATGAGCATTGTTGAGTCAATATTATTCCAGTCTGTTTCTGGTAAATTAAAGTCCCCAGCTAATATTATTATGTACAGGGACATCAGCAGGTAGGACTGTGAAGGGTGAAAGTGCATGTAAACAAAGCACAATTTCTAAGTTCTGTGTCATCCTCATTATTTGTTTGTTAAAATGTATGGTCTCTGTCTGGTCTGGTTTTTGTTTTTTTGCCATTGTCTGTGCGATATGGCACTTTGTGCAACCACGAGAAGCAGTGGAATGAATGGCAGTTTATGCAACTATTCCTGTGGCAGCACATGTATGTGTTAGGGCTGCAATATAGATGGTCCTGGATTTGACTTCAGGTTGTACAACCTTTCCTTCACTTTTTATGGTTAATGTTTGCTTGATATCCCAAATACAGAGGAAATATCAATTTTGAGTATGCATACCTTATTTATGTAAAGATGACAGCTGTGCATAGTGCACTAATGATCAAGTAACAGGTGTGTTTAATAGATGCTAGTTATAGCATAAACAGGTGAATTGCATGTTAATCAACCAAGCCAACACTGTGGAGGTATTCAACAATGTATACAGTGTCCAGCTAGCCTACATCCTGTTTTTTTTTCCTTTATCCTTCAATATCATTGGAGTAGAAACAAGGAACTTTTAACTGACACAATGTTAAGGGCTGCTGCAGCTATTCTTCATCTGTATGTGCTAGAGGCTGAAGGTGCTGCTGACAATAAGCCTGGGCTGAGAAGGAGAAGAATGTTCAGGCTCAGGGTAACTTTCCAGGTGCTACATGAGCTGGAGATTTTACAATACTACAGGGTGGACAGGGACACATTACAAGAACTCTGTGAGCACTGTCACCCTCAACTCAGACCCAAAGCCAACCAAGGGGAACCCATCTCACTGGATGGTATGTCAAGCCCTCAGAATATTAGCTAGTGGTACCTTTCAAAGACCAACTGGGGACATGATAGGTGTATCACAGGCATCAGCCTCTAGGATCTTCCAGCGATTTCTGAATGATATGGTCATACATGCGAGTGAGCACATATTTTTCCATGTACTTCTGAAGAGAGGGCCAGCGATATGAAACTGTTTTACCATGTAGCGTACTACCCTGAAGTACTGGGTGACATAGATTGCACTCATGTACACATTAAGGCACCACCAGGTGAGCATGGTAAAATCTACATTAACCACAAGGAATACCACTCCATCAACTGCCAAGTCATGTGCAATGCCCAGAGAATTATCTTAAATGTGTGTGCTGGCAACCCTGGTAGTTATCATGACTCCTGTATCTGACGCACATAACAGCTGTACCAGATGTTTGCTAGGGGAGACATCCCACAGGTCCATTTACTGGGGGATGCTATTTATGCTCTAGAACCGTGGCACATGACACCCATCAAAAGTGCACACACACCCACAGAAAAATGCCATAATTAGGCACATGCTCAAACTAGAAATATCATAGAGCATGTGTTTGGTCTTTGAAGTAATGGTTCCAGTGCCTAGATACATCTGGTGGAACCCTGCAGTATAATCCATGCACATGTACACAAATATTCACAGTATCTGCCATGCTCCACAATCTAATTCTGCAGAAACAGCTGCAGCAGGATCAGCAAGAGGAAGGGACACACATCCCCCACCAATGCCTAGGTCACCAAAGCCACAATCAGAGGAGAACTCAGAGGAGGAACACCCAGCTGCTGTCCCTGTAGGCAGACATAGGCATTTTCAGTATGCCCTTGCTTTGGCTAAATCACAGAGCATAGCACATTAACTGACTACCTAGTGACCTAAAACCTTTCTCCTACTCACATGCATATAGTAAAATTGATGCCAGGCAACTCACACAACCTTTATCTCCCCAGGTATTGGCTGTGTACTTCTTGATTCAGACAGTGTCAGCCCTGAACTAAAGGTGTGTCAGCTACTACATTTGCAAGGTAAGTTCTGAACCTACAGTGTATTCTTTAATAATATTATGGCATATCATTGTATTTCCTAATTTGGTACAGTAAGCAAGTAAATTGTGGTGGATCTGTACAGAAAGTACCTTAGCATGTGACACCAGGCACTTATTTTACTTATACGTGTTCATTAATAATTAGTAGGCCTCTGGTAAGAAAGATTCAGAGTCATAACTCTGAAGAATTCTGATGTTTCCTGCATGGCCTCAGTTTAGCACCATACTTTTGTACTCGTAAATCATTAAAAACAAAAGTTAGAAAGTGATGATACACATTGCAGTTTCAGACATCCGACTTGTTTGTGTCATAACAGTAACTGAGTTTTGTTCCCCCTCCCAAAACAGGAATGTATCCTTGTTCCTGCCACAACAGTAACTCAGCTATGCTACCCCCAAAAGAGCAGTATATGTGTGTTTGTGCTGTCCAACCTGGACTTCATTTGTTGGCAACTGCATATCATGTTATTCCCAGTTAATATCCTATCACATATTAAGGCCAATGATATAGAATGGTTTACACACTGCATGTGTTAGATAATGGATGAATGATCAAGAAACACCGAAAACTAAGAACTGTATATTCGTAAGCATAATTATGACAGGTTGTGTGATCACTAACTCCTCTATGTCCAAATATAGTAAAGAGAATTAAATGTATAAATCAGAGCTGATGGTTTGATAGCAGTGTACATTCTGATGCAGTTGATTGTGTGAAGAATGACTTTTCATTTCATTGATGCAAAGCTGTTTGTGTGACCAAGAGGACTAAGGAATTCATCCTGTTTTCTGAAGCTGTATTGATGTGAGGGTTCAAATCCTGACATATATAGAATTTTTTGATGTGTATTATCAAGTTTTACTGTACTTTTACAAATTTTGCGTATGTGTTCCTTAATTTTAGTATATTTTCCTATCTGTCTTCTTTTATTCCAGTTTTGTGTGATGTGCCACATCCCAAAAAAAAATTGGCTAAGCTTATCTTGTTTGCACAATGCTCAACATTGTGGAAATGGGAAAACCAAGTTTCTTGGAAAGCAAACACCCAAAAATAAAAAAAACAGATACATTCAATGAATGCTCATAAAAAACCTGGCCTGGAGTATAGATGGGACTGGGGTATAGTAGCAAGCATTAGCGATGTGTCTCAAGTTTGCGCACTGCATCTCTACACACAAACAAGTCTATCTCACGTGCATGTACACTTTGTTAACCAGCGTGCAAATGCAAGGCTCGTTGCACTATGGAATTCTGTATATATATATATATATATATATATATAGATAGATATAGTATTTCATTATTCCTGTTTATTGTCCATTTCCTTTGTATGACATAAAACTACATGTGGAAACATTGCAAACTAAGGGCTCAATATAATATATGTCATATGTCATATATTTACAATACATCAATTTATCCCCCCCTCCAAACCACCCCAAGCATGCACTACATCCCTAGGGTCTCATTACTTTCCCCTCACATATATCAACCACAATACAAAGTGTTATACATAATGTTGAGTGCTCACTCATGGACAGGGCCACATGGTGGTGTTCACAGCCTTGCTCTGCAAAATTCAAATAGCCAAGTATGCTCAATAAGGGTACCTGTGTTGTTACACATTTAAGCTTCCAAACAGCCTACTACTATTAGGCTACAATCCTCAGATGACACTAAGAAGCAATATGCCTATGAAGGCCTCCCAAACTCTTGTCTCCCACATGGCCTTTTGATGTCATTTACTCTAAGTTCACCTGCAGTGCCACTGCACTTGTACCATGATGCATGTAATATGTACTGTGTTCTGTAGTTTGTGTACTTAGGTAGTGGTTCCATTCTCACTGCAACCAAGTGTCTGTGTGTGTTTGTGTGTGTGTGTGTGTGTGTGTGTGTGTGTGTGTGTGTGTGTGTGTGTGTGTGTGTGTGTGTGTTTGTGTATTTGTGTCTACACAGAAGAGCAGAAGTGTATATCCCCCAGCTACCTCTACAATGGCATGGCTTGCTAGTTTTTTGAGACTTGGACAAATCTACACATCCATTTCATGCAGGGCTCCCAACCTGTTCTCTCCCACATGACCTCTCAATGTCATCTGTCATAAGTTTACCTGCAGTCCTGGCAAGATCAGACTGGTACCATAGCTTGTGCAATAAGTACTGTGTTCTGTAGTTTATGTATTTAGATATTTAGCAGTTCTATTCTCCCTGCAGTCAGATGTGTGTGTGTGTGTGTGTGTTTGTGTGTGTGTGTGTGTGTGTGTGTGTGTGTGTGTGTGTGTGTGTGTGTGTGTGTGTGTGTGTGTGTGTCTACACAGAAGAGCAGAAGTGAGTATCCCACAGTTACATCTCCATTGGCATGGGTTGCTAGTTTTTTGAGACTAGGAGAAGCCTACACATCCATTTCATGCAGGACTCCCAACCTCTTGTCTTCCACATGGCCTGTTGGTGTCATCTGCCACAAGTTCAGCTGCAGTCCTGTTCAAATCAGACTTGTGCCATGGCGAGTGCAATAAATATTGTGTTCTGTAATCTGTGTTCTTTAATATGTAGTGATTCTATTCTCACAACAGTCAACTGGGTATGCATGTGTGTATCTGAGCAGAAGTGCATATCCCACAGTTACAGCTCCATTAGCATGGGTTACTAGTTTTTTGAGAGTTGCACAAGCCTACACATCCATTTCATGCAGGCCTCCCAACCTCTTGTCTCCCACATGGCCTGTTGCTGTCATCTGCTATAAGTTCCCCTGTAGTCCTGCTCAAACTGGACTTGTGCCATGGTGAGTACAATAAATATTGTGTTCTGTTGTCAGATTTCTTTAATGGGTAGGGGTTCTATTCTCACTACAGTCAACTGGGTGTGCATATGTAGCTCTACACAGAAGAGCAGAAGTATGTATCCCACAGTTACCTCTCCAATGGCATGTCTTGACAGTTGTTTGCGACTTGCACAAGCCTACACATCCATTTAATGCAGGCCGCATGGCCTAACATGTTGATGACATCTGCTATAAGTTCACCTGCAGTCCTGATAAAATCAGATTCATGCCATGGCTTGTGCATTTAGTGCTGTATTCTGTAGTGTGTATACTAAGATAGGTAGGAGTTCTATTCTCACTGCAGTCAAATGGGGGGGTTGAGTTTTGTGTGTGTATATGTGTGTGTGTGTGTGTGTGTGTGTGTGTGTGTGTGTGTGTGTGTGTGTGTGTGTGTGTGTGTGTGTGTGTGTGTGTGTGTGTGTGTGAGCTGTTGGTGGACTTTACAGTGAGCCTTTTACAGCAGCCTGGACAGACACACATCTGTCTTTACTAGGTTATACAGTAAGCAGAAGAAGCTGCAGTCTACAAATACAAAAGTGAGGACCCAGAATTGGAAGACTAGCCTCCTTAGCCTACACAAGTAAATAAGACAACTTGTGCAATCTGTAACCCCAACCCTTATATATTTTTTAATGTTTTTCTTCCCCACAGCACAGTGGGGTAGGCTTGGCCCACGATAACCACCTAGCCCCACTCCTCTGGCTATGACATCAAGGCCTAGGACTTCTAAGTCACAACCTGGTACCACCTCTTGTTCTGTCCTTGCACTACCAAGTACTTCAGGTACTTCTACCCCAGAGGATAGGGCTGTGGTTCCCTCCAGGAGTAGTGGCAGAGGGGGTGATTTTATAACCCGAGACAAACTACTGGGAATTGTGAGTAGGATTGTGTGCCACACCATGGGTGCATGCCTACACCAGATGGAGACACTGATCTCCATCATTGTACTTAATAACACAAGGAGATGCAGATGTCAGACACTGCAATGACTGCTGCAGTAACATAACACTGATGACAGTCCAGTGGGTGAGGAGTCTTTTCTCACTGTCACCCAGCTTGACATCCATGAGTTTATGAGATCCACACCCTCACCTCACCCATGGTGTTCACCCACCTCTTGTGTTCTTCACAATCCTTATCTCTTGTCTGGTATGTCCTTTCTGTCAACAATTGCTTCCTCACTTTGACAACTTACCTGCCTCAGACATACCAGTGTCCCTTCTCCAACATTCTCCTTTCACTTAAAAAAATTCCATGCATGTTTCTTCATTTCACACATGTATCTTCATGACATACATGATTCTTCCCAATTCTCTATAAAATAGATTGTGTTGTGGTCACCCCTCTCTTTCTTTCTGGGGGTTACAGTCCAAATTCAGCAAAATGTGTATGTTTTATTCTGAAAGAAATGGATAGCCATGGTTCTTTAGTACATCCTTCCTGCACATTACTGTCTTTTCACTTTGTGCATTCCCCTGCTTGCTCCCAATTTCACCACTTTCCTTTCTTCACCATTTCTTTTCTTTAAAGAACTATTGACTGATGGTGCACATCACATTGAATCACACACTAATGCACAGCTAAGGCAAAAGCAGTTCTAATTATTTTATAGTTGGATTGGAAACCAGTACCATCTAGCCATATTTCAGACACTCCATTACAAGTATCACACTTCAGAATTTGTACTTGCATGTAAAATTATTTGACACTTTTAACATGCACCTTGACTTAATCCCAGTACCAACTGAACAAAAAATACATGTATCACTGCATTAACAGGTGGCACTACACAATGTGTTGATTAGAAGGTGTATTTTAGAGACTGTATAGCAAACTGCAGACCTAAATGTTGGTGTAGACACCTGCTAGTAACTAAATCTCTGGCCGCAGGAATTAATGCACTTAATGCAGTGATAAGGTCCTTTTTAAGGCAAATGGTTTAGCTATATGTAATAGCTTAAAGTATTTTGGTAGTAGCATTGCTTATCATGCAGCATCGCACAACATCACGCACTACTGCTGTACAAGAATAAATGAGTATCATGTGATAATGCTTTATAAAACATTACAGGGGATCAAGCAATGCTGCTTCATAGAAACGTATTGAAGAACATATGACATTACTGGTATAGGGACCAAGCACGGGGAAGTACAAAGTGAAATCTTTCCTAAACTGTGTCATTATTGAATGTATTAAATACATCTGCTATATAACTGAATCTGTGGCAGCCAGTATTAATGCATTGTTGTTGGAGGAAGATTGTACTGGGTTCAGATATGAGTGGGAGTGGTAATTTTAGAAGTTTCAGCAAAACTGACGCTGTAAAACCCACCATGATGAAGGAATTCAATCAGGAAACAAAACTGTAGTCCATAAGGTAATTTTATTCACGATAAAAACAGGATGATAAGCGCTTTCGCGTACTGCTATCGTACGCTTCTTCAGATCAACTCTATAACAAAACCATACCCTTTATATACTAATACTGATGCACCAATTATTCAATTATTAAATTAATTAGTAAAACAATTCTCAAAGTGCATCTAAAGGCAACACCCCTCCCTCCACCTACTTTGTGTAGGTTACTTAAAACCAGACAAAGTAGAATGCAATACAATAACTGAGGACTCATATCCAACTTTTTAAAACAGAAAACAGAAAACTCTCATCTTTATATATATAAATATCACAAATAAAACAATTATAAAACATGGGTATAGTATAGAAATGTTAAAAATACTAAAAGTTGAGGCTACATAACAATATGATAAACTTGTGTAACATGTGAAAAATGTAATATAAGACAGTAGAAAACAGTATAGAAAGTTAAAATAAAATAAACACCTAACTTCCTAAAAAAACATGCTAAAACAAGAACGCTAAATATGCACAGATACATAATGTGCTTATGCTAAAGGCAAAGCTTAAGAAAAAACTTCATCTAGCTGGCTATATGGAGCATAAAGCATATTAAACAACAAACTTGTTAAGAGGCAAACTTTTGTTCATGCTCTATATAACAGCTTATTAATAATAAACATTCATTTATGAAACTAAATATTAACTTAATAAAAGGACTAAAAGTAGAAAACACATAAATATGTCATATGAATAACCTAAGTAACATTATATTCTTCTAGCTGCTACTTTACTGTTTACTATATAAGAATTGGATACTGGCAAGCAAAGATCCAGATCCTATTCTAACAGGCTACAGGGAACCATATGCAAGGAATATAAAAGTATAAACATACATGTTGAATGCATAAAATAAAATGTATAAGTATATATTTCCTTGAATAACTACTAAAAACAATTAAAAACAATTAAAGACACTATTAATCCCTATTTTTCAATATAGGCTTAAGGGAAACATAGGCATTCAATCCTAGGGGCACATGTGCTCTAAGTTTAAAAATCCATTAAAGTTCAACCATCTCTAGGTTATTCACTTGATCCCACCATCTAATACTTTTCTTTACTACCTGTAAGACCCTAAAACAAAATGTATGGTCCGGGTAGGCTATAATATGCTTGGCTAAAGCATTCTGCTCCTTTTTCTGACGAATATCGTAAATGTGGTTATATAGCCTTTTCTTGAAGGATCTCTTAGTCAGCCCCACATAAAAAGCTGTGCAATATTCACAAGTTGCAAGATATATTAAATTCTGCGTTTCACAATTAGCATAAAATTTAGGCTTAAAAGTCAGACTCAGCGTAGGATGAATAAACACTTGTTCTTTGCTTATATACCTGCAAGTGTTACAATTCATGCAGGGATAAGTCCCTCTCTTACTAATATTGACAATTGCTGGTACTTCACATGATTTAAAGTTGTAACAAAGTAATCTCTTTAAGTTCTTGTGGTTATGTAGGCTATGCTAGGTACATTCCCTACCAAACTTAAGGTGTCTTGGTCAACTATCAGGACCTTCCAATTGTTACTTAGAATTCTCTTTATAGCTGCATAGTCATTAGTGTAAGTGACTGTAAGCCTAACTCTATCTTGGTCCAGGGTTCTATGGTGAGTACCCCTTGTTCTCTGCCTATTTGAGCACAAAATCTCTCTCGTAGAACCCAATATTTCTTCTTTAATATCTTTTAGCATTCTACTATCATATCCCCTATCCTTAAACAGTTCCTCCATGAGGCTGATTTGCTCTAACCTAGATGCTTCATCTCTACACATTCTGCTTACTCTAATGAACTGGCTCCTGACTATACCAGGAAAGACATGCCGGGGATGCATGCTGTCGTAGCTCAGGAGCGTGTTCTTCCAGCAGGGTTTTCTGTATAATGAGGGGACTAGCCCCCCTGCTTGGATGCTCAAACTCACATCCAAAAAATTGATGGTTGTGCTGGACATGTCCATGGTGAAACTCAGAAAATTACTAGAATTCTCAAGATAGTCCAAAAAGCTGTTAAAGTCCACTCTGGACCCTTTCCATACAATTAGTATATCGTCTACAAATCTTTTGTAGATGATAACCTTTTTAAAACTATTATGAGGGAAAAGATGTTCTTTCTCCCAACTGTACACGACTAGGTTAGCATATGTGTTGGCACACGAAGTGCCCATGGCTACCCCCCACTTCTGTTGGTATAATTGGGTGCCAAAAGAAAACACATTATTTGTTAGTACAAGATCCAGTAACTAGCAGATTAAAATCTGTCTATCATTACTATAACCACTCTCATGTACCATAAGCTCCCTTGTGGCCTGTATTCCCTCCTCATTGGGGATGGAGGTGAACAAATTCTTCACATCTAAGGTAATTAACATATATTCAGAGTCATTTAGATTAACATCTAATTTTTCTATTGACTCTAGAAGTTGATAGGTGTCCTTCAAAATATGTGGTACATTATCTACCAAAGGATGTAAAACTTTTTCCAGAAAAAGGGAGATATGCTCTGTAGCCCAGCCTGCCCCAGATACAATGGGTCTCATCGGCGGTGGATCTAGATGTTTATGTATCTTGGGGAGTCCTTTTATGGTGGGGATATGTACAAAATCTTTGTGGAAGTAAGAATAGAGTTCTTCCGTAATCTGTTTACACATGAGCATATCGAAAATAACCTCTTCTATAGCTCCATGTATTTCACTGATTTTATTCATGGTAATGGATTCATATGTCAATGCATCTTTAAGCATATTATTCATATATGCAATGTAATCTTCTGTGTTTAGAAGTACTATCCCTCCACCTTTATCTGCCGGCCTGATAGTAAGGGTACTAGTATTGGAGAGAAAATGTAAAGAATCTTTCTTTTCCTTGGTCATGTTAAAATATTTACATCTCTTAATATGTTCATTGTAGAAATAATCATACAGGTCATCTTCACACAATCTAACAAAACATTCTATATGCATAGGCAGAGGTGGAGAATAGATACTCTTTTTCTACATTGTGTAAACATTTCATTGCCTACAGGCAAAAAACCATCTTTATCCTTGAAATGTAACTTAAAAGCCAGGCTTCTGGCAAACATTCTAATGTCTGTTAATAATTCATGTAATTTACTTCCCTGCGAAGGGACAAAGGTAAGCCCCTTATTCAGTAAACTAATAGCAGACTCTGGTAATGTCATGCTAGATAAGTTAAAACATAAACTTGTTACTGTTTTCTGCGTTGTCACTGTTGTGGGCTGTCCTCCGAATATTTCCTTTTTTTCCTGTCCCAGCTGTTGTATCGACCTCTTCGTTGGTTGTTGGTCCTGACTGGTAAAGGAAAAAAAGAAGAGGAACCAGGCGCTCCTTTGTTAATTTGCAGAGTTTTAGGTATGGCCCCTGTGCGTAAATGAGCCATAACCTTGTTGTTGGCCTCTTGATTTGGTAAAGGTGTCTGTATAGAAGGCTTGGTAGCTGGAATCAAAGGTTCATTAGGGGGAGTTATAAAAGCTCCCTCTGAGCTACTGCTCAGTAAATCGCTTTCAGGAGTGCGCACTAATGGAGTGCTATGCTCCAAGTTAGTGAGCGTACGCTCTGCTGATGCTGAATGATGACGTGTCCGATTATCCTCGTCGCTCGGATTAGGGCGTCTAGGCCAGACAAAGACGTTACCCAATTGGAAGTCTTTATGGTCTCTAAGCAACTTCCTATGCTTCGTGAGCTGTAGCCTGTTCCCATACGAATGTATCTATGCATATAGGTGGTCTAATTTATCTAAACAAAGTTCATTGTTAAATCGTTCTCTTATCTCACTGTTCAACTGTTCAATTTTGAATAGTAACTGTTGCTCAATGGGAGAAAAATAGTCTATAATAAGTTTAAGGTACTTATAACTCAATTCGAGATTTAATTCCTGCCACTGCTGTAATAACGCTGGATGACTGTCCCCATAGGTGGGCATACAAAGGACCCTCATGCCCCTGGGGACAATCTTAAAATGGAGGCAGGCTTCCATATGCTTATGTTGCCAAATGAGTCTCTGGTATTTGAATAAATCATTTTCTAAGTCCTTCAATAGCAAATAAAAATCTTCTATATCGTTAACAGTATTGCTGCCACTCACAGTCTCTTGGTTGCGTAGATCCAGGGTCAATAAAGGATTAATATTCTGTCTGGTAATGGAATTCCAGGCATCAACAGGTATCCTCGGCTCCGGATTAAAAGGCAGTTCAATGGAAGGAAGCTCCATAACGTGGGAGAGTGTGGCAAACAAAAGCAAGTGAAAACCAAATAAATGCCACACACTCTGCGGGTCCAAAAGCGAACAAAACAGAATATTTCAGCAAAACTGATGCTGTAAAACCCACCACGATGAAGGAATTCAATCAGGAAACAAAACTGTAGTCCATAAGGTAATTTTATTCACGATAAAAACAGGATTATAAGCGCTTTCGTGTACTGCTATCGTACGCTTCTTCAGATCAACTCTATAACAAAACCATACCCTTTATATACTAATACTGATGCACCAATTATTCAATTATTAAATTAATTAGTAAAACAATTCTCAAAGTGCATCTAAAGGCAACACCCTCCCTCCACCTACTTTGTGTAGGTTACTTAAAACCAGACAAAGTAGAATGCAATACAATAACTGAGGACTCATATCCAACTTTTTTTAGCTATATGTAATAGCTTAAAGTATTTTGGTAGTAGCATTGCTTATCATGCAGCATCGCACAACATCACGCACTACTGCTGTACAAGAATAAATGAGTATCATGTGATAATGCTTTATAAAACATTACAGGGGATCAAGCAATGCTGCTTCATAGAAACTTATTGAAGAACATATGACATTACTGGTATAGGGACCAAGCACGGGGAAGTACAAAGTGAAATCTTTCCTAAACTGTGTCATTATTGAATGTATTAAATACATCTGCTATATAACTGAATCTGTGGCAGCCAGTATTAATGCATTGTTGTTGGAGGAAGATTGTACTGGGTTCAGATATGAGTGGGAGTGGTAATTTTAGAAGTTTGTATTACACTTTAAATATATCTACTTATATTGTTGCTGTTTACCATTGTGGTGCATTGGTACACATTGTTGTATAGAGAATTTTATAGAAAATTTGAAATAATTATGTATACCATGAAGAAAAGTATGAAAAATGGAGAGCTATGTTTACAATGATTTTTTTGTGGGACAGGTGCCCATTTTTTTATTTTTTATTTTTTTATTTATTTTTGGGAGAGGTAGGAATGTTGGAGAAGGACTGTAGGAATGTGTTGGTGATGTAAGTTGGGCAGGTGAAGAAGGAATTACAGAAGACAAGGCAAACAAGACAAGAGATGGGAATGGTGTGGGGCACATGAGGTGGGTGAAGACCATGGATGGTGAGCGAGGTGAGGGAATCCAGGTCCCATGCACATTGAGGTGGTTGACAATGAGAATTTAGTCCTCACCCAGTGGATTGACATCACTGTCAGCTCACTGCACTGGTGGCTGCAGTGCCTGGAGTCTGTGCCTCCTATGGGTACTCTACACTTGAATGGAGAGGAGGTGCTCCATCCAGTATATGCATGTGCGAACAGTGTGGTGCACCATCCTAAGCATTATCCCTGGCAGTTTGTCATAGGTGGTAAACTCACCCCATCTGCCACTGCTCTCAGAAGGAGCCACAGGACTATACTTAAGGGCAGAATATCCTGAGGGTCCAGATAGTGAACGAGCAGCAAATGAGGAGCTACCAGGTACTGCTTGTAGCCAATGGAGTGGGGGCAGGTGGATCCCATGGAATAGTCTTACCCTGCTGTGCTGCTGGAAAACAAAAAAAAATAAACGTAAAAAAGAAAGAAAATTACCCCTTCCCCAAATATATAATAATAAACATAAAAAATGAGAAAAAGGGTTGGGGTGAGAGAAAAAAGGAGAACATTAGTAACTTCTTATATGACATACAAAGCATTAATCATTTGACTCTATTCTGTTACCTTTACTTTTAATCCTAAAAAGAACACTCGGATGAGCAGCTTCCACTTTACCAAACCAAAGTATAATAGTACTTTCAAAAAATCGCTCGAAAGGCCACAAATAGAAAAATAAACACAATTAAAACCATGATCCCTCTTGAAACCAATGTATTTTCATCCCTAATATCACATACTTCATCAGATTATGCTGACAATACCAAATGTTTCTTTTATACCCCCATTAATCAAACCATACTTAACCTATCAATTAAATTATCTAATTTAAAATGCCACTATTAATTCAGTGAGAACATGTTCTTCTTGACAATAAAATATTAACAGCTGAATAAACATCACCTTGTATAATCGCACTGTAGAGTCACATTATTGTTTTGTAGAATTAAATAAAATCTGTAAAAATAAAATAAAATAAACTGTAAAATGTTCAATACTTATCACGTATCAATAGCTTCATCTAGTGGTTAAAATATACTAATGATAGAGAAAAAAAAATATATATATATATATATATATATATATATATATATATATATATATATATATAATGTTAAAATGTATAAATATGTTGTTAAAAACCCATAAGAATTCATTATAGTTTAGCTCATCTCAATTTTAAAACAGGGGCAAGGGAGACCATATCATTTAAACCTGGCTATATTTGTTGGCTTCTAATATAATTTGCCAGTACAATTCTCTATATTCTAACTTTGTCTCCCAAGGGCCACCTCTAATACCAATAGGGACAGCCTCTAATATAAAAGACACAAATCTAGTGGTTTGGCATAGGAGTGTATGTTTGTAAAGTACATTCCTTTGGTTTTCTCTTTTTATGTCGTAAACATGCTCTTAGATTCTTCTCCTGAGTTTCCTTTCCATTTTTTCCTATGTAAAATGCTTCACATTTCTCACATATCGCAATGTATACTATCCCTTTGGATTTTATTTAAATCTACAAAACAATAAAGTGACTCTACAGTGTGATTATACAAGGTGATGTTTATTCAATTGTTAATATTTTATTATTGAGCAGAACATGTTCTCCCTGAATTAATAGTGGTATTTTAAATTAGATAATTTGATAGGTTAAGTATGGTTTGATTAATGGGGGTATAAAAAAACATTTAGTATTGTCAACATTATCTGATGAAGCCTGTGGTATTACAGATGAAAGTGTGTTGGTTTTAAAAGCGTTCATGGTTTTAATTGTGTTTATTTTTTATTTGTGGCCTTTCGAGTGATTTTTTGAAAGTGCTATTAAACTTTGGCTTGGTAAAGGGGAAGCTGCTCATCAGTGTTCTTTTTTGGATTATTTGTTTTATTCAAGCATCTTTATCCTTCTATGGTGACTTAAATTGTTAATTTTGAAGGATGGATGAGCTTCCTGCTACAACTGGGACTGTTCTACCTGGGAGCGGTGAGAAAGGATAGATCTAGATTTAAATTGGCCAACTGACACAGCTTTTTAATTTGCTGACTCCAGTTTGTCATTCTATGGCTACATCTACTCCAAAGGATACATTTCCTGGTAACTTGGAGGCATGATTACAAAAGCAAAAAGAATGTGGTTTAGCTAATGAATAGCGTGTTTGCAGTAACAATGGATTAAATTAATTGCCTGGAACTGAGCTACAGGGGACTCCTGACATGTTTTTGACTGATACAAGGGATTGTTCATTAAATGGGCAAAATGAGATGCCAAACCCAGAATGAGGCAATTGGAGACGAGGTGACTGTTTATTTATTAACAGACAGGAATCTAGTGACTGTAATTTTGGATCTTGGCTTAACAAAAAGGTTTCTTTTGAAAACACAGCACAGTTATTTAATTCTAACAAAATGGACACTTATCCTAATACTTTATTTAAGATGCATGACTGTCTTTTAAATTACAAGACTTTGGATAAACCTTATTTAAAAGAATGTCTTAGGCTCAACATAGTTCAGAATGGTCTTAGGGTATATAAATACCCAAACAATGTGGAAGACGGGTCGGACTTCCACAAAGAATTATATGACATTTTTGATGTGTGAGTTTGATATAATGCGTGCTATTATTAAGCAAAACAAAAGAGACGTGTCTGTATTATATGACCGAATAGAAAATGTCAACCAATGTTTGGTAAATGACATTATGTTTACGGTAGACCAAGAAAGGAAATATATGTTGATTTAAGAGGACAGGCTGAAGAGAAATTGAATGCTATTTTTAATAGAAAAAAAAAAGAAAATTGGATAGGGGTATTAAAGAATATGAAATAAAGTGTATCTACCCTAAAACAAAGAAATACATGAATCAAAGGAGAAAAGAGGGTCAATATGGTAGGCATAATTACATTAATTTTAACAATTTCAGTAACAATTCCAATCATTTTAATGATTTTGTGGAGGACCACTCAAATGAGAGGGAAAAGTCACAAGGACCTGGTGATTTAGATGACCCCTTAGAATATCCCCCCCTCCAGAGGTTAGAAAGGCTGAAGAGTAAACAGCTTATTCAATACAATCATGGCAATTGGAGGGGGTGAAACAGGAGGGGTGTGAGAAAAAGATATTGATGAATGGATACTATGACCCTCCTGAGACCAACAGTGTAGTAAGTGAAGGATGGGTCACACTATATTTAGCTACAGTAATAAAGACATTACAGAAACCCATTTTGGGTTGTTTTAAATGGTTTTAAATTCATACCAAGGAAGAAATGTGATATAAGTAAGGTTATTATTGACCTAAAAATGTTTACACAAAAGAAAAACTTAAAATCTATATTTGAAGGGCACAATAAAAAAAAACCCTTACATCCCCAGTTAAAACAATTTTGAATTAACACTAGAAAAAGAACTTAGAGAAGGAATTTTAAAAAAAAGGTTGTTTCAAATTTGACTAAGGAGGAAAGAGATTTATTAGATGAAATTAGGTCTAACTGGTTTATTAGGGTGATGGAACCAGACAAAAGGGTGAGCAATATTCATGGATTACATTACTTATGAAGGTAAGATGATTAATATTCTACAAGATGGAAGCAAGAACATGAGCGTGTCAAAGAACAAGATAAATATAGCCTATAAGAAAATCAGTTTGGCTTTAAATGACTTGTTAGTTGAAAGTTTCATTAATGTAGAGACATTCAATTACTTAAATAAAAAAGAACCATGGGTGCCTTCAATATCTGGGGTCCCTAAGTTTTACAAAAATATAGTAGACACACCTTTAAGGCCCATAGTGGCTGCTGAAGGCTCTATTACAGCCCCTTTAGTTAAATTGTTAGATTTTAGGTTAAAGAGAACATCAGTGGAGGTAAGTGAAGTTTTAAAAGACTCATGCAATTTTTTAAGAAGCATTAAAAAATAATTATGTGTGGACAAAATAATTTTGTATTACTTCTTCCTTATCACATTCCTCCAGATTTTTATTACTACTGATGTGACAGATTTATTCGCTTCTATTCCCCATGAACAGGGTGTAGAATATTTTGAAGAAACTTTAAGAACACAAAGAAAGGTTTCCCAAAGAGATCTACATGCTTGTTTGGAGTTAATTGATATAGTTTTAAAAAATAATTTTGCATATTTTGAAGGGGAGTTTTTTTCATTAACTGAGTGGAATAGCAATGGGTGCTAGGTGTGCACCCACCTATGCTAACATTGTCCTGTCACGATGGGAAGAAAAATTTATTTTTAATTCTAGGTATTGAGAATGTTGAGTGTTGTATAAGTACTTTTTGAATGATATTTGTTTATTCTGGATTGAAACTGAAGAAAATGTTTTAGAATTTTTTTAATATATTTCTAATTCAACTATTTTTTTTTTTAATTTATATATATTATTATGTATGACAGTGTAAAATATCTAACTGGTACTATTCAGAAGAAATGAAGTTGTTTTACATCCAAAGTATATAGAAAAGAATCATATTCAAATTCTTATTTGTACTTTATTAGCAAATACCCATATTTCCAAAATAAAAACACAGTAAAAGGAGAATTTGTTAGAGGTAGTAGGATGGCCTCAGTGGATAATAATGTTTATACTGAATGTGAATTGTTAAAGGTATGTTTTTGGAAAGGGGATACCCTAAAAATTTAATGGAAGTGATAAAGAGTGAGGTGTTGGTGGGTAGAAAGGACAGATTTGCACCCATTTTAGGGATGAAGGTTAGACATTAGCCAACATATATGGGTAGGATCAAAGAAGTGAGTAAGGATGGAGGTGAAAATTATGAGAGTGTTTTATTACAGACTATAATGGTGATGCCTACGTTATTAAGAATATTTTTGAGAAAGTATAGGCTAAATTTACCAGCCTGTCTGATTTGAGTTATATCTTTGACAAGCCATTAAAATGTATATTTAGGAAGGGACGTAGTATTGAGGATATAATTGAGAAACATCAGAACAAAATCTAACAAAACGAACAAGGTAGGGACTTTTAAATGGGAGTTTTGTCCACAATGTCCATTTGTTTCTAATACTGTAGATATTTATATTGGTAGTATAGATAAATACATTACAGGGAAGTCTTACTATATGTGTGATACTAGAGGGATAGTATACATTGTGATATGTGAGAAATGTGAGGCATTTTACATAGGCAAAATGGAAAGGAAACTCAGGAAAAGAATCTATTACCAAGTTTACAACATAAAAAAAGAAAACCAAGGGAATGCACTTTACAAACATATACTCCTATGCCAATCTGCTAGATTTGTGTTCTTTGTATTGGAGGATGTCCTTAGTGATATTAGACGTGGCCCTTGAAAGATTAGTTAGAATATAGAGAATTTTACTGGCAAATTATATTGGAAGCTAACAAATGGCCAGGTTTAAATGATATGGTCTCCCTTGCCCCTGTTTTAAAATTGAGATTAGCTAAGCTATAATGAATTCTTATGGGTTTTTAGCAACATATTTATGTATTTATGCATTTTAACATTATATATATTTTTGTATCATTAGTATATTTTAACCACTAGATGGACGTATTGATACATGATAAGTATTAAACATTTTACAGTTTATTTTATTTTTACAGATTTTATTTAATGCTACAAAACAATAATGTGACTCTGCAATGTGATTATACAAGGTAATGTTTATTCTTCTTCTTCTTTTGGCTGCTCCCATTAGGGGTCACCACAGCAGATCAACTGTTTCCATTTGTTCCTTTCCTCTGCATCTTGCTCTGTCACACCAACCACCTGCATGTCCTCTCTCACCACATCCATAAACCTTATCTTAGGTCTTCCTCTTTTCCTATTACCTGGCAGGTTCATCCTTAGCATCTTTTTACCAATATACTCTGCATCCCTCCTCAGCACATATCCAAACCAACATAATCTTGCCTCTCTGGCTTTGTCTCCAAACCTTCCAAACCTGGGCTGACCCTCTAATATACTTATTCCTAATCCTGTCCATCCTCATCACACCCAGTGCAAATCTTAACATCTTCAACTCTGCCACATCAAGCTCTGACTCCTGCCTTTTTGTCAATGCCACCGTCTCCAACCCATATAACATAGCTGGTCTCACTACCCTCTTGTAGACCTTCCCTTTCACTCTTACTGGTAGTTGTCTGTCACAAATCACTCCTGACACTCTTCTCCACCCACTCCATCCTGCTTGTACTCTCTTCTTCACCTCTCTTCCTCACTCACCATTACTCTGAACTGTTGATCCCAAGTATTTAAACTCAACCACCTTCGCCACCTCTACTCCCTGCATCCTCACCATTCCTCTATCCTCCATCTCATTCACACACATATAGTCTGTCTTAGTCCTGCTGACCTTCATTCCACTTCTCTCTAGAGCATATCTCCACCTCTCCAGGGTCTCCTTCACCTGTTTCCTACTCTCACTAAAGATCACAATGTCATCTGCAAACATCATAGTCCACAGGGACTCCTGCCTCATCTCGTCTGTCAACCTATCCATCACCATTGCAATTCAATTGTTAATATTTTATTGTTGAGCAGAACATGTTCTCCCTGAATTAATAGTAGCATTTTAAATTAGATAATTTAATTGATAGGTTAAGTATGGTTTGATTAATGTGAGTTTTAATTGTGGTTTTTTTTTTTTTTTTGGCCTTTCGAGTGATTTTTTGAAAGTACTATTTAACTTTGGCTTGGTAAAGGGGAAGCTGTTCATTTGAGTGTTCTTTTTAGGTTTATTGGTTTTATTCAAGCACTTTTGTCCTTCTACTGTGTTTACCTTTACTTTTAACACTACAAACTACTAACACGTTTCTTCCTTACTTTTAAGACTACCCAGTTTATAACAGAGGCACACTATATTACAAATTGTAGCCAACAATCCTTGATTTGTGCATATATTGCACATATATGGTTTCCAATTAAACTGATTACAGATTACAAAAGGTCATTTGTGCCACTGGTATAGAGGTATGAAGTTGCATTCTAATAATGATGAAAACCTAACAGTATTGTATATTTGGGAAGGGCAGTTTTTAAATCCACAACTGATGACTACACTAAAATACTGTACTGTTATTTTGTTGTACAGACTATTACATGCATACTTTTGCTTTTACAGTTTAGAGATGCATGAACACTGTTATTTGAGAATATGGCACAATTGCTTTGTGCTATAGACTAAGGCATGCATAGTTTCTATTACAGTTGGGATATGCATGCTCTATTAAATACCAGTTAAGTGGTCCTTAACTTTTAATGCTAGAAAAATACTATACAGATTATTATTATTATTATTATTATTATTATTATTATTATTATTATTATAAGACAAGGCATGAGATTGAACATTCAAGGCTCTCTCCGCAGCAGCTGCGGAAAAAGCAGAGCAGAACAGAACACCATCACGAATACTAGTCTTGAATATGTTTACTTTTAACTCTTATAATTAGTCATGGACATTGATACTTGCACATTTGTGGGGTGTTCCATGCCCAACATTCCCCAATCCAAAGGTCAAGGCTATCCTGCTTCCTTCTCAGAAGCTCATCAAAATGATGTGCAGGAGATTCCTGTCGCTATATTTAAGGCCCTGGCAATACTATTCCAGGCTTCAGATTTATATTCTGAGCTGGAATAGTCCTGCAACAGTAACCTGGGCCTATGCTCCCTAACTAGGGATCCAACACAAATCTTGGACTCCTAGACACCTCAATTTTGCATCCAAAATGTACACCCTCTCCAGCAACTCCAGACATTCCTGCTATAGTTCAAGCTCAATGTCTAATGTGCATTTCCTGCCAATTGCATTTTATATGGTGCTGTTTCCACCTATTGTACTTCTTGCACTTACTGAGAGTGTGCACATTTTGAATTTGCAACAGTTGAAAAATGTTGTGCATCACGCACCATTGGACAAACATGGTAGGTGAGGATGTACAATGCCAGGTACCATGCTTCTGTGATGGTAATCAATGCACAACAGTGATGAACAATGAAATCTCTTGCTGATTAGCTATACAAGCATTTGTATAAATGGGCTAGTCCAATTTACTATACACACATATATATATATATATATATATATATATATATATATATATATATATATATATATATATGTAGTTCTCCTACGCTTGCAGCTGTTACATTAAGAAGGTTGCAAAAACAGTTGTGTATCTTTCACACATCATTAATATTCATGGCATGAGGCTGCACAATGTACAGTATTGCATATGCAGATACACTCCATATTGGTTCTGTGCTGAACCTACATGGAGTTTATTGAATCCCACAGATAAATTTTAACTGTGATGAATACTTGTGTAGGTAGATTCACAGGTGCTGCTTACTGGGTATTTTTAAATGTGGTACAATCGCAGCATTTGGCAATACCTTCTTGATGGTATTAATAATAAAATGGGTAAGGAAGAGGAGAAAATGGGAGAAAAAGTGGTGGACTAGGTGAACTATTGGATGTATGGGTATATTGTAGGTATTAATCAGGTTTTCTGAGCAGTAGCATTGCAGAGGAAGAGTTTTATGTTATGTTTGTATTTTTTTTTTATTTTCTATTTGGCAGATGGAAGTAGAAGGGAATTCCAGATTTTTGGATATAGCAGGCGTATTGTGAATCACTGTGAAAATTATGTGAGGGAGTCAGTAGTTGCAAATGTTGGAGGATATTATATGCATATTTTAATTGGTTAATTTATGGAGCTCAGGGATGTTGAGACAGCTTAGCTACCTGAGGGCTATACAATGGTGTGTTTTATTGGGAAGACTGGTGTCAACCTTTGAAATGTTATTGCATGATTGCTCATAATTTATGAACTGGGTTGGTTGCATATTTGTAAAATTTGGGGAGGTGAATATCATGATGCATAGAAGATGGGTTGCATCACTACCTTTTTGGCCTTAATCAGACAAGAATCTCTTGGATGTACAGAAAATTCTTATCTTTAGGTCAATATTTGAAGTTACTTGATGAATGTGTATGTGAAATTTTAGGTGCTCAACAATGGTAACTCCAAGCAATTAAGTATGAAGAATTAGGTCAGTTGCTGTGGTAGGGACAGTTGGTTGTGAGATGCTGACACAGACTTGGCAGCCAAGAGTATAAGTTTTGTTTCTTGTGGAGTTTAGGACCAGTTTATATTTTTGCAGTAAGGACCTAATAGCCATGTATGTTTTTCTAGTTCATAGATAGAAGGGTCACAGAATATAATTGCAGAGTGAGTCATCTGAACATTGGAGAAGAGTGGCATTAGTTAATAAAGTGTGCAGATCATTGATTAATATGTTGAAGAGAAGCCCATGAATTGATCCTTATGGAACATCTACAAGGATAGGAGAAAACTATATGCATCCTGTTGTCATTTCATACTTTGTGTTCTGTGGTGAATGTAGGATTTGAGCCAGGAGACACATCTGTTTGAGATTCATATTTGGGAAGTTATATTGAAAGTATTGAGTGGAAGACAGTTTAAACATCCTTTGAGAGGTCAAGACATACTAAGGAGACAAGGAAATTGTTGTTTCTGTGCTCTTTTATTGAATTCAGGAGGGAAAGAAGAGCAAAGTTCATGTTGTGAAAGGTAACGAAACAATGTTGGGAAGTTGTCTGGATATTTTGGTTGAGGAGAAAATGCAGCATATGAGAATGGATACACTTCTCTAGGACATTTGAAATAATCTATAGTATCACAAAGGAGCTGAAATCAGAAATATTATAGGAGGCGTCACCTTTGTGAAGTGTCACGATGAAAGACTGATTCCAAGTTGATGCAAAGTATGATTCTTGGATAGACCTATTGATCATGATGGAAATGGGTTAAGCAAGGCTGTCAGCATTAGTTTTAGGTATTCTGTGGGTAGGTTTTATGAAGAAGGGGTAGCGACATTTAGTTTCCTGAGGTATTGTTTGACTGTTCTGGTAGGTGTGGATTGGAAGACTAGAGGGTTAGCATTATGAGATTTCAGAAGTAGAGGGGAGTTAAGAATTGAGGTTTGCATTTGACTGAAAGGTGGCATTAATTATGAAGTGAGAGTTGAAGATGCAAGCTACACTGAGATACTGTGGGAAAGAGATTGGTTTAGGAGAGTTTTTCTTGGACTAAGATGTTAAGAAATGGCAAAAAAGAACAGTATGAGGGTTTTATAGTTGTTATTCTGTTGTGTGATGAAGTAGACCTTTTTTCAGAGTATTCTTGGGCTTTAGTTTTGCTGTAAAGGAAGTGGTAGTGCTGTTAGTTTTTGTGAACCTGTAATATTCCATGTGATCTATGTTTTGTCTCTTTAACTCATTAATTGCTTGCAGGGTAGAGTGAGCCAAGGGGTTGAGGAGGCTTTGACACTTTTGTGCCTCAATGGGAAATGGGAGTTCATAAAGTGTTGCTGAAGTGGAGAACAACTTCATTAAGATGGGACAAGCTTTAGAATATGCCAAATGTAAGCATTAAGAGATGAGAAGCTTTCTGATAGATTTGTAGATTGCAGGCTTAGTATATCTGGGTAGTGAGTGAAGGGCAAATGTTGGACTGTGGTCATTTAGTAATACTGGTAAGAGACCTGAGTAATTAACATTACTGGGATTTCTTCGTAGGATCCAGTCTAGTGTTGATGAAGATCCTATGGATTTCTAATATCTGGTGGCATAGTTAAGTAACTGAATGGAGTTATAGAGACTTAGACATGGGTGTGATTAGAGAGTGATGTAGTAAGCCAGTTGATGGTCACATAAATTAAGATGATGGTTACAAGTGGTATGCTAAAGGATACCCAAGAAAAATATTTTCCAGAATTTCACAGTTGGAATCATTAGTGGGAGTAATATAGGTGGATATTATGGAGATGTACCTGGCTTTGTTAATTTTAAGATGTGATACCAGTATTTTGGCTTTGAAGAATGATGTGATTGAGTTTGGTTACAGAGAAAATTCAAGGATATTCTGAAAGAGTAGAGCAAAACCTTCACTTTTCTGTTTGAACAGTCAAGGAAAAGAATACTGTAATTGTGAAGCATTATTTCTTCAGAGGTTATAGGGGGTTAAGCCATGTCTCAGTTAATATTAGTACATCTGGTGAGGGTGTTTCAATCCAAGAGTGCAGGGACAAGATTTTGTCGCATTTGATCTGAAAACTGAGATGAAATGTTTTAAAGCACTGGTATTTGCTAATATGTTGTCAGGGTGAAAACAATGGAAGGCTATGATTTGGATGGGTCAGGCTACTTTGACTTTGATATAAACTAAATGATTTCAGTAGCAAAGCTTTAGAGAAAAAAGAGGCTTAAATGATGAGAAAGGCATTCTTCAGATGAAAAATGCTTTCTCCATTCCTTTCCCATTGCAAAACCAAATAAACATTGCACTCCTTAAAAATCTGAGTAGGGTGCATTACACTCTACTTTTCCAAGAATTTATATTCAGTTGCTTCTAGATGCCCTAGATATCATGGCAACAGCAACCAGACTACATTTGATACATGTGGTCATTTGATAGTCAGCTGCATGCTTTCTCCCATCCCATTAGCAAGCAAGCATGCTTATTTCTTTGTTCCATGCCACCTCTTCTGTGGCCCTAATGGACATGGTTATGCCCCTGTTATGCCTTCCTACCAGCTTCACAATGACCTGAGTTTCCACTAACTAGCTACTTAAAACACTAACCTTGAATCTGATGTATTAATGCTCTTCTTAGCTTCAGACCTTCAATTAAAATATATTACCTTTACCATTTTTATTAACTACACACAAAGAATTCAAAAATTCTTATAAAATAAATTTCTAGTGAAGACAGACAAACCACAAGTATCAAAACCATAAAAAATGACAGGTCCACACTAATAAAAATTTAATCCACAACTACACAATTGGTGCTTTCTTCCACTTAAGACATCATCAGACTGTGCTCTCTTTCTAAAAATACTCTGTATATACTAAAAACTCTGCATCACATGATGCACTTTTTATTATGACATTACCAGGGAAAAAATTGCAAGTTCGCCTGCGGCTCAGGTAGTAATGTTTTGAAGCCCTTCTTTTCAAAGCAACCACAAAGTTCTCCATATCATTCAAACCTGGCACCACACAGGTGCTTAATCTCACCTGCCCTATGTATTCTATAGAGTCTAACTCATTTTTAGTCATATTCTTCCCACACATAGATGCTAGTACCTCCAAACCACAATGTGTACAATTATTTATCTTGCATTTACTAACATGCTTAGCGAAATTATTTAATTCATCTTTCATTCTTATTGAATACATATGTTCATAAATCCATTTATATAATGTCTCAGATGTTCTCCCAGCATCAAAGTTGACTGTACTGTACATAAAGCAATATGTTTGGGCACTGTGATAGACATTTTATTTTTCAACTGCATCTTGGACACAGATACAGAAATTCAACTGAAAAAATATTTTTTCTTCTTCATAATTTTACCTTAATGTTTTGTATCGGGGCAAATGTCTGATGCCTTTACTACAACAGTTTGTGTATCTTTCCATGGAAACTCACATGAGAGCATATAGAATTTAATATCTCAATATGATCAAGTAATTTCCAGCTAACAATTTAAGTGCTGCTGTATAAGTGGTGAATGTATTGGCTTAATGAAGGAATGCTGGCATTCTTATTAGACTGATGTAGGCAGAAACTGGATTATGTGATGAGTGAGACAATCTAAATGATAACAAAGGAACTGTATACAATTTTCAAAATTAAATGTGGAATTTTAGAGTGAAACAGAGCTCACATCGAACCTTAAAAAAGAGACAATGCATTACTAATGCTATTGTGGTTATGATGCAGCAATTTTTATTTCAGAATTTCAAAATTCACTCAGTAGCCTGGATTTGATTTTGTATCCAGCACCTTATTGGCTGTTTTAAGGTTGACTTTATCATGCTAAATTTTATTTGATTCTTTAGGGATTTTGTTGTAGAGTTGATTGAGTTCCAAAAGAGGGGTGGGTTTCTATACTTGGCACTGTATTTATGGGGAAGAGGAAAGAAAAAATATATATACCAGAGTTTACATATGAATATAATCTTTGGATATACATGGTAGTATTTTATGTAGCATCATTGAAATATGGTGGGGTCTAGAACCATCTGAAGAGAGAGAAGAGGCAAATATTGGATAAGTCACAAAAGATGGATGTGATGAACTTTTGCTTGAATCATGACTACAATTTGAATATTAAAGTACAGTGATCTGATTTGACCAAGTTGGGTTTGCAAATGTCTTAGGAGTGTACAGGAGCTTTGTAAATGAATATACAGTAAGACTGAGTAGGTTGGTGTCACCTGTTTGGGGGGGGGGGCTGTTTGACTGACAGAGTTTGCCTTGACATAGTCACCATTATGTTTATTGAGGTGAGTCAGTTAATTCAGAGATAGTTAAATTCCACTACAGTGGTGGCATTTGGGTCAGTGGAGGGGGACAGTATTTTATTAACATCTACTTAATTATTTGCATTTACCATGGACAGGGTTCTGAGGATGTCCAGGATGAAATATGAGGTTATGGATACTAGGATGTGAAAGAATTTAAGATCATTGTCCTGTTGAATTAATATAGATGTAATGGTATTCCAGATTATGACAAGCATGACATCAGCAGCATTACTGCTCTATACTTAAATATCTAAATGAGCTTTAGGCAGTAAAACACTGGAACAAGGCTTCTGTGACAACAGAAATAGCCATATTTAGTAGAGACAGGAAGATATCATGCAAGGGCATTGTAGAATAGTGTGTGTGTATGTTGTACCTTTAAGAAGTGTTTCAAGGACAGCACATGCATATAAATAGCAAGCATGTGCTAGCTTTAATTCCATTTTGAGAGTGTAGCCAGAGAGTCAGCATGTATGAGTGCAATAGCTAGTTTGTGTATAAGTTTATCTAACTTAAAGTTATTAAGCCTCAATCCTGATGTGTTTGTACTTAATAAAGCTGCTTGAACAGAACCACAAATGCTTGTCTGTTTTATCCTGACTGGATGAGTAACATGGTGTCAGAACAGGGATTCCAAAGGCTGCTTTTTAGAGCTACGAGGTGTGGAGCTAACAGTGAAAGTAAATCAAGAGAACCGAGTAGAAAAAAAGGCCAGAAACGAACTAAAGGTATTGAAAACTTGCAGGAACGATTTATTTATGAAAAAGATAAAATGGAGCATTACAAGGGCACAGATGCATTATTAAACAAGCGAAAGGCAAAAAAAGTTTATTAATTAAACAAGATGTTTAAAATTAAAATATTTGATAAAACGAGTATCAGAAAAGCACACAATGGGTTAGGAATTACCTCGGAGTTGCAAAATTAGCATGTTTCAAGTTAAACGAGCATGTTTAGAGTAAAATAAGCACAAGAAATTAATAATGGACATGGAAAAAGATTAAACGAGCAAAATGAATATAAGAAAGGGCAAAAAGGGCACATTAAGCATAAATAAACCAAGGCGACTGCATGTTTTTTGGCAAAGTACTGTGTTTTGGCATACATTGCTATTTTGCATTGATTACAGCTATTAAGGGTATTAATAGAGTTATTCAAAGTATCCCAAAGTGTGTAAAAGTACTTACAGTGTGTGCTTATTATTGTGCATTTATTCCAAAGAGTTTATTGTGTGCAAAGTGCAACTATTTCATAGAGTGCAGACAAAATAAAGCCATTTCGAAAAGTTTATTGTGCTGGGTGTAACTATTCAGGTCTATATTAGAACACTGAAGTTTCAAAACTTCGAATGTTCTAATATTGACCCATATTCAGTGAATGCTGAAAATATCGAAGCTACAGAAAACCAAATTTTTTCCTAGGGAAAGAATTCGGTTGTCCATTTTGGTTGCTTCGGTATTTTCAGCACTGAGATGGAAAGTTACGGGTCAGGTTTAGTTAAGTGTGCGATTGAGTGTGGGTTAGGTTAGTTAGAGTTAGGGTGTGGGTTAGGTATGTGTGCGATTGTGTGGACATGAGGGTTAGGGCAGGTTAGGTGAGTTAGGGTTAGGGCGTGGGTTAGGTAAGTGTGCAATTGTGTGGACATGAGGGTTAGGGCGAGTTAGGTGAGTTAGGGTTAGGGCGTGGGTCAGGTAAGTGTGCGATTGTGTGGACATGAGGGTTAGGGCAGGGTAGATGAGTTAGGATTAGAGCGCGGGTGAGGTGAGTGTGCGATAGTGATGGACCTTAGGATTAGGGTTTGGGTTAAGGTAAGTGGATACTTAGTGGTGTATGTATAGTTTAGTGTAGGGTTAGGTGTAAGATTTTAGGTGTATGTGTGTGGATTGCTGTTTGTTTGGTGTGCTTGTGTTGTGTGTATGTGTTTTGGAACAGCAATTTTTTTCCCTAGGAAAAAAAAATGCTGTTCTGTATGTTTGATGTTTTCAGCGTTCGCTGAACAGGGGTCAATATTAGAACATTCAAAGTTTTGAAACTTCAATGTTCTAATATAGACCCGTCTATTCACAGAGTGCCACCATTACAGAGTGCTTCTTGTACTGTAGAGTTACAGCAAAGTTTAGCGATTTTGGAAAAGTTTCAGTGTGCTGTGTACTGTTTATTCTCAAAGTGCAAATACTTTGTAATGTTTTTACTCCAAGCTTCTTCTGCCCAGTTTATTTACACAATGCAGTTATTTTGAAATGTTTCTCCGAGCTTCTTCTGCCCAGTTTATTCACACAATGCAGTTATTTTGAAATGTTTCTTATACAGATAAGAGGTGACTTCTTACAGTGCAGTAATTTCAAGAGTATTCTTGTGCCCAGGAGACTTATTTTGCAAAGTTCAGTTATGCAGAGCCTTGTAGTGCTATTGGGCCTAGTTACAAATACTGGTATAAATTTCTGGCATATGTAGATAAGTGTGTGTTTGTGCATATTTGCAAAAGCCTTCACTGGTATGTGTTAATATGGCAAATGGATTTAAAAAAACCATCACAACTTGTATTTGATCAGAATATTGCAGAGATTTGGAGAATATTTGAGCAACAGTATGATATTTTATACAAGCAGCTTATTCTGAAAAAAAATGCACGCACCAGGGCATTGCTTTTGCTAAACCTAGCTGGATCAGAGGTCATTGAAAAAGAGTATTCATTTGTGTTTGCATCAGCAGTATATGAGGGAGAAGGTGAAAACCATCATATTGATGTACAGGCTGAATCAAGGGAAGATCCCGAGTGCTTGAAACACAAATTCAGGGAAATGTGTAACCCCCAGACAAATGTAGAGAGTCATTTGTTTCATGTCAGATATCAAAAACCAGGGAAAACTTTTGCAACTTATATTACTGACCTGAGAAACAAAGCTAAAATATGTAGGCTTGGTGATTTAAAAGATGAGTTAATAAAGGACAGGCTTGTGTGTGGTATTAATAGTGCTGCAGTGAGAAAGATTTTGCTTAGTGACAGTGATTTAATGCTGAGCAAAGCTATGGAGATTTGTCAAATCCACGACGTTACAGAAAAAGTATGCTTGCAAGTGATAAGAGCATGGTTTCAGCAGGCTCAAGAACAAATGTAGACAGCGTGCAATGACTGACTAGCAGAAGCAGGCATAAGCACATGGCACCTGCCACCACTGCAGGCTCTCCAGGTAAAACCAATAGTTTTCCAGCAAGTTCTAAGAAAAGGACATGCTCAGTGCAGCACAAGGATGAGTCAGCAAAACCCAACTCAAGCTTTATTGTTAACTGTTATTGTTATTGTTAACAATTGTGGTACCAGTCATGAGTCTAAACAAGAAAAATGCTTAGCATTTGGTCGGCAATGCCACAAGTGTAAACAATGGAACCATTTTCAAATGTTTTGCAAATCAAGTAAACCTCACACAATTCTAAAGAAGGGTCACTTAAAAAAGCAAATTGATCACATAGAAAGCTGAAACTCTACTTTCTATATAGATGGTATATCAGTAATTGGTGAAAAGGCTGATGCAGTAAATTTGTTGGCAAAGAACACATTGTTTTGTACTGCCAGTTCAAAGGTAAATCCACCGAACTCAAAGCAGACACTGATTCAAAGTGTAATGTTATGTCAGCAGACACATTTGCTAAGATGAGAGCTGGTGAACAACTTAATGTGGCTAGTTGTGCAAAACGTGTTGCTTATGGAGGTGAGGAGAATTAAACTGAAGGCTCAGTAGTGGTTTTATATTATGTGGCTAGGAAATGTTACAGCTTATTATTTTATGTAGTCCAAAGACTTCTGCAGTCATTATTGGGACTCAGAGACAGTATGAGAATGAACCTGCTTTCCTTTACTAAAGAAGTTCATCATATAATCATGTATCCTAGTTCCAATTTTACTGAAGCTATTTTCTCAGAGTATGCTGATGTTTTCAGTGACAAGTTAGGTGAACTTCCAGTTGTGTATTCTATGAAGTTAGGCCCAGAGGTCAGTCCAGTGGTCAGACCAGCAATAAAAGTTCTGATAGCTATGCAGAATAAAGTCAAAGCTCATTTGGATAAAATGGTTCAGTAAGGTGTAATTTGTCCAATTACAGAACCAATTGATTGGGTGTCGCCCATGGTAGCAGCCCACAAAAAAAGCTCAGAAGAAGACAGAATATGAATTGATCCAAGAGATTTGAACAACGTATTAGAGACCGTATCACCCCATGAGTACAGTCAAGGAAACTGCAGCCCTAATACCGAATGCCATTGTTTTTTTTTTCTGTCTTGGATGCAAAAAGTTAATTTTGGCAAGTGATGCTTGATCACAAATCTTCATTACTGACTACTTTCAGTATCCCATTTGGAAGATATAGATTCTGCAGGATAAGATTTGGAATAAATTCTGCAAATGAAATCTTTTAGCATGCAATGGAGCAATTTTTTCAGGTTATCCTTGTGCCATAATAGTAAATGATTTATTGGTTGGAGGCAATGATGACGCAGAGCATGACAGAAACCTTAGGAAAGTTCTAGACAGAGCACATGATGTGAACTTAAAGCTGAATCCTCTGAAGTGCAATTTCAGACTACCAGAAGTTACATATATAGGTAATTTATTTACCAGCACTGGCTTGCGACCAGATCCATCAAAGCAAGCAGCTATTCTTGAGATGCCAGCACCAGATAATGTTCAAGTTCTACAATAGTTTCTTGATATGGTCAACTATTTAGGCAAGTTTATACCAGACTTCAGTGTGTTGACAGTGCCTTTGAAAGATGACGCACAAAAATGTTACATGGTCTTGGTTAGAACAGCACCAGACTGCATTTGAAGACCTTAAGCAGGGAATTGCCACCCCCACCTACATTAAGATACTATGATGTCAATACACCAGTAACTCTTTCCTGTGATGCTTCAAAATTTGGTCTTGGTGCAGTTATTCTTCAAGAAGACAGACCAGTAGCCTATGGATCTAGAACACCTACCCAAACTGAAATACAATATGCTGAAATTGCGAAAGAACTTTTGGCAATAGTATTTGCATGTTCAAAATGTCATTATATTTATGGACGAGTTATTCAGACTGAAACTGATCACCAACCTCTACTCACTATTTTAAAGAACCCTATGCATTCGGCTCCATTGAGATTATAAAGAATGATGCTCAAATTGCAAATATACAACTTCAAAATGGTCTACACAAAAAGCAAACCTCTTTATCTGGCTGATACCTTATCAAGATCGCCCAGAAATACAACGGAACAGCTTAATGCAGAGAATTTTGACTTTGATGTCATGGAAGTGAGTAATTTTTCTACCATGAGACCTGATGAGCTAAGAGATCATACAAAGACTGATCCAATTTTGCAAAAGCTCAACCACTACATTAATGCTGGATGGCAGTCAAAGCTATCAAATATATCACCTGAAATGCAAACTTATTTTCCTTACAGAGATGAAATGTTGATGGAAGATGGCATTATTTTCAAAGGTCCTAAAGTTGTTGTTCCTGCTTCCTTACAATGTCAATATATTCAGATTTTGTATCATCGTAACCCAGGTTCTGAATTTACCAAAAGAAGGGCGAGAGGACTAGTATTTTGGCCTTCTCCAGTAAGATATTGTTAAAGTAGTTTCTTCTTGTTTAGTACACAATAGCACTAAACTGCATTTGCAAAAAGAACTAGTTCATCTAAGTGAAGTTCCTGAACTACCTTGGTCAACAGTAGCCACTGATATATTCAAGTGGAACAATCAGCATTACTTAGTGTTGGTAGACTCTTAATCAGACTGGTTTGAGATTAATTTACTACCTAACCTAACATCTACAGCTGTTATCACCAAGTGGAAACATTATTTCTCACTCCATGGTAGTCCACACAAGGTTATTTCTGACAATGGCACCCAATTTAACAGTCAGTTGTTTCAGAAATTTGCAAAATAATGGGACTTTGTACATGTTACTAGTAGTCCAGAATATACAAAGTCAAATGGACTAGCTGAACGTGCAGTACAGAGTGCAAAGTACACAATCAACAGTTAGCCAAACTTAACTCACACTCCTCTCAAAGACATGATCAATAATTTACAAACTCACTAAACTCTACCTACACCTACTTAAAACACTGTCATGCTGCAGGGATATATATACCCTAACCCAGGTCCCAATACAGTAAACAACCCAAACCTAGATCAACTAAACCCTCTATACCACAGACCAACCTCCTCTCTCCTCTTCCTAAACTTGAATGTAAGAAGTATATTAAATAAAGTACATTACCTTCATGCCCTACTAGCCCTTTACAAACCAGAGATTGTTTTGCCAACTGAAACATGGCTAAAACCAGAGCACCACAATAATGAGATAACAGCTCCTGGCTACACTATTATACGTAAAGATAGAGTAGGGAAAAAAGGAGGGGGAGTGGCAATAATATTCCAAAACCATTGAAGAATTTGATAATAATCCCTCTGAAGTCAATAATGTAGAACTAATCCTTGCTAAATTAAAACTAAATGCCAACAAACATATAAATATTGTAGACGGCTATATTCCACCAGGTAATAACATTACGATAATGGAGAACCTACTAAACTGGATTTCAACCTCCCTTCCACATGAAACTATACTATTAGGTGACTTTAATACTGACTGGCATAACTGTTCCAGTGAAAATCCCACCACCTACATTAACTTCCATGGTTTTACCCTATTAATCTCATCTCCCACTAGAATCTACAAAACATCCAATGGCAAGTCCATTCTTGACTGAATTCTTATATCCAACCCCTCCCTTGAATACCAATCAGATTATCTACCTAATAGTCTAAGCAACCATCAACCAACTTATCTAATTAGGAACAAATCCCAACACATCAGCCAGACTATCCTCAGAACTGTAAGAAATAAAAAGACCTTTATACCTGATAAATTCATCACTGCATTAAAATCATGTAACTGGACTCCCCTGAAGCAGCTGTCTGCTGATGAAGCTGTGCAGTACTTTAACTCAATTTTCTTACAAATCCAGAACTATCACGCACCCTTCAGAACCATTAGAAGGAAAGCAAATGCCCCATGGCTAACTAAAGAAATTAAATCTACATTGAAAGAAAGAGACAAGGCTTGGATACAATTCCACAAAAACAAAACCATTACTCTAAGACAAAACTACTTAGAACTCTGCAACAAAGCCAAAAAACAAATTAAACTCGACAAAACAAACTACTACAAAAACATGCAAGATAAATATGTTCACAACCCTCAAAGATTCTGGGCCACAATAAATACCATACTTCAACCAGGAAAATCTACAACCCCAACACCTGTGATAGTAGACAACCATGATAACATTCCCACACAATTCAATAAATACTTTACTGAAACTGTGCAAACCCTTGCCAATGCCATAAATAATGCTAGTATCCCCACACCAACTACTACCTAAACCCATCCCAAGGGTCTATATTGTATGAACGAAAGTTCATATAATCGGTCACTCTAATGAGCAAAAATCCAGGAAATCAAAAACGATATTGTGGGGGGCTGCGCCTCCCACAACCCCCACTAAATATATATTCTAACTTTGAGATTGCACTACAGTGAGGAAAGGGCAAATACTCTAATATTCACTGTACTGCAATCCCACAGTACACATCTTGATTTCTGGGATTTTTGCTCATTAGAGCAATCGATTATATGAACTTTCATTCATATAATACAGACCCCACCCCAAC
This sequence comes from Protopterus annectens, assembly GCF_019279795.1. NCBI lineage: Eukaryota > Metazoa > Chordata > Ceratodontiformes > Protopteridae > Protopterus > Protopterus annectens. The sequence goes on from NC_056726.1 coordinate 926,369,975, forward strand.
ACACAAAACAGTGCCTCCAACTTCTCCTTGCACCCTGTGTCCACCAAAATTATTTCTAAACTCCTTCATAAACTTAAACCAACCACTCTGGCTGATGATAACTTACCAGCAAATTTCCTTCAAATAGCTGCTGAAGCTATAGCCTAGCCTGTTGCTATTCTCATAAATAGGTCTCTGTCCGAGGTTATGGTATCATCCTTATGGAAAACATCACATATTATACTACTACACAAAGGAGGTCACTCCTTAGAACTCATTAACTACAGACCAATCACTATTCTATCACCCTTATCTAAAATATTAGAAGTTCTTCATACTCAACTAATGCAGTACCTCCAGTACTTGTTTTCCAAAGCACAGCATGGCTTTAGATCCTCCCATTGCACCACCACAGCACTACTGTCTTTTACTAGCAAAGTTAACCACTATGGAAACAAGGGCCTATTTGTGTCTTCCATATTGTTAGACCTATCAAAAGCTTTTGGCATGGTTAACCACAATATGCTTCTCAAAACTCTGTCCACCCTGAACATTATCCCCTCCTCTATCTCTTGGTTTAACAACTACTTATCAGGCTGTAAACAAGCAGTCCTATGGCAAAACTAGTTTCCCCCTCTGTTACCAGTAACCTTAGGTGTCCTTCAAGACTCCATCCTTGGCCCATTGCTCTTCTCCCTTTTCACCATCCAGCTCTCTTCCACCACACTCACTGCCTCATTAGTACAATATGCTGATGACACCATCCTTATATGTGCCGCTCCAACAATAAAAGAACTGCACACCCTAATCCAAAGTAATTTTACTTTAACCAAAACACGGTTTACTAATGCAAAACTTATTCTTAACCCCAAAAAAGCAAAACTTATTCTTTTCAGCCCAGGTAGAGCCCCCCTCTAGACAATAATTTTAGCATAAGTTCTAAAGATAATATCCAAATCAGTCCAACTGTACACACCAAACTGCTTGGTGTAGAAATAGACAACAACCTTAGATTCAACATCCACATAGCTCAAGCAATCAAGAAAGTTAAGAAAAGCTTGGGCTTTACCAGAGATTTTACCGTCGTTTTGTGGACAATGTTTTTATCTTGTGGGGTGGGGGGCCAAGAAGAATTGTATGGTTTTCTTCACTACATTAACCATACCACTGAATTTTTGAGGTTTACTATGTCCATGTCACAGGAAGAGATCGATTTTTTGGATGTACGATTAATGGTTAACCAAATGGGTCAGATAGATACCAATTTATTCCAAAAGAGATGTTGGAAAAACAGTTACTTGTCCTTTGATAGTATGCACCCAAGGCATATATATCATAATGTAGTAAGAGGCCAATACATGAGAGCCTCTAGGCTATGCACACAAGAGGAAGCATTCCATGAAAACGTTGATGCATTGAGTCAACATTTTTTGAAAAGTGGCTATAAGAAGAATCTTTTGATACAACATAAAGAGAGGGTGGTTAAGGATAGAAAAAACACTGCTGCCCCATACTTTTCTAGACGTGCTTCTAGTGCACATAAGAATAGGAGCTCTGTTAGCAAACCTAGATTTGGTTTGAAGTACACATATGATCTGGGCTCTGTTTGTAATATTATACGAAAAAAACTGGGGAATACTTACAAGTGATAACAATACAGCTGAAATATTTGGGAATAATCCCTCTTTTATGTATAAAAATTGTTTAAACTTGAAAAGACAGCTGTGCACAGGGAATTGTAATACTAGGTCAAGTAACTTGCTATCTGCCAGATTTGGTACATTCATTTGCAGGGATTGCAGAGCCTGTACATATATTTCACAAGAACAAGTGTTTAAACATCCACGGATAAAATATATTTTTAGTCCCAGATTTTATGCAGACTGTAGTACAGCAAATGTGATTTATTTGTCCACATGCAAGTCCTGTACATGATTCTAGGTTGGTAAGACCAAGAAGAGATTAAAAGATAAAGTTTTTAGGCATTCTTATGAGATTAGGACTTGCAATATGAACAATGCACTAGCTAAACATATTATGGAAAATGTTGGACATGAGTTTGTTTTTAAGAGTATTACAAATAGTGCATGTGGGTCACCATGGGGGGGGGGGGGTAATCTGACTAACTATACTGAAAGTAGAACTTAAATGGATCCTGAGGCTGCAGGCTGATAAACATTCTGGTATTAATGCTTGTGTTTCTTTGAAACCTGTGTTGAAATAGAGGAAATTGTTTTAATGAAGTGATGAATTAACATAGCTGATTGAACATCTAACTGTTTTTAAACTGAGCTGTGATTTTGTGTTTTTATGATCTGAAGAAGCATTGGTTTTACAATATGAAAGCACTTATCTGGTCCATTTTTACAAATAAATATTTTTCCTGTGTGAAGCTGTGGTGTTCCTGCCAATTTTTATGCTTTGCATTTTCGATGTTTATCTGGCAGTTACCTTTATCAGTGGCTGGGACTTGGTTTTTGTGTGAGCCATTTGGTAATCCAATGGGTAACATAGAGGTTTACTCCCAATTTATTTAGCTTTTCTACTATGCCTGTGTGGAGAATTGTTTCCAAAGCTTTGGCCAGGTCAAGGTATGTGGTGTGTACTGTTTTAGCTTCATTTGTTTCCTTGGTGACCTTTTCAATAAAGTCCTTCAGGATGAGTAAACATGACTTGCCCTTGACAAATCCAAGCAGAGATGGGTGCCATATTAGGAGGTTCCCTATGTTCTTATAGCTTAGTTCCATGATAGCAACCACTACCTCAAAACAAAACACGTGCAACACATAGCTCACAAAGCCAGTGTGCCGAACAGTCACAGCCCTTAAGGCTAAACAACACACCTGATACACTTGTAATAGGTGACTCTATCGTCAGGCACACTGACGTCCCACTCACCAGGCTGAACAAGGAAAAGGTCACGGTGAGCTGCCTGTCGGGTGCTAGGATCCGCCACATAACACAAGCACTCAGGTCACTCCAAGGCAAGTACAAATATGACTCAGTCATTGTTCATGCTGGTGTGAATGACCTGAGACGTACCTCCCTGGACTACATGAAAAGAGACATAGCGGAGCTCTCTGAGCATATAGCCCAGGCCGGTATGACCCTGACCTTGAGTAGCATCTTACCCTCACCAAGAATGATGCCACAATAAGAAGACAAGATGATTAATTTCAACAATTGGCTTAAGTATTGGTGTCATTCAAAGGGGATCCAATGCCTGTCAGCCTGGGATGACATGCTCGACAAGCCACGATGCTTCACTAGGGACGGCTTGCACCTGTCACCCCTGGGCTTTCGGATATTGGCAAAGGCTCTTGCTACCCCCATAGTGCCTTTTTTAGGCAAGGCTCAAAAGACAAACCCACCTCCATAGGTATCACAAGGGATAAGAAACTAAGAGTAATGCTACTCAACGCCAGAAGTCTAAACCTCAAGATGCATGCACTCGAAACTCTCCTTAGCATGGAGAACATCGATATCTGTGCAGTAACAGAAACCTGGTTCAGGGCTCCCGAGAGCACCCCAGCACTACCAGGTTACACCTCATACCATGCTTTTCGGCCCCAAAACTTGGACCGAACCACAAAAGGAGGGGGAGTATCAATATTCGTCAAAGATACCCACACCTCCAGGTTGGTGGCACAGCACAAAGCATTGAAGACTATCCATGTGCAACTAACAGCGGGTAAAACTGCCTTCCAGTTTATAGCCTGCTACAGACCACCCTCCCAAACACAGGAACCCCACTCGGCCTTCCTGAGAATACTGGAAAATATGAAGGTCTCTCCAAACACCATTATATTGGGCGACTTCAACTACCCAAACAGACTGGGAGCATTACTCTAGCTCCAACACCCTAGCCCAAAGGTTCCTAGAATTTATAAACTCAAATGCTATGGAACAACTTGTTACCACTCCCACAAGAGGGGAAAACATACTGGACCTGATCATCACCAACATGGGGACACTATGCTCCAGACCAGAAGTGTATCCCTCACTGGTAAGATCAGACCATAAACTAATCTCACTGGATATTCACATCCCGACCCCATCCCCTGCCCAGAAAACCACAGTGAAAAACCTCTCTAAAGCAAATTTCACACGCCTCAAAACCGAGGCGGAATCCTTCAAAGACCCCGGGCCTGTGGAAAATATGGCCCAGACCACAGAATCTTTTATAAACGCATTCTATGAATGGACCAGGCAATCCCAAATAAAACCAAGACCCAATCCTCCAAAAGCAGACGTCCTGTCTGGTGGACACCAGCCATAAATAAACTATACAATAGAAGGAGGAAGCTACTACATGACAGAGCAAAATCCCAAAAAGGGAAGGAATCTCTGATCAGTATTAGCAAAAAACTATGGGCACTCATAAAATCGTCTAAGGCCAGCTTCAAGAGAAAAATTGCACAGGACACTAAGGATAATCACAAGGCTTTCTTTAGTTATGTTAGGAACCTGGGTGGGAATTCCCAGATATGCTCAGAATTAGTCCAAAATGACAAAAAATACACTGAGCCCACAGACATTGCCAACATCTTAGCTGACAGGTTCAATGCAAACTTCTCCCCCCTCCCCACCAAAAGGGCAAATATCTATCCCAACAGAGTGCTGCCCCCCTGATATCTCAGATGCTCAGGTAAGAGCCGCCCTCTCCAAAGCAAAAAACACAGCATCAATGGGACCAGATGGTGTCCCGGGCTGCGTCCTACATGAACTCCAAGAAGAGCTAAACCCAAACATAAAACTACTGTTCAATCTTAGCCTTACTACAGTATATGTACCCAAAGAGTGGCGTACAGCAACAGTGGTCCCTCTCCACAAAGGTGGTGCCTCAACAGATCCTGGAAACTATCGCCCCATAAGCCTGACTAGTTTGGTCTGCAAAGCTATGGAAAGGATCATCATGGACCTCATAAATAAAGATATTGGGGACCTACAGACACTGGATCCTACCCAGTTTGGCTTTGTTAAGGGCAGATCCTGCCTCTTAAACCTGGTCAATTTCTTTGAAACAGTCACCAAGGCCATTGACGAGGGGAAGCTGGTCCACACAGCCTACCTGGACCTCGCAAAAGCCTTCGATACAATACCCCACTCGGGCATTATAGATAAGCTCACCAGCTTAAATATAAACCCCTATGTCACTAGATGGGTTGCAAACTGGCTCAAGGACAGAACCCACATGGTTAGAATTGCTGGAGCCATGTCAGACTTCAAACCAGTTACACGTGGCATCCCACAAGGCTCAGTCCTGGGACCTCTCTTGTTCGGTATATATTTCTCGGCAGTACAGGCCAACACGGAAGGACTGTGGCTGACCCAGTTTGCAGATGACTGCAAACTGGATGCCATAATCAACTCTCCAGCCAACACAAGCATCCTCCAAAAGGGCCTCATAGAAACAGAGAACTGGTGCCAGAGCCATGGCCTCAAGCTAAACGCCAAAAAGTGTATAGTCATCCCCTTTGGCAAAAACAAAGTCCCCACAAATTACCACATAGGTGGTAATCCATTAAGTACAGAAAAAGTCATTAGGGACCTGGGGACCCAAGTTGATAGCAATCTCTCATTTGACAACCACGTGGCCAAAGTGGTTAGAAAAACATTTTATATAGCCCACCTAATCATGAAGGGATTCACATCTAGATCAGGGAGGTCATCGTGCCTCTTTACTCATCCCTCATCAGGCCCATAATTGAGTACAATGCCCCTTTGGGATGTACCTTACCAGACACCTGCAGCAACTGGAAAGTCCCCAAAAGTACCTCACCAAGAGGATCAAAGGGCTCAAACAGATGCCATATGCTGCCCGGTTAAAGAAACTCCAGCTCTACTCAGTGGCATACCGCCTGCTCAGAGGCAATCTGTGCCTGACGTATAAAGCCATGTCCAACCCAGAATTAATGGACATGCTGCACCTCAGAAAATCCAAATCCCATCGAGCTACGCGCTCGAGAGACTTGAACCTCAGCACTGAAATAAATAGGACATGCTGGAGGGACAGATTACCCAGAGGCTCCCTTCACTCTGGAATAAAATCCCAGTCCAGGTTAGGCAGAGTCCCACATTGACTCTCTTCAAGAGGAATCTTGATGAGTGGATGGGAGATCGTATGTTTACCCCGGCTATCACTTCTGTGTCACTGTTAGACAGAGGCACAGTATACTAACCTCAAAAAAAGGCATAGCAAAATTAATTTAAAATGGCTGGTAAAAGCCAAACATACTCTGGCTAGGCTTATAAATGCCCTAGGGCAGATAGCCTAGTATGAACCTATGAACCTCTGAACCTATAAGTGTAAATTTGACAGTAGTGTTCAGAATGAATAAGTATATGGAAAGGCTCATCTACAACTACATGTGAACAGTTATTTGGGGAGGAAACTTAAATATAGAGTTTGGCAATAATGAGCTGAATGCCCATTATTTCTTGGATTGGTAATTAATGCAGTAATGTGGGAGTTAAAGTGCAGAACTAAAGGGATGGTGTGGAACTTACAGCAAGAATATGTTATTCCAGCTGTAATTATACAAGTGATATTCTATTAATTTTAAAATTGTGTTAAACATGTTAGGTGATATGTTAATATGGGGGGATAGGAATTAAATAAGAACACATACATTGATTTGGAGGACAGTCAGTAGTTGAGGTTTTTTTAATAATGCAAAAATAGAAATTCTAGGCCTTAATTTTGGGGGCTGGAACATTATATAAAATTAGAAAGATACTTTTTTGAGGTGAAAGTTATAACTGGATTTGACAATCATACTACAAGGGATACTCAGAAAAGTTAGCTCTGTAGCCATGGTAGTGTTTCACTGTTGTGCTTTAGTGGTGCAATGGAGCTAGCTAGTGACTCAGACTAATACAGCAAAAGGTCACTAGCAGCTCCTTTGCATATCTCAGAAATGAAGGCTTAATACACCAGGAACAACCGTGTTAGTCTTCCATTACCTGCTCACACAGGTACCACACACTCTTACACACACACACACACACACACACACACACACACACACACACACACACACACACACACACACACACATATGTATATACACACACAATGTCATACACAAACACATGCACTCAGTCTCATAGAATTTACTTGCTGTAACAATAACTGCACCTCTTTTGCCATAGACAGCAGTATAAGAACAACATAAAATACACATTCCGTCCCACTGCTATTCTAAAAAATAGCCTGTTAGAGCTGTCTTTGTTGTGCTCAGCTATACTAGTTTGTTTCATTAACATTACTTTACACTCAAACCATTGCATCTGCATGTAGTATTATCCAATAGACCATGGTTGTACTATTTGCAACAGGCTTCATATTACTGTATGATGACAGCAGTCTTCAGTTCACTTCCTCAAAGTGCACTAATACAGCCTACTAGAAATAGGGTTGTGTAGAATGCTATGCATTTCTGAACATCAGCTCATGATGGGAGCTTGTCACTCCATCAAAGGCAATTTCAGAGAACACAAAGAAACTGAAGCCAGTTTGCCAAAACCACCTTTACAAAAGAGGAGATTGCCTTTTTCTTCACTGTTGCGTAACCTCAGAGTTGGTATATATATATAATTCCATGGGGCCCCCTGCCCACATGGCGAGTGCATAAAAAATTGTTTCAATGTTTGCAGAAGGCAGTTTTGATGAAAAGATTTCTGTTTATTTGTGTTTGTTGAAACCACCTTTGAGGGATCAACATCTTTCCCTTGTGTCTTTAAGTGAAAAGGATTATTTGATCAAATTAGTGATTCCTAGAAAGTTTCTTTATTTTGCATTTTTTTTTTCTTTTTGGAAAAATAATTTATGTCATAGCTTTTCAGTTCTATGTGGATCTCTATTAAAAATGTCAAGGGAAGTAGTCTGTAATGCAAATAAGGCAGTGGAGAAAAAGAACATGGAGCATATTGTATTTTTTTCCTACTTCTTCTTCATTACACATAAGAATTATAGTGAAATAAATGGTTTACTATCAAAAGAATGAAATTCATTTGGTTGATGTTCATTTGTACAGCCAATATAAAGCCAGCAACCAAAATGGATCCGATAAAAAATCTTTAATGTTGAATAAACATAAGAAAAGCTCAGACCGGTTTGGCAAAGCACAGCCTTCTTCAGTGACAAAAAACACAGGATCAATTAATGCAACTTAAATAGTGTTTAAGCATATCCCATTGGTTCAGTTAAAAATGCTCATTTAATCCAGGTGAAAAAAGAGCACCTAATTTAGTAATCCATTTCTTTTCCTTTGTATCTAACACTGAGTGCCATCCTGTTTTATTAAATTTGATACCCTTAACCAAATCAATCACCATAAAAGAAAATTTAGCAGTGTGATGTTTTAAAGTGTGTTTGTACAATGCATTATTTATTTTCTTATTTTTAATATTGCTCATATGTTCAGATATCCTAAGGTCTATGATATTTCATTCTTTGCAAATTGTAGCAGTGAATGGCTCATTTATTTGGCAACATGTATTTGTGGCTCCTTCTATGTTGGTCAAACATCTCGTCCTTTAAGACTACGGATATCTGAACATATGAGCAATATTAAAAATAAGAAAATAAATAATGCATTGTACAAACACACTTTAAAACATCACACTGCTAAATTTTCTTTTATGGTGATTGATTTGGTTAAGGGTATTAAATTTAATAAAACAGGATGGCACTCAATGTTAGATACAAAGGAAAAGAAATGGATTACTAAATTATGTGCTCTTTTTTAACCTGGATTAAATGAGCATTTTTAACTGAACCAATGAGATATGCTTAAACACTATTTAAGTTGCATTAATTGATCCTGTGTTTTTTGTCACTGAAGAAGGCTGTGCTTTTTTGCCAGCCGAAACCGGTCTGAGCTTTTCTGATGTTTATTCAACATTAAAGATTTTTTATCGGATCCATTTTGGTTGCTGGCTTCATTTTGGCTGTGTGGATGCTTTTGCTTTAGTTGCCGTGCAACTTTTCTTCGTGCAGGAGGATTTTTTGACTGATGTTCATTTGGTCAAAATCGTAATGTCTAAAGTTCAAAAGATCGAATTCATAATGTTGACATTCAAATGGTCGACAGACACATGGAAATAACACTAGTGTTTTTGCAGGGGTGCTGTACCCCCCTGCTCCCCCCACACCCCTCTTACTTATATATTACAACTCCGAGGTCGCACAACAGTGCGGACAAGGAAAGTCCTTGACTGTTGTCAACATAATGTCGACAGACTGTCGACCAAATGAGCTGTTGACCAAATGTTGTTGTTTTTCTTTCGTCTTTTTCCCGGTAAGGTGTCGCCACAGCGGAACTCCGGTCCACTAATGATTGGCAGTAGATTTCTATGAAACGCCGAGGTGCCAGCTCGACACCCAACCTTCAGCGAAGGCACGCCCATTTACGCACGCATGTCTTTCGAATGCTACCCAACCACAGAGAGGACATGCAGACTCCACACAGAAGGCACTCCCAAGCCAAGCCGAGAATCGAACGGGAGAGCCTCTTGCTGTGAGGTAACAACGCTACCGCTGTACCAACACGGAATGAACTGTTGACCAAATGACCTACTTAATATTCATGTGTCAACCATATTTGTCGACCATATGAACTTTAGACCAAATGACTTTAGATCTTTTGATAGTAAAGCGAAATAAATGCTTATTGATTATTCATTTCTTGGATTTTTTTTTTTTTATGTGGAAATGTCATTTTTTGATGAGGTAAGGTTACAAAAGTTTAAGGTGGACAAAAACAAACCACAGCAAGGCATGAGAATATTGTGAATAATTCAAATGCAATAGAAAGCTGGACTGACTGCAACCTAAATGCAAAAACTCCTATTTTGCTGATAATGGGAAGAGTGTATTGTGAATAGTTTGGCTGAGACTTTACTTGGATACCCCATAAAAAGATTTTAGTAAAAATATTAGATAAAAATACAAGGTCGGTGAGGAACAAGTGATAGAACATTTGATGTTTGAATGCAAGATATTTATGGGGTTCTGGGATTTGTCTGAAAAAAAAACGAATGGCATCCGCATATCTTATCTGAATCAGGTGAGAACAGTTGGAAGAAAGTGTAGCAATTTTTATATTATTTCTCATTATTTAAAGACTGGGCCGAGTGGGTTTTATGAAAGGCCCAATGATCCTGTTGTACTATATGCTATGGATAATTGCCATGTTCTGTTCCGTGGGTACTGTGCAAGTTTTTGAGGTGATACTGGAAAAGCATACCTTTTGCAGAAGAAGACTGCGACCACAGCACATGTATACTTAATGGCAGCTGGTTATTACAGCTGTTTTCTAGAGTCTTTGCAAGTCACCTGGAGAGGCAGTCAGCTCTGTATGAGATGGCTTCTCAAAAAATTAATGGAATTTGTTTAGACTACACACTTGAACATTACAGGTACCATAATGCATCACAGGTAATGTCAGCATGTTCCAGGAGGTCATATACAAGACAGGTGTTTCCATTCACATGGAAGAACACCAGCAAGGTTCTAGGTGATCAAACATACAGGAAGCTCCAGTCAACAAAAGTATTGTAGGAAGGTGCCATGTGTGTCTTACAGCTTCCCTGTCCTCTGCCCTACACAGATATCTAATTCCACCCTGCTGGACATGGAAAGAAGCCGGTGCCTCTGTTTAACAAGTCAAAGACCTGCTTAACCTACTCCCTGAGATAATTAACTCTGCAGTCGCAAGGGATTAAACAAAGTATGTCTAAATATTGTTGATTTTGCCAGAATTAGACGCTATTTCCACATCCCTGCTAGGTGGTTAGAACTCGCTATCAGGTACTGCAGCAGCCAACCCTCCCTTTCCACATAATTGGCCTTCTTCAACCATCTCTTAGCCTCTAGAAAGCCACATTTTATCCCCTTCCCAGCCCCGGACCATGCACGCATTGCTGTATTTACATTGGCCACTAGATGGCAGCATGAATCCACATATTAACCCCTACCTTTAGTGTAGCTGCTGTTCAACTATCTTAATATAATTTCTCATTATTTCTACTTTCTACCCCATCCCCATTACGAACATATCTGCTTCCCCCACTTCTAGTCCTTGAGGGCTATACTGTCCCTCTGTGCACTCTGGATTCTAGATTTACAATCTATTCAACTGACTGTTCCCAACCTGACCTGCATTACACCTTCCTTTGGCTCCCACAGGCCTTTATAATTAGCAACTCAGAAACACTCATCACAAAAGTCCAACTTAACAAATACAAATCAGTAAACATAGCCTGTATCTTTATTCCCCCAGGTGACAACACAGACACCTTAGAAGGGATCCTCCAATGGCTATCCACTAACCTCCCCCAAGAAACTATTATTCTCAGGGACTTTTATATAGACTGGAAAACCTGCTAATCAAACTTCCCCTATACCCACATAAATTTACATGGCTTCTCTCAGAACATATCTTCCCCTACCAGAATCAATAAGCCTAACAATAAGGAAAGTGTCCTAGAGTGGATATTAATAAACAGCAAACCCCAGTTATATAAATCAGGCACCCTACCTGAGGATATGAGAGACCACTTCCTAACCTATATAATCAGAAAAAAGAATGACATCCCTCAACAAACTACCTTTAAAACCATTAGGAATACTAAGAACTTTAATCTGATTAATTTCCAGGCTGGACCTAACTCATGTGACTGGGTCATACCGCTCAACTGTACAGATTTTCACAGAATGTCCAGCTTTTTGGCTCATATTTTGGCCTGTTCCTCTTTTTTCCTTGAAAATCACTGGAATAATGTCAGGACTGAAGTCACTAAATAATGACATACATTTGAGTTTCAGACTTCATATCCTTCAGAAAATGTATATTAAAACAAATCATGTTACTCTAGCAACTTTCTAAGTTTATAAAAGCAATATTTAAAAGATGTCCCTATTTGTACCCCCATTTTGTCAAGCTTTGTCCAGATTTTTTGCATTAACAGGTTGAGAGCTAAGTGACTGGTCCAATCTTAAACTACTTCCTCTTGATGAAACAGTCTCATACTTCAGTTCTAAATTTCTTGCCATCTTAGATAGACATGCTTGCAAATGAACTATCAGAACCAATAACAAAATAGCACCATGGCTAACCAATGGTACAAGACAAAAACTTACTGCTAGAAACATAGCATGGACCTCCTGGAGATCCACCAAATCCCCACATGACCACATCAGACATAAACAACTGAGAAACGATACAAAGAAATCCATCATGCTAGACAAAAAAAAAATACTACTATAATTTGCAGCAAAAGCACCAAAATTAACCACAGAAATTCTGGTCAGGCTTAACTAATCTGCTCCACCCAGGTAAATCATCTACCTCCACCCCCTTAACTACCCTACATCTACCCCCTAAATGTGTTGCAAAAACCTTTAACGCTTTCTTTACAGAAACAGTGCAGTGCCTAGCCAATAATCTATCTCCCAACACCTCTAATACTATCATACCCACACAAAAAAATAGACTCCCCTTCAAATTTGATCCAATACCTACAGCTTTTATTAAGTCCTAACTTAAGAAACTGAAACCCATCACCCTTGCAGCAGACCTTCTACCCACAGAGTTTTTCCAAAAAGCTGCTAATGAAATAGCATATCCAGTCTCTATTTTAATCAATCAAACAATCCTCAAATCCTACATCCCCTCCATCTGGATGATCTCCCACATTATTCCACTTCACAAAGGGGGAAATTCCACTGAGCTCTCAAATTATAGACCTATAGCCATCCTATCTCCCTTGGCCAAAATAATGGAAAAATGCATACATAAGCAACTTCAATCTCACCTAATTCACAATACTCTCCTAGCCCCCTCCCAGCACGGATTTAGACCTGCCCATAGTACAGCCAAAGCCCTTCTCTCCTTCTCTCACACAATAAATCAAAACCGTAATTACAACAAGCTCTCCTCAGCTCTCTTTCTATACCTATCCAAGGTATTTGATATGGTGACTCACCACCTACTCCTAGACACACTAAAATCACTTTCCATAGATAACCTAGTAATCAACTGGTTCTATTCTTACCTGAATGGCAGATAACAAACTGTACTATGTAAAGACACCCTGTCCCCCCTTCTACCAGTCACCCTTGGTGTCCGCCAAGGATCTATATTAGACCCCCTCCTATTCTCCATATTCATTAATGACCTACCCAAAGTTATCCCAGATGCAAAATGTATTCAGTATGCAGATGACTCCACCCTAATCTGCTCTGCCACCACACCCACAGAATTACAATCCCTATCCCAAATAACTTTCAACAAAGTAGAGAACTGGCTCACTGGTTGCCGTCTCCTATTGAACCCTAATAAAACCAAACTATTACTTTTCTCCCCTACCCATAAGGCCACATCACCACTTCTTACCATTACATCTAACAATGGCACCATAATTTCCCCAGAACCTTTTACTAAACTACTAGGGGTAATCATTGATAATCTGAAGTTTGATGCTCACATAGACAAAACTATCAACATAGTTAACAAAAAACTAGGCTCTTTATACAGGATTAAAAAATTCCTAACCCCATCTGCCAGAACTGCTATTGCCCGAACATATCTCCTATCCACCCTTCTCTGCACCTCACTCATCTTATTAAACCTAAGCAAGTCAAACCTTAACAAATATACTAGCTGCTACAATAACATAGCTAGATTTGACACAGGTTTTGCCTATAGAACCCATCACTGTCTAAATCTTGAAACACCAGACTGGCTAGAACTACCTTATCAACTTCAATATTACCAACTCGTAGTCATTCATAAAGTCCTCTACCATCCTAGCAGTATACCCATTCTGACAAATATTATCACCCCCTACATTAACCTAACATCCCTCCGCTCATCCAACAGAATGCTACAAACTGCTAAAACCAACAACTCAGTGGGTAAATCACTATTCTCCAACTCTGCTGGTAAAAAATGGAACTTACTCCCTGCAGAACTTACTACTATATCCTCCTTAACCCAATTCAAAATATCCTTAAAGAAACACCTAAAACATATTGGCTATGTTCATGCTTAAACCCTGACTAACCCCATTCAAAGCACAATTCATATAGGAGAAACACCCTAGAAGAATATTCTGAACTTTTAACCATCCAGATTTAACATGTTTCTCAACTATTGATAAGATTTAAATATAAGGATGATATCGTGTATGCTAGCCAATCTAAGGCTATTTGTTCCCCTTTTAATATGTAATTTGTAACTATTTGCCTTCTCAACTATCAACTTCCAACCTTTTCTTGTTTGACCGCTTGAAAACAAAATGTTTAAATATTTAATTAAATAAATTTACAATGATGTTAAAGTTCAGTATAAGCATGCTTGTGTATTTACACTTATTATGTACATGTGGAGCTTTTCTCACCAGGCCTCCGCTGAAAATGGACTCTCCCAGTTAACAAATGTAAAATAAAATAAATACATATTATAAAATTACACCACATGAATTTAGACCAAGGCCATGGAACCTTATATATGTACAGCACATATATAAGTATATAATCACTAAAAGTTTTACTAAACCTGATGGACTTCTTTGAGAATATCACCAAGGTAATGGATGAGGAGAAAGCATTGCATATCAAGTACTTGGACCTAGGTAAGATGTTCAATACAACACCCAGCTTGGGTAAAGCTGAGAAACTAACCAAGCTAGGCATAAACCTTACATACCTTACCAGATTGCCAGCTGGCTCACAGACAGGACACAGGAAGTCAGGATTTGTGAGACCTCCTCTACTATGGGACCATTCACCAGTGAGGTACATCAGACTTCCATACTGGGACCATTCCTATCTGGCATCTACTTTTCAGAGGTAAAGGTTAATGTCAAGAGCCTTTGGCTGACCAGATACGCAGATGAATGTAAACTGGGAGCTATCATAGATTACAACCATGACACGAACATCTTACAAGAGGATCCAACCCAGACAAATGACTGTTGCTGAAGTCACAGATTAAAACTCATTGGCAAGAAATGTATTATGGTGCCTTTTGGGAAAACTGCCAAGCAGGCTAATTACTCCATCCATAAGACACCCCAAAGAGCTGACCCGGAAGTCAGGGATTTGTGACATATACTGACAATAATCTGGCCTTTGAGCAGCATGTGGCCAAAATAGTAATAAAATCATTCTATGTCACCCCACTTATAAGTAAGGCCATGGAATCCAGGGCCAAGGAATTCACAGTGACATTTTATATGGCTCTTATCAGAATTTTCATTGAGTACAATGCTCCCTTCGGCATGTATCTGACCAGACATATGCAACAGTTGTAACACCACAACGGCTCCTTACCAAGAGAATCCAGGGTATAAACACATTGTCCTATATGGATTGCTTTAAATCCTGCTGTTTACTCAGTCTTGAAAGGCTACTGAGAGTAGATCTGTTCCTGGCATACAAGGCATCTTTGGTTCAAGCTCTGCTAGATCTTTTGCACATCCATAAAAAAACAGCATCAAAACCACTAGATAAAAATATTTAAATTTTGCTTCTGGCATAAATATGACATGTTGATGAGACAGAGGTGTGTTTTACAGGATCCTCATGCTTTGGAATAGGCTCTTCATCCATGTGAAGCAAAGTCCTTTCCTAACTCTTTTTAAGTATAACTTTGACTAATGAGTAGAAAATCAAAAATTCACCCTGTGCCTGGCCTCCACGTCTCTGAAAGACAAAGGCAGACAAACAGAGTAATGCTCTAACTAACATACCCTCCCCCACATAATCTCTCGAAAGTTCCTAACTAACATATCCCTCCAAATAATCGCCCATGATACATAGAGACACAACTGGGTTGGTTTGCACAGTTAGGATTATAAAGGCCCTAGTGTTTGTTAGCTACAAATATATATATATATATTTTCATATGAAACCATCGAAAGTTCATTACATTGAAAGTTCATTACATCGAAAAGCATTTTAGGAGGGGGGCTTCACCCCCCAAACCCCTCAATGTGGGGGGCTGTGCCCCCCACACCCCCCCTAACTATATATATCAACTCCAGGGTCGCACAACATTGGGGAAGGGGGCAAATGCTTTTCGATGTAATGAACTTTCAATGGAATGAACTTTCAATGGAATGAACTTTCGATGGTTTCATATGAAACCATATATATATATATGTTATTCTCTTTATCGAAATTACACTTAACAGAATAACAAAATTCCAAGATGACTTCTTCGAAACACAAACTATTCGAAACCACTGATCACTGATAATTTACACAGGGAAAAAAAAACACTTGAACACCAAGACAAATGGAATACATTTAAATCCAGCTTCAGCCTTCCCAGACACCCCTAACTAAATATACCAACTCTGAGATCACACTACACTGGGGGAAAAGGTCTGGGTTCACCATGGTGGCCAAATGGTTCTTTTCCCTTGTAAAATATTGGTGATCCAAGGTTTTAAATAGTTCATCTTTCGAAGAAGTTGTTTCAGGATTTTGTTATTCACTTAAGTGTAATTTTGATAAAGGAAAGTAGACCCATATATATATATATATATATATATATATATATATATATATATATATATATATATGTATGGATCTACTTTGATTGAATACCATTTATGTCAGCGTGAATAATGTAATAATGTTTAAACAAATTAATCAACATTATGCATGTTGACATACCACTATGCATGTGCTGAGAATTAATCTCAGCTGATGTAAAACTTAAAAAAACACAAAGAAAGCATTAATTTTTTGCACAGGCCATGTTGAAGGCTGCTGATCCACCCCCACTAGTTATATATTTTAACTCTGAGATTGTACAGTCCCCAGGTAAAATGGTATATCCCCTTAAAAAGTGACTGTCAGTCTTCAACACCTGTCAGCCATCTGCTTAGTTGACCAAATGTTGTCAATTAAACAGATTTCAACCAAAGTAGCATTCAACAAAGTTACCAGGACCCATATCTATATCTATATCTATATCTATATCTAATCTATATCTCTCTCTATATCTCCAACTCTATCTACATCTATCTAAATATAGATTGAGAGGTAGATATCATGAGATTTTACAGGAAACTTATGTAGAAGTCAAAGATAGAACTGCAGTTATGTGTTGAAGAAAATTGTGGATGGATTTGTGTGAAGACATTTTGTGAGCTAATACCAACTCAGGCAGGTGGGACTTTGGTTTAATATCTTATTCAAAGGATGGCAGTCTCTGGAGTGTAGTACCACACTTATGCTATTCGACAGTGTCAGTACTGCAAAATGAATTGAAGCACCTAATGTGGGAATATAGTATACACTTCCAATTTTCTGTGATAAAAGGTTTATGCCAGAAAGAGGTGTAGCTATTGGCAATATAATGTTAGTGAAAAGGGAACATGCTTCCATTGTAAAAACATACTAACACCATTCAACCTGTACTCCTGTTATCAACAGAAAAAAAAATAAAATGCTTCCTACAACCTCCTAGAAATTAAAAGTAGAAGGGGCTTAAAACAATTTTCTATAAATTTCTAGTAGTTCATGAAAAGGCTCTAGACTCTTATAATGAGCCCTTAAATAATGTTCCATAACTTTTATGACCTTTCAGAAGAGTGTAATAAAGTATTCTTCAACTTAGAAAATACCCACACCTGGGGATTCAATAAACTCTGTGTAGGCTTAGCGAGAAGCCTGCATAGAGTTTACACATCTGCATGGTGAGCAGCTGTGCTAATTACATATTCATGCCATGGAGCACATTTAAATGTAAATAAGTGTGGTTTTGTGCTATTAACAATTTTGCTGGCCTGAGACCATGTAACGCAAAATGGACAGAAGACACGTAAACCTGTTTACTTATGGGCAAACTAGTTCAGCATGTTTGAACGGTATGCCAGAAAGATTGCCAGTGTTATGAATAAAGCAATGTATATAGTTCCAGCACATTATATGAAAGTTTATACAGTGCACACTATTATGAAAACCTGTGTCAGGCATACTGGACAAAAGTTGTATAGATGATCCGTAACAGTACACAGACTTACGTTAAAAATAGACAGGGGAAGTGTGTGTATGGAATAGGGACACACACATAAACTGTAGGAATGAACACAGGGAAAGAGGACCGGTTAACCATGTCAATGTACAGCAGATGAGGACATGTCAACGAAGACAATTGTAGCAGGAACCCTAATCACATATCAACATGATACAGTACTGACTGCACAGTGAATGTACATTATGTATTACATAAGGTGACATAACAATGGAGAAGATTTCTTTGTGATATAAGCACCCAGACATGAACAATGGAGCGGATATATATCAGGAATGTTATATACAATAGTGGTTAGGTGCATATTGTAAAGCTGTGAGAAATGAATTATCTGAATATGACTGTAATGTCAACAGAGGTCTCAGCCAAGTGGAACACATAGTTACAGGCTCATGGACAACAATCAACAGAAGCACACACAATCAGGGACAATATCAGAATAATACAAACAGTAATCCCATGTCTCCGACATAACATATATGATTGTGAGTGATCATAGTTGCTTCTGCAAGAACACACTTGTACAACTATTATGAGTTGTTAGCAATCTATGAGGGGAATCAAGCATACCAGCCTGACACTGTAACATGTGCTGGAGGTGTCAGAAGGGATCCTACTATATCTGTATGTGAGATTATGATAAATCCAGGCTAGTTAACGAGTTTGCATGGCATATATATGGCACAATACACACTGTCACAAATGTGACCCATGTCATCAGTCTTGTAAATCAGCTATGCATGTACTGACTGCATCACCAGAACAAGTATCACACATGCATCTGGTATAACACCTTGATGGGTGTTCTGCACTATCAGACAGTAATGTTTACGCAACAAAAATAATACTTAGGTATGGCCAATAAGATATATGGGAGCTCATTGTGGCAAACATGGTACACTTCAGTTACACATCCCTGAAATATGTGTAGGGAGGTACATGAAAAAGGGTGTATTGTACTCAGTTATTGGTACGATGAAGCCTATGAACTATGGAAACATAATGAACTTTGATGTAGATGTCCTGTATAAACTCAGATGTTGTGTTACATACAAGGAGTAGTCACCATTGTGGACACATACTGGTGGATGCTCTGCATAATGATCCACCTCAGTACACAGGGCACATACCACTAGGTCTGCTCATAGAGGTGTGCTGTCTACATTATCATTGGGTTGTGTATTTGCTTTTATAACGTAACAAATTCCCTCATGATTTTGTTTCAACTCATGTGTCTTCATGGCTGCGGCAGCAATCTTTTGTATGTGTTGATGCAATTTATATTATATTAATGTCACAGTTGGATTAAATGATTGTACACAATCTACAGTCCTCCAGACAGCTGTTTGGACGCAGGATACGTATGTCATTCTAGACGTATGTGACTTAAATAATGGACAGAAAAGGGCCCATCACACAGCCATGAGGTACGGACCTGATCATTGAACTCTAGCTATAAGTCAGTTCACACAATTCAACATATTTAGAAGTCACATATGTGATCCAGTGATCTACCCACTTGATGATATAGGTGTTTATGGCCACTTGTGATAGTGTTGCAGTAATACCTCAGTGTGGATTTGTGTCAGATGCCTTAGCCTGGTCAAGTTCTGCAGGATGACAATGTTGTTATCATGCATGCCCTTGCTGACCTTCTTAAGGACATGTAACTGATGTAACAGACATCAATGCAGCATGAGCAAATCATACATGTCTTTCCCACACAGCCAATCAGCGTACATTTAGAAAAGGTCCATGATGACAGGTTGGTCTACCTCACAGTTCAGGAAAGTCAGGATATGCCTATACTTGTATGCATCAGGTGCTGCCACCCCCTAGTCAGATGGATGCATGTTAATGTACACTCTTCCATGGGAACATATTCTGTCTGGAGGCTGTGTTGAAGTATGGATCCAAATGAATCTGGTAGGTCCATGTTCTGAGTCACTCTATAGGCCCATTGATTCTGTGTTATTGGCAGTAGAGAGTGCAAGATGAACTGCCCTCCTTAGAATAAAAACTGAGTAATGTTTGCATGTATACTTTTGTTAGAGTTTGTGAATTGTGAATATAAGGTTGGAATTAATTCTGCTACGAATATATGAAAGATAAAGAATAAAATAAAAAGTTTGCCTTAATGAGGAATATAGCTTAGCAATTTAAAAATGGCATTCATATTGTATGACATAGCTCTGGCTGAAATAAGTGAAAAACAAAGATCTATTAATGAACACAATATATTTCCTGAGCAGTTTGTTTCCTTTCAGACTTCTGGCAATGGACATGTTTTTGTAGTATGTGTTTTCCTCAAGATACATTTGTCACAGTATTAAGAAAAGCTTGACGTAATTCCTCATAGATAAATGGACACAGCTTTTTATAGAAACATCAGAAAAAAGCAATTTGGAAAAGCAAATATTATATGCTTTTCTCATGTTTGCAGAACAGTTTACAAATATCCATTAACAGACAGGAACAGCAGCAGAACAGCTTGTACAGATGTTTCCTTTCAGATTGTTGACTGGTAAGAAAATCTTTCTGTGTTCCATACAGTATGAATGCCATAGAGGTAATAATACTAATAACAGAATTAAATGTATATACAGCATATTAGCAAATGTAAAACCTTATTAGGGCATGTTAATAGTAAGGCATTATGCAAATGGATTACAATATTCGACTGGTATCTGAAACAAAATCATGTGTGGTATAAACAAATGTTTGTTGTGTGTAGAATGTCATAAAAATACAGTGCATGCCATTATTCAAAGGTTAGACTGTACAGATAAAAACTGTAATGGTAAAGAACCAGAAAAAGTTAGTATGCTGACACTATATAAAAATGTTAGACAGTTATGTTCTGGCACCAGATGTAAAAGGTTTATTTCAGAATTGCAACAACAGTCAAATCAGTTACTGACAGAACCTCTAGTACATTTTGTTACAAAAATGTAATAAACTTCTAAAAGACAGACACAGTGAGTTCAGGAAGCTTAGACAAGTTATACATACATTTTTTCAAAAGTGCATAGGAGTTTTAGATTCAGCAGAACAGGTTACTGAAAAAATATCAGAAAGACCATGCAACATTACAGGAAACTCTTCAACAGCAGTTACTGGATAAAGAAAATAAATTAGCTGAGCTAACAGAGACTGACTTCCTACATACACAGCTAATCTGTGCAAAAGAAATATATTTTATAATATGTTTGTGTTTTGAAAATGATTAAGTATACATGATAGGATGATAAAATCTGGGCAAGTAATTCTCAAATGTTTAAAACTTCCATTCAGTTAAAACAAGACATTTATCAGTACTACAGTAAAGTAGAGCATATGACTGCCATTCTTAGCATAGTCAAAAGGTAAACAAAACTGTTCTAGTGTATAAAAAAAAAATAAAAAATAGTTACAGAAAACAGTTCTAGTGCATAAAATTAAAATAAAAATAGTTAATAAGAGTAAAGATTTAAAGTCACAAGACTAACATGCTTGTATAAAGATATAAAGATACAAGACAGATATGCATGTATGTTCTTTTCATTTAGAGTACATTTGTTTACAATGCACAAAAGCAAAAGGCAGACAACAGCAATTATAAATAATGTAAATATAAACGTGTTAAGCTAATATCTATTTGTTTTAGTAACACCACACCAAACAGTTAAAGTTCTGAATTTTAAAAAAGAAATAAAATCACAAATGGTATTAGTCAAACAGTTTTTTGTAAAATTAATGGCAGGGCAGTTAAATAAATAAATAAAAAAATACTGAAATCCATGTAAGCTAATTGTAAAATAATGGCCCGGATTCACAATGGCTTGCATGGAGTCTACGAGTAGAGTAAGAGTCCATGCAGCCATCATGTCCGATGAGCGATCCAGGAACAGCCTGTAGGGGCGTGTAAGAGAGCTCCTAAAACGTCTCCTACATGGACAGGGCTGGGATATGCAAATTACCTCACTTGCAGCCGAAAGCCATGCAAATGAGGTAAATTTGTGATCCAGGAAGCACAAACCTGTCCGAGTAGGAGACGTGTTAGCTGCAGAAATGTACTCAGTTGACAACTGAGTACCGTTCTGCAAATAGCACAATGGAGCCTTGTCAGCTCCAAATAAAGGTTGCATATGGTTGAGGAAGCATGCCAATGGCCAAATATATGGCCATTGGAAAGTTTCCCAGATGCAAAATTAAAATAAAAAGATTTTTCTTTTCAGCGATTTCCAATGTTTAAGCGTAGCGCAGTGCCGTGCAAATGGGGTGCACTATAAAAATCAGAAAATTAGACAATAAAAGCCACAAATGTGGAATTTATGAAATTTGTTAAATGACAATGTAAGGGAATAGCAGGCTGAAGAGAACATGGCCACCGAGTAGGGGTTGCTAAGGGGAGAAGCCCAGTCTAAGACATGTAATCAAGCATTAGTAGGCAGTCCTATGTAAATGAGTGTTAGGATAGTGAATCACACTTTTACATAGCAAATGAGCACAGTCAGTGGCGTGTAGGAGTAGGATATGGGGAGGAACAGAGTAGGAGATAGGTGACATCACAAGGGGGGTATGTATGAAAGTAGCGACGCTCATTGGAGCGCAGTGGCATGTGTTAGCTGTCAGTTAGACATCATGGAAAGAGGTGTGTCAACAGGTAGGCCAGGTAAAGCCAAGAAATGGAAGATGTATACTGTAGATAACACCAAAGTTTTTTGCTGAGCGGGTAAGCACGTATGTGCGCGCCTGTAAACTCGAGTAAGACAAAGTGCGCACGTGGAAGCGTGAGTGCACGCGTTTAAGCTGGGTTAAGCTTGTATCAGGCTGTTGGAAGACCTGTAAGCGTGTTTGCACTGCTGTGCAAGTGGTTTAACCTGAATAAGCAAGTTTTAGTCCGTGTAAGCATGTGTGCACGCGTGTTAGCTGCTGTGAGCGTGGTTCCGCTTGTATGCGCGTCGCTCACCGAGGAAACAGAAAGGAAAAAGGAAGCACAACAAATAGTAGAAAGCTACCAGGGAATACTAGTAGAGCTAGCAGGTGCAAACAATCAGAATCAGGCAATTTCACAGGCAGAACACTAGCCCAGCCCAGAACCTAAAACTCTGCAAACAACAGTGCAGTTTGTTTCTCTCAAGAGACACTGCAACACTGGAGTAAGCTACTAGAAGTGAAAACTGAAAAAGCTATACTCAGACAAAAAAATGCTAGGGGCTGCTATTGCTGTTATAAGGTGGCATATGCAACATGCTGAGGGTGGTGACTATGCAAATGCTGCCGGACAACCCACAGTGAGGAGACAGAGAAGAGTGTACAGGCCCAGGGTCACCTACCAGGGGTTACATGAGCTGGAGATAGTGGAGCGCTATAGATTGGACAGAGACCTCCTGCAGCAAATTGTTGAGCTGTGCAGGCCATGCCTCACACACAGAACCAACAGAGGGGAACCCATCGCAGTGGAAACCAAGGTATGTGTTGGCCTAAGAATACTAGCAACAGGTACCTTTCAGAGAGCAACTGGTGATATGATGAGGATATCACAGGCATCAGCATCCAGGGTACTGCACCAGTTCCTGGATGTCATGTCAGCACATGTCAGTGATCATGTATATTTCCTCAATTCCCGTGAGGTATTGACCAGCAATATGCGTCTCTTCCAGCAAATAGCTGAATACCCTGAGGTAGTGGGTGCAATAGACAGCATGCATATACGCATCAAAGCACCAGTGGGTGAGCGGGGTAGGGCCTACATTAACCACAAGGGCTTCCCCTCCATCAACTGCCAGGTTGTGTGTGATGCCCAGGGCATAATAATGAATGTGTGTGCTGGCTGCCCTGGAAGCTACCATGATTCCCATATCTGGCATCTGATGCAGCTGTACCAGACATTTGCCAATGGGGACATCCCACATGGTCACTTAGTGGGGGATGCTGGCTATGCACTGGAGCCGTGGCTGATGACACCCATCAGAAACGCACACACACCTGAACAGGAACGCTATAATGAGGCACACGCACAAACACAAAATGTAATTGAGCGAGTGTTTGGGTTGCTCAAGTCATGGTTCCGGTGCCTGGACACATCTGGTGGAGCCT
Organism: Protopterus annectens; assembly: GCF_019279795.1. NCBI lineage: Eukaryota > Metazoa > Chordata > Ceratodontiformes > Protopteridae > Protopterus > Protopterus annectens. Next base: position 926,394,094 of record NC_056726.1, read on the forward strand.
TGCAATACTCACTAACTACATGTACCCACATTGTCATGGTATGTGCTATGCTACATAATATGATTCTGTGAAAACAGCTGCAGCAGGACCAGCATAGGCTTGGGACAAACAGCCCCCCACCAGTGCCAAGGCCATCACAGGCAGAGCGTGACTCGGAGGAGGAACAACCTGAGCCTGCCCAAGTAGGCAGAAGGAGGCATGCCCAGTATGCCTTGTCCTTGGCAAAGAGGCAACACATAGAACATACACTGGCTCAGTAGGAACCCTGGAAATGATACCTCTCTTTGACTCGCACATATAGTAAAAGGGATGCCTAACTTGACACTACCTGTTTCCAAACATGTATATGGAATGCAGTATGTGCATCTGACATAGGCAGCCCTGCAGCACCACCTGAGGCATGATTACCATGTGTTAAGCAATGTAAGGTAGTGCTAAACAGCATTTACCATCATGTAGTATATGCAAACTTGATGACCTTGAGTATCATCCTACCCTCACCAAACATGAAGCCAAAATATGAAGACAAGATGATCAATTACAACAATTGGCTTAGGTATTGATGTCAGTGAAAGGGGATACAATGCCTGTCAGCGTGGGATGACATGCTCGACAAGACATGACGCTTCACTAGGGATGGATTTCACCTATCACCTGTGGCCTTTTGGATATTGCCAAAGGCTCTTGTCACCCCCATAGTGCCTTTTTTAGGTAAGGCTCAAAACACAAACCCACCTCCATAGGTATCACAAGGGATAAGGAACTATAAGTAATGCTACTCAATGCCAGACATCTAAACTGCAAGATGCATGCACTCCAAACTCTCCTCAGCATGGAGAATGTTGATATCTGTGTAGTAACAGAAACCTGGTTCAAGGCTCCCAACAGCACCCTGGCATTAATAGGTTACACCTCATACCATGCTTTACAGTTGCAAAACATGGAACAAACTACAAAAGGAGGGTGGGTATCTATATTTGTCAAAGATACCCACACCCCCAGGTTGGTGGCACAGCATGAAGCATTGGAGACTATCCATGTGCAACTAACAGTGGCTAAAACCAACTTCCAGTTCACAGCCTGCTACAGACCACCCTCCTAAATCCAGGAACCACACTTGGCTGACTGGAGAACACATGAAAATATGAAGGTCTCCCCAAACACCATTATATTGGGTGACTTCAACTACCCAAACATAGACTGGGAGCATTACCCTAGCCCCAACACCCTAGTCCAAAGGTTCCCAGAATTTATAAACCAAAATGCTATGGAACAACTTGCTACCACTCCCACAACAGGGAAAAAATACTGGACCTGATCATCACCAACATGGGGACTCTATGCCCAAGACCAGAAGTGTATCCCTCACTGGTAAGATCAGACCAGAGAGTAATCTCACTGGATATTCACATCCCGATCCCAGCCCATGGCCAGAAAAACACAGTGAAAATTATTCACTGAAGCAAATGTCACACTCCTCAAAACTGAGGTGGAATCCTTCACAGCCCCTGTGCCTGAGGAAAATGTGGCCCAGACCTCATAACCCTTTATAAACACATTATATGAAAACTGTCAGGAATGCATGGATCATGCAATCCCAAATAAAACCAAGACCCAATCCTTCAAAGCCAGGCATCCTGTCTGGTGGACCCCAGCCATAAACAAACCATACAATGCAAGGAGGAAGCTGCTATATGATAGATCAAAATCCCAAAAAGGGAAGGCATCTCTGATCAGTATTATTGAAAAACTATGGCCACACATAAGATCGTCTAAGGCCATCTTTGAGATAAAAATTGTACAGGACACCAAGGATAATCACAAGGCATTATTTACTTATGGTAGGAACCTGTGTGGGAATTCCCAGATATGCTCAGAAGTAGTCCAAAATGACAAACAATACACTAACCCACAGACATTGCCAACATCTGATCTGACAGGTTCAATGCAAAATTCTCCCCCCTCCCCACAAAAAGGGCAAATTTCTATCCCAGCAGAGTGCTGGCCCCCTGACATCACAGATGCTCAGGTAACAGCCAGCCTCACCAAAGCAAAACACACAGCATCAATGGGACCAGACGGTGTCCTGGGCTGTGTCCAACATGAACCCCAAGAAGAATTGAACACAAACATAAAACCACTGTTCAATCTCAGCCTTACCACAGGACATGTACCCAAAGAGCAGTGTACAGCAACAGTGGTCCCTCTCCACAAAGGTGGTGCCTCAATGGGTACTGCAAACTATCGCCCCAGAAGCCTGACTACCTTGGTTTGTAAAGCTATGGAAAGATCATCATGGACCTCAGAAATAAACATATTTGGGACCTACAGACACTGGATCCTACCCAGTTTGGCTTTGTCAAGGGCAGATCCTGCCTCTTAAACCTGGTTGAGTCATTAGAAACAGTCACCAAGGCCATTGATGAGGGGAAGGTTGTCCACACAGCCTACCTGGAACTCGCAAAAGCCTTCCATGCAGTACCCCACTTGGTCATCATAGATAAGATCACCATCTTCAATATAAACCCCTAGGTCACTAGATGGGTTGCAAACTGGCTCAAGGACAGAACCCACATGGTCAGAAATGCTGGAGCCATGTCAGACCCCAAACCAGCTACAAGTGACATCCCACAAGGCTCAGGCCTGGGACCTCCCTTGTTTGGTATATCTTTCTCAGAGGTGCAGCCCAACACAGAAAGACTATTGGTGAACAAGTTTACAGATGACTGCAAACTGGGCACCATAATTGACCCTCCAGCTGACACAAGCATCCTACAAAAGGGCTTCATAGAAACAGACAACTGGTGCCAGAGCCATGTCCTCAAGTTAAACGCAAAACAGTGTATAGTCCTCCTCTTTGTCAAAAATGAAGTGCCCACAAATTACCACATAGGTGGTAACCCATTAAGTATGGAAGAAGTGATAAGGGACCTGGGGACCCAAGCTGATAGCAATCTCACATTCGATAACCATGTGGCCAAAGTTTTTAGAAAAACATTTCATATAGCCCACCTAATCATGAAGGTATTCACATCTACATCAGGGGAGGTCATCGTGCCTCTTAACTCATCCCTCATCAGGCCCATAATTGAGTACAATGCTCCTTGTGGGATGTACCTTATCAGACACCTGCAGCAGCTGGAAAGACCACAAAAGTACCTCACCAGGAGGATCAAAGGGCTTAAACACATGCCATTCGATGCCCGGTTAAAGAAACTGCAGCTCCACTCAGTGGCATACCGCCCGCCCAGAGGCAATCTGTGTCTGATGTATAAAGCCATGTCCAACCTGAAATCAGTGGACATGCTGCACCTCGGAAACTCAGAATCCCATCAAGCTACGCGCTCAAGAGACCTGAACCTCAGGACTGAAATAAATACGACATGCTGGAGTGACAGATTCATAACCCAGAGGCTTCCCCCACTCTTGAGTAAACCCCCACTCCAGGTTAGCCAGAGTCCCTCATTGACTCTCTTCAAGAGGAATCTTGATGAGTGGATGGGAGATTGTAGGTTTTCCCTGGGTATCACTTCTATGTCACTGTTAGACAGAGGTACAGTATACCAACCTTGAAAAATGTCATGGCAAACTCCACTTAAAATTTGTGTTGAAAGCCAAACACACTCTGGCTAGGATTATAAATGCCCTAGGGCAGATAGCCTAGTATGAACCTATGAACAGAATCACACACACCAACTAGTACAACTGTGGTCAATGTGGAGTAATGTTTGGCAATGTCCACCCAAGTTGGTGAATACACAGCAAAGTCGGACAAGCCTGGTTTAAGTAAGCCATAGCTGAACAAAATGCAACATGCTCATAGTTGCCCAACTGGCCCTTAACCAGTCTGGTCTTTTCAGTATGAACATTTAATGCAGTGATGTGACTCAAACCCATGATACTGTGTATCATAGTGAAAGTACTGAACCACTACACCATGAAAGTATTGCAGTATTCAGCCAGTAAGAGACAATGTTGCCAAGTCTTTGCAAACTATCACATGGAAACCCTGCAGGCACAGCATAACCCCTGTTGAGTTATGACACAAAGGATTCTGGCAGTAAGAACACAACAATACTTCCAACACACACAGTATAAATGTCAGTATTGGTCATGTTCACACACAACCAGAAATGTAGTGGACTCCAGATCACAACATATGGAAAGGTCACACTGGGCATGCTCACACACTTGGATAAATAAGACATATGTCAGGCAACAAACCATGGAAAGGCTGAACTGGGCATGCTCACACACTTAGGCCATGTCTGAGTATAGCAGTCAGTCACACATATCTGGCAGTTGTATGTGTTAAGCCAGGAACCTCCCACGATCCAACAATCTGCCCTGTGTACACAGTTAAATGACAACAGACACATATATTAATATACTGGAACCCTGTCATGATCAAACATGTTATGCAGATACACAAGTTGATCATAGAAACTGGGAAAGCTAGCCAGAGGGGGGTGTGTATGTATGCAATTCTCTGTGAAAGGAATGGCCTTTTTGAAGACTGTGATAACACACTAAAAGATATACATTCCTCTTTGGAAAGACTGATGATGTCAGCACCCTATAAATACACCAGGAGAAGAGAAATCATCCAGTAATGCGAATAGCGTGCTGCGTTAATGTGTCTCTCTCAAGTATTATAACATAGTTAGGTAGGGGTTTGAATCCTATAAATGCCATGTGTGTGTTTTGCTTTTATTATTGTATGACATATTATTATAACAGTAATTTCAATGCGCACATCAGGTATGTGTGTGCCACATACAGATATGTCACCTTTAATAGTTCCTATGTGTGAAGGCTGCCCCATATGAATACAGTTGTTACCATTGCCAGCATGTGCCACAGCTTACCAGACCTTGTGCCATACATGTATGTTGGTGACAATGCAGGCTACTGCAGTGATCTGTGTCCTAGGCCAACTATGTGACACACATCCATGAAAGCTTTGATAGATTAATGTGGGTGATGGTTCATGTCTGGAGTATATGTTAGACATGTTAAAACACAGCAAAGTCTGTGAGTGATGGGCACCCAGTGTAGGTGTATGGCAACTGTTGCCGATATGCATACAGACACCTTCTTGCTTAGGTAATACACCGAGGGACAGCAGAATACCTTTGGAAATGTGAATATCACAGGAAAGACAAGATAACACTTGTCCACATGTACACACCATTACCCATTCTACATGATGGGTGCTACCACCTACATGGTACTGTTGGAATACTATGTTAACTACATGCCGATGCCAATGCCACAGTTGTGGTACAGCAATACAGCATGGCTTAGAAAGCAGGTATCTGTCCATATGATACACTTGTGGTGGTTAGGTGTGTCATGTGTAGAATGCATTGTAGGCCACTGTATGTATTTGCAGTTGTAGATGGACATATCCATAGTGTGTTGGCATGTACGTGAGACTGCTATATGCCAAAGAGTATTGTTCACAGGGATGTGTGTGGCTCAGTAAGAATATAATGTAGTACTGCAGGGATATCACTGACACCAGGTTCCTACATCTGTGTATCAGTTGAGGAGACACCATGTCATGACCACTGAATGTCAGGCTATGTAAGCTATGTATACTACCAGAATGCAGACCATTGACATTTGGAAACTGTATCACCCACAGCATACTGTCAAACCATGTCATGTTCCATACTAACCATGTTCACAAATGTACACCTGCAACTCAGTGCTGCAAACATCACACATCTACTGTCCACACCCCAACACATGCAGGCACAGGTACACACAACAGCCATGTGGCACATATGCAGACAGTACACTTTGGGAATTAACACTGGTGTATACAAAACTGCAATGGCAAACATAGGTAATGCATCATGCATGCTCGAATATACCCACAACAATATCACTACACTGTACTGTTAACAACATGATAATATTATTATAGTGCTATGTTGTCACCCTGTGCATCAGCACCATGCTACCCTGTTCCTGCATCAATATTACAGATGGCAGGAGGTGGCACAGTTTCATCATATGCACAGGGTGTGTACTTGGTTTGCCAGAGTCTGCCATTGACACATCCAATTGACATGTATGTGTGTGTGTGTTAGTGAGGGACAACAGTAGAACATGGGGCAATGTTGCTGCAATGTGTGTGTGTGTGTATGTGTTAGCCCTAGGTGTTAGCATTATGTGTGTATGTATGCATGCACACAGTTCCACCATGTGGCTACCATATACGGGTGTTTGTGGACAGCCACAGACTGTACCTGCAAGATCATACAGATCACTGTCTCTGGCCACGGACATGGAACCTGTGCCTGGCAGGGGTGCTATGGACAGTATCAGGTACTAAGCCAGACTGGGTACTGTCATCAGAAGCAGTGGGTTGTTGAATGGACACATGTCCCTGCTGGGACTGTCCAGAGCCATGTGCACGTGGTCTTCTCAGACGGTCTAATGACAGCACAGACCCAGCATTGCTGGGGCTGGTACTGGCACTATGGGAGCGGCTGGGGGTTTGTTGTCATCTGTGATGACTGCCAGCTGATAATGTTGCTGGCATACGTCCACGTTGATGCCTCAGCCATCCTGCACTGTCCTGGCTCCTGGACATGTAGTTGTGGAAGAGATCTAATGTGTCCCCCCAACGTCTATCAATGACTTCGCTGATATTACGGATGGCAGACGCCACGTCATGCATAGTGTCATTCATAGCGGTGCGATGTGCTCTAAGCTCCCTCAGACCCTGTCTGGTGTACCATTCCATACGTGCCTGTGCCTGCATTACAGCCCGGAACATAGCTGAGGTTGAAAGACCTCTGTGGGCATGTCTGACAGGGGCAGTACGACCACGGATGCTCCCACGAGAACCCCTGGATATCTGCCTGTGTGGTACCATGTCAGGAATCTGGCCATGGCTGCTGTGAGGGGATGCATGTGCCAATGATACCACACTATCCTGGTCAATGCCCACTGTATGCTGTCCCTTAGCTAAGGACATTGGTGACAATGGATGTATAGGCAGGATGACTGTGCACATTGATGGGGTTGACTGCTGTGTAGTGTCAACTGGCTGACCAACGACAGACCCTGTCACACCTCCCTGTGCCATTACGCATGTATCATCATAATCACTATCCCCAGCAGTGGCTTCAGGTTCCCTGCTGCACTCCACCACAGCAACATTAGAACCTGTGAGAGGAAGATAGGAAACACAGTTTACAAATGTGTACATGATATTGCCACAAAGGCGCACAGGGACACATGCACACATGCACACATGCGCACAGGCACACATGCACACAGGCACACAGGCACACATGCACACAGGCACACATGCACACATGCGCACAAGCACACATGCATACATGCGCACAGGCACACATGCACACAGGCACACATGCGCACAGGCACACATGCACAGCATACTCCTCAGTACAGCAGATACAAACACAGACACACCTGCAATCCAACACATACACAATACTGTTTTAGGGTGGGTGACAGTATCACAAGGAAAAACATCACTGCACACGTGTCAGCATGCAGATAATGTGTTGCACAGGACCATGCAGTGCAAGTGTGGGCAGCCGTTTTTAATAACAGTATACGTGTACTTGATGCTTGTGTGTAGTTGTTCAGTGATTGTCTCCACCCTGGGACACAATGTGTACAAGGACATCACAATGTTGTGCAAGTGTTACAAGCTGTGGGTACATATATTTGCACACACACACACACACACACACACACACACACACACACACACACACACACACACACACACACACACACACAAACACATGATGGTGCTACGCAATGACTGCTATGTGTACTTTTGTCGGCGGAACTGGATGTGGTGTAATAACGTGAGCCATGATCAACATACTTCTTGTGGTCAGCCAACAATAATAATGTGTTCCAGACAGGCAGCTAGCATGCTGTACCTGACGTGCAGTAACATGACTACATCCACAATTACACAGCCACTTGTTACATCGGTTTGTAAGGTGGCCAATAGTGAGCATTGCCTAACATGAATGTATTATTTGTTCAAGACTGTTGCACAAATGCATGATAGGCCTCTACCCCTCAGGTATATTATGTGTGCTGCGTAGATGAGAAGTTGGATACTGAAGGGTGGCCATACAGCAGGTGTCATAATTGGACATGTGTAGCAGGCTAAGGTGTAGTGTGTATGCCAAACATGTGTGTGTGTTGTGTACATGTGTATCAGGTATGCCTATACAATGTCCAGTACTGTGTTGCCGCACATGTGTGTCATGCTGTGTGTATTGCATGTGAATGGGGCAGCTATTGAGAATAATGGGATATGCATAGTCTCACAGCAAACATGCACAGCATGCATTATGTGTAGGTGTGTTACATGTGCACAGACTACACCTCCATATGACATGCACATGTCATTAGCAATAGTATTGTTATTACACACTCACCAGCATGGATTGGCTGCCTTGCTGTCACTCCAGAGGGACCTGCAACAATATGACAGTGATTGCCAGTGGCCAAAACTGTGCCATTGATACTGTGAGTATGATAAAGTACAGTAGTACAACAAGTGGCTTTCACAGGTGTACAGGTTATGCTCAGAATATCAATCTTTCAGAAGAATGGGCAGGTTAACAGCTACACAAACAGTACACATCTCACACACGCATAAACTAACAGTGCAGAGATCAGTCAACTACAGATATGGCATGTTACCTGCACTCTCCATTTCAACATGCTGGGTGGCTCCGGTCTCCATGATGACACATGTTTGTGGATGTTGCTGTTGTTGGCCTGGAGCCACAACACTTAGGAGGTGCTCCTCCACACTGGTGAGGGGGGTTGGATAGGTAACCCACTGCCTGTGGCAAGCTGTTGTCTGTGGATATCAGACGCACGCTGCCGGACATGTCTAATTAAATCACTGCAGTGACAGCGTACCTGCTTATATGTCCAGTTATGCATGCCTATGTCATTTACCCAACGAACAAGATCTTGCCACAGTGCAGCCCTCTCATGCTGGTTCTGGCTGGTCCTGGAAAACAGCACACAGTAATTCTGCACCAGGCTCTGGTGGATCTTCTGATACTCTGCTGCTGTATATGGTGGGTTTCACTGATGCACCATCACCCTGGAAGGAAAAGGAAAATATGTGAGCAAGTCATGTGGCACACTTAATATTCTAATGTACTGATATCACTTAACTGCCATATATAGCATCTGTCTATCAAGGGATACACATGTTCGATACCACATATCAGTGCTCAGCCCATAACTATCTGCCAATGCCTGCCACACTCCATACAACAAACTAGTATACATAAGCACTCGGCACACTGTGTGGGATACAATGCACAACCTCACACTGGGGGTATGTATCAAGCTAATGGATGAAGAATATTGTCATCCCTTGCAATGAATGCAATGCACATTTACAGTTTCAATGGTAATCCACCCTAGTCTTTGATGCCATACCCCTACCTGACATATGTGCACAGTTGTTACTATAGCCAGCATACTGCTGTCACAGAGTATACATGCTGCCAGGTACACACACATATCCTGTAACACACATGTGATTACGGCCATGGTACAGGCATCATTACACACACATTACACATACATACAACACACAAATGTATGACAACACAGATGAGCATTAACTGTGTACCTTATAGAACTGTGTGCCCCTACTTACAGATACCTATGCATGAGGTATGTAATCTGTGCAGACTAAAGAAAACACACCAGACAGTGTTATCAGGGAATGTGAACATACTCCATACTGTAGTGTTTAGGCCTACAACATCAGGTAGTACAACAGTTCATATGTGAGCTGGATTCAACAGCAGTACCACTTACTGAGCATACATGTATTGCTTCTGCCTACGATGGGACACTGCAGTCATACACAGGAAAGTACAGCACAACATATGCCAATCTACTATGTTTGCATCCCGATAACTGACACATCTTTCTCTTGCCTCACACCAAGGACACCAACTACCATGACAGACACAAACTCACACTAAGCTATCACACCTTTACAGACCTTGCACATAATCAGTGTCACACTCATTCAACATCACATAGCTGGTATTGCACTGAGTACATGTGTGTGTGCATTGTGTCATAGGTAGGTACTATGCTATTTGCCCTGGGCCTAGGGCAGCCTAGTCATATGCTACCCTGCCCTTTGGGAGACATGTAATGTGATTTTACTTGCTCCTGTGAAACGGTTACACAGAGGTGACTCTCAGGGCATATTACCTATCTCCATTACATTCATCAGGGGTATGTATGACATCTACTAATAAGGAGCCTTGTTTGTTAATGCTGAGTGGTTTAGTCCAGGGTATGGCATATTTGTGTATAGAAACCTGTACCTCCAGCATGTGCTGTTTAGTGCGGTGACAAGGATTAGGGCCCTAGGTCATGTAGGCTGGACAGATTGTGAGGTGTTGCCATGGTGGTTGGCCAACTGGTATGGGTGTGACATAACTGTGTATGTCCAGCAGTGGTAACCTCTGTGTAGGAAGTATGCAAGGCACTCTAGCTGTGGTTTTGAGAGCAGTCTGCATAGAAAATGTGTTTGAGGGCATTATCAGTCTTTATTAGGTAGGTCTGTGGCCTTTCCACTTGCTGTAGTTCTCATGGGAAGTACATACTGCTCAGGACATTGTGAGGTGTAGAGAGGTACACTGACTTACATTTCCCTAGCTGACACACCTTTTGTGATGACACGTACCATGTACAGGGATTACAAGACTAGTGTGCCACTGTAGATATCAAAGGGGAGGCTATTGTACACCTGTGTCCTATGTTCCCTTCTGACACCTCCAGTGGTAGGCGGCCAACCACCTATGTGGTAATTAGTGGGTAACATGTTTTGGAATGGGGTATGGTATTGCAGTATCAACACTGGTGTTCAGTCCATGCCTTGGTCACCAGGCACCTGTTGCAGTACATCTGCCCCCATGTCCCCCTCTCTCACTCTCTCTCTCTCTATATCTATATATATATATATATATATATATATATATATATATATATATATATATAAAAAATATCTATAGATTATATATATATATATATATATATATATATTATATATATACATATACATTTACATATAAATATATATATATATATATATACATACATATATATACATATATATATATATACATATATATATATATATATATATATATATATATATATATACACACACACCACTATACATAACTATATATGTATATATATATATATATATATATATATATATATATATATATATATATATATATATATTATATCTATAGACATTCATATCTATCTGTATATATGTATGTATCAATTATATTATGTATATACATATTCTATCTATCTATCTGTACATACCTCTCTATCTATGTACATATATATATATATATATATATATATATATATATATATATATATATATATATATATAGATATATAGATATATATATATATATATATATATATGTATATATGTAGATATATATATATAGATATATGTGTATATATATATATATATATATATATATATATATATATATATATATATATATATAATGTATAGATATATACACACACTTCTAAACATCCATTGCTGTACATATACATGCACATGTAGGCACATAGACCGCCCACCTTTCATGGTGGGAATATCACTTCTGAAACAGTTGTGAGACATACCATTCTGTAATGATATTGCACAGTGTTGTGCATAATGCATTATGCTGTCCTCAGGCCGTATAGCTGTAGCAGGCCTCACTGGCTCACTCCCACAGAAGTTCACCACCACATGACATATACCTGCACTCAATGCCACACACTACAATCTACATTGATATGTGCACATAGTAACCTTCAACTACATATGTATGTCCAGCCTTCACTAACAGTTGCCGTATGTCCCTTGCCCTATGCACATCTGCATATACATATAGATACAGACTGCTAACACATATGGAGGGTTCACAGTATGTAGATTATTATATTATGTAGTTTACATTACCTTTGTCTCTGACAGCTTTTTTCTGCTGGCTGTCTGTCTGTCTGGCTGGCTTGCTGGCTGGCTTGCTTGCTGGCTGGCTGGCTGGCTTGCTGGCTGGCTGGCTGGCTTTTTATTTTTTTTTTTGGTCTCTGTCTCTATCTCTCTCTCTCTCTCTCTCCCTCCAGTTGCTGCAATGCTATTATTGAATGTGTGGACTGGCAGCACAGGCTGCTTTTGTAGGTATCTGCACATGTGCATGTGATGGCCTCTGCACCAATTGGTGGCCAGCATTTAGTAATTGCATGCAGCCTGCTGTGTGGTAATTGCAGTTCTCACTGTGATTTCAGGACACTGCTATAAAATGATAGGTTAGGTAGGCGTACACCTTTCAGTTTTCAAGGTGGGGACCATGCTGGTTTGCTGTGGACACTGTTGTGTGAGTCAGAAGGTTGGTATATCTCTCATATCTAATGCTGTGTTGTAGCCACTGAAATGCATGTTGTACTGAAACCTGACTGTTGCTTCTTCCAGTTCACTCTTCACAGTGTGCATGTTAACTCACACCTGCTAATGCTAACACTGTTTACATGGGAGTATGTACTTACCTGTGGGATTTGAGGATTAACTGGCATACAACAGTAGTTCTTGAAATGTGTTGCTATGGCTTTTGTAATTTTTCCTTTACATTCACTCCTTGAATGCCTGATATTTGTCTTTACTGGAATGTGTTGCTATGGCTTTCCTATTTTCCATTTACATTCACTCCTTGTAATGCATGATATATTTCTTTCAGCACTAAGTTCTTATATGCTTGCTGTGGCTTCATGGCACTTCATGCAGTCTGGTGAGCCCAAGGTCTGGGGTTTGACACTTACAGGGGTATTTTATTTTGCTGCTGAGTAGTACTAGGGCCTTGTCAAACAGAGTGAATAAGGCACGTTTAAACAGTTGTAAGCAGGAAGCAGGAAGTCAGTGGGGACACCAGCTATGGATGTGCAGGCTGGGTGTAGGGAAGTTCCATAGCTGCACATTTCTTTAACTGCAATAGCTGTACATATGTTCGACATTTGCTGTGGCATTTGAAACCTTCCACCCCTGGGAGAGGGGTGAGGACAACTAAGTATATTGTACTAACAGTTATGAATATCAGGCACATGCAGTGCTTGTGAACTGCTATACTGTCATTAGTATGTTAGATGGCTACATCCTTTGATATTTCTGGGTTGTACTCCTACATAAGGGCATGCTTGTGGAAGTAATTCTACAGCTATTCGCAGAGTATGTAACAGTAGACAGGCTGATATGCCTGTGTGTTTCTGTCACGTGCAGGCCTCAGATACTCTCAGGTGTATATTTGACCAGCCTCAGGGAAAGGTACATATCAGTGGGATACACCCGTGATATATTTCAGATATTCTGCAGTTGTGACTATGGGGTATTTTGAGCATATGTATTACCACACCATTTCTGACATGCAAGTAGTGTCTACTTTAACTTATTGACAGTTACCATTATGTGGGATTCCCCACCTTTCTGCCCACTGTTAGTACATTTCACAGGGAGTCAGTGGGGCACAGGTAACAGTTGTTTGCAAATCAGGGACATCCCTGTAAATCAGTCACAGTTGGGAGGTCTGGCCTCTTACCTATTCAAATATGGCAGTGTTTATCCTGCTCTGATAATGTGTGGGGTTTGTAAGGTGCTACTGTAACATTATTACCTACTAGCATGGCTGTTTCTCTTCTCACACTAATGTAATGCAATTCCACAAGAATTGCCAGTAAAGATACACAGAACAAGCTTTGTGTAATGGCCTTCCTATTTTCCCTTTACATTCACTCCTTGTATTTCATGATATATTTCTTTCAGCACCAAGTTCTTGTATATCTGCTGTGGCTCAGTGGTAATTCATGCAGACTAGTGTTTCCGGGGTTCGAGACTGACAGGGGTATTTTATTTTTCTGATGAACAGACTACAGGCCTTGTCATACAGAGTGACTAAGGCACTTTTAAGCAGTTGTAAGCAGGTTTGCGCGAGTTTGCACGATGCTTAGCTACGCTTATCTACGCTTAGCTAAGTGCACACAAGCGCACACCTGCTGACTACTGCTTAAAAGTGCTTACTCCCGCTAACACACACGCTATTTTTTTTTAAAGAAAAGAAAATGGGGAAATAGGAAAGTGGTGAAAAAGGGGGGCACAAAGAGGGTAGGACAGTAGGAAAACAAGCTCGGAATGTGCAGGAAGGATGTAGGGAAGGTCCATAGCTGCCCATTTCTTTCTCAGCAACAGCTGTGCATATGTCTCTAATTTGATGTGAAATTTGAAACCTTCCACCCCTGAGAGAGGGGTGAGGACAACAAAATATGTTGTACTTCCAATTAGAATTATCAGTTGACATGTCCAGCGGACATGTGTATGAATTGGGCAGCTATGTATGGGGCGTAATTTTTTTGTGGGAACAGAGTGCCCTTTTTTTATTTTTTTTTCAGGTGAGAGTAGAATGTGAGGTACAGGAAGTAGGTATATTTGGGGAGGTAGGTTGGTGAGGTTAACAGACAAGACAAACAAGACACATACAGGGGCAGAGTATGACACATGTGGGGGCAAATACAATTGACAGGGACGGATCTTTGGATATCGCAAGCCCATGAGCCCACAGATGGCAACAGTGAAACTGAGATCCCCACCCATGGGTAGTTACCACTGCGCCTTCACAGCCCAGGCCAGGGCTGTGCTGGTGGCTGGATAGGATGGGCAGGCACACCCATAAGTTGCACCACTCTCACTTCGAGCTGGCGTAGGGGATCAGTCAAAGAACGCCTGATCTCACTATGCACCACGGACCAGACCCTATGGAGGGTGAGTGGGGGCTCTCCTCTGGCCATGATTGCAGAGGGGGGATGAGCCCCATCCCCTGCAGTGCATCCACCCGAAGGTGGCACAGGGCCACCGGAGGAGGAGGTCCCGGCCCGGGCACTGGTGCCAGGTGCACTCGCCAGCTGAGGTGGGAGAGGTGGGTCCTCTGGAACCCGCCTTCCCTGTTGTCCTATGTTTAGCAGTATTTTATGGCATTTTGGGTTAGTAACAAACAACACCATTCAAAATTAGTTGTAACAGCATGCATCAGTATTCCCATTAACCAAACACCCATGAATTCCAAATATTGAGCAGCAAGCATAACACATTCATATTTAGAACAACAGTGCACATTCCAACAGCATGCAGGGTTGATTGGTGGCAACAGGCCATCAGGTTTGGATATGTGAACAGGGCACATGCATCAACGTACATGCAGATATGTAAGAACCAACAGGACAAATGTCCATGGTAATTAATTGTGAGTACACATACCCAGTTTGGTGTGGAATGGCATAATTTGTGAAAATAGGGTAGGGTGGAGAAATATTACATTAACAACTTACACTACCTATACATATACTGTACGTTCCTAGTAGATGCAGATATATATCCCCTACATGTATTAGTACAGTTTCCTGTATGTAACCTTAGGGATGTTGGTGATGAGGATGTTACTGCTACATTAATATACATTCCATTTTTATTCATATATGTTCATATCTGGCTGTGTTCAGGTACAGCATCCTGCCACATTTGATTTATATGGGTCTAGACAACTGTGGATGTTCAGCATTTCATACAACCATACTATCTCCATAATGCAAAGGTACAGCAACATAATATTATGTAGTGACTGCAGTATACCTTTATTCCAGACGTATTACAGTTGTCTTGGTAGCTTCAAACTGTCTTTCTCACACTCTCTCACTTATTTTATATTTACATTTCAGAATGGTACTTAATTCTAGGCTTTATTAACATTTATTACTGGGTTACAACAATCCTTTCCAGCTGACTCACTTATTTCATATGGCAGAATTTACAAGGATTTATTCAACACTTGTCTACCCTTTGTTGATTGATTACCACTCATTTTCAGGCTGAAGCAGTTATCTGATATTAAAATACAGGTGGAAACTCTATTTGAGACTTGTTTAATCTTTATTACTGGATTGCAATACACTCTTTTCCAGGCTGCATCACTTATCTAATCTTACAATACTAGCAGAATCTTTATTCTAGGCTTATTTCACCTTTATTACTGGGTTACAACAATGAACTCTTTTACAGTCTGTCTCACTTATATTCTATAACAATACCAGGTAAATAATTACTAACCTGCCTGGTGGCGCAACCTCAGCAGCCTATCAGCATAAGCTCTCTGATTCACGGAACGGACATCTGCAGCTGTAATATAAATGAAGGAATATTGGAACATACCTCTCCATACTATAGGCTAGGATAGCATTTCTTACATACATAATTACATGGATACTTAGTAGTGGGGCATTGGGCATTTGGATGGCCTCCTGGATCCAACGGTTCAGTTGGTCCTCCTTACATTGCTTCAGGTCCGCATGGTGGTGACGGACCTGTTCACCAGTCCTCGGAATGCCTGTGGCACTGGTGAGATCATGTGCCAACTGGTTCCACACCTCTGCCTTGTACGCACCCCATTGAACCTGGCCCTGCATGAGTTGTGCTTCATGATCATGGACTAGGAGCCAAACCATGTATTTTGACTCCTCAACACCCCAGCTTTGTGCTCTAAAGCGATTTCCCTCTCCTGCACCTGCCATCCTGACTGCAAATAGGTACCACAATCAGTTATGGTGTGTATTCCCACCTATGGGGCTTATATATGCCGGTTTTCCCACACTTATCTCTGATTGGCCATTTTGGATATTTATCAGCTTAAAGCAAACCTGCTTTGTCATGGTTCTATTTTCATTCATTCCTATATATATATATATATATATATATATATATATATATATATATATATATGCTAATACTGTATTTCTCAATACAACTGTCATGGCTTAGTGGTTCGGTACATTGACTATGGTGCACAGTATCCCGGCTTCGACCCTTGGCATTGCTTTTTTTTTTACTACTGTCTAGACAGGCTAGGAGGTGTGTCTGTGTAAAGGTGGCTTTGATACAGATTGCCCAGTGTTGCCCGCCGGTAAGCTGGTTGGCATGCTGCAGAGCTCCGCGCAAACGGCTTACACAGGGTAACACGTTATTTAGCTATGAGCATTCATATTATGCTGGGTGAAGCACTGCTGAGCTATGGGCACTCATATTATGCTTGTTAAAGTGCTGCTCACCTATGGGCACTCAAATGCAGCTTGTTAAAGCGTTGCTCAGCTATGGGCACTCAAATGCAGCTTGTTAAAGTGCTGCTCACCTACGGGCACTCAAATGCAGCTTGTTAAAACGCTGCTCAGCTATAGTCAATTATAATCCTTTTCTATAAATTATTCTGTTGGATTTCTTCACAAATACATGGCCCATTTCATTACATTTTACTTAAATTATAGTTATATATTTATATATATATATATATGTCAGGGGATTGTTTCATACTTATTTAAATAAAAATGGTGACTGATGTTGTGGGGGCTTGAACCGTGACTACCTCCTCTTTGGCCAACGTCTCTACCACTACGCTATTGCTACTTGGCTTAATTTGCATATGTAGATCTTATATGCTTTTCAATGTCATATCTGCTAACTGTGGCTGAGCGAAGGGCATACCCGCGCATATGAGCGCAATTGCGGGCAAACATTTTTGAAATTATTAAAAAAAAATGAAACTGCTATTTTTACATTTTACACATTTTTCAGCAGGGTTTTTTCTCTGGGGATGTGTGGTGTTGTGTTCCTTGACATTTCTAAGGACTCGCTCATGGGTGTTTACTTTCAAGCCTCTGACTCTTCTGGGGGCGTGTCCCTTTGCAGTACTCGGCATTCGGACACGCCCCCTACTTTCTTATACAGACCGTGTTAGCCTAGGGTATGATTCAGCATGCCCTCATGAATATGCATGGCATGCTGACGTCATACCTTTCAACTGCAGCCTCCGAGTAAGACATATTAAGTCTTACATGGAGGTTTTGTGAATCTGGCCCAATGTCTATTCATGTAGTATAGATGCATAGTTATGCAAATCACAAATACTTAACTGAAATGTGAGCTTAAACCTTCCTAGACTAGATGATAGTTACAGTAAATTTTGGACAGGTAAGATAAACAAGACTGATTGCCAGACAAGTAGCTTGATTTTTTCTAAAGCATTATTGTCATTAAAACATAATTGTTAAAATGTTTACAGGCAACCCTATTTGGTAATTGTAATAAAATGTCACAATTGTGCAAACATGTTCTTAATAGTCAGTTTGCAAGTAAATGTTGAAAGTAAAAAACTCAGTTACATCAAGTACAGCCAGCAAATGGGCCATAATATACATGCATTTCAAATAAATTGTGCAGGAGGGTATAAATACCTACTAGTGGTAATAAACAGTAAAAGCTTTATAAAAAATGATCAAATCAGACAAAGGTCCATAGTTTGTTAACCTAATAAAGTGGATAAACAATAGTGCAATACTACAGGGGGAGGGGTATTTTTTCAATTTTACAATGACTGTGTAAGCAGTATTTATTTCAAAAGGGTCTAAAATAAAGCTACAGAAAGAAAATAATATTTCATTCCTTCTTGACAATACTCTTTTAGGGGGGAAGGAAAAAATAGATATTCATGCATAAGGAACACTGATAAACAGATTATATCTAAATGTCCAAGATATTTTATGCTAGTTATTATTGTATTGTTTAGTATTAAATTGTATTTACAACCTGTTAAACTGTAAAGCTATACACAAGATGATTTAAAATTGCTTTATTACAGCTATACAAGAGAGAGTAAAGATATGTAAAAAAATTGAACAAGACTGGTCACTGTTCTTAATATGTTTTTGGCAAAACAATGTTGGTATAAAAAAGCATGAATGTTTTTAATTGCTGAGTATGTAGTTTAAAATAACAGGACATACGCCTTTGGTGCCAATTCCAATAAATAGTTCTAAAGAGACATAAACATGTTCCAAGATTTTGCTTAATATTAATGTTATTAAATTTGTAAGATTAGACTAAATGTACTTTACAGTCTTTGTATGTACAAATGCAGATGAATTCAGTACAAATTAAATTAATGTCTAGTAATGAATATGTGTGAAAAAAACATGTTTAAAAACTAAAAATGGGTCCAGGGTACCTACTAGATTGAAATGCATGAATAGCAAACAGCCTGTGTAAATACATACTGTACAGGACACATTGTAATAAGTTCAAAAGTAATTTTTCAAGTTGTAATATTATCACTGGTTTCAAGTTGCAGTTTTATCATTGGTTTTTGGACCATCATTTGATCTGTATCAGTGTTGGTTACCCCGGCTAGAGGAAAAAAATATATATTAAAATATTGTATTCATACAGCTAATGGACTAATATGTAAACAGCATTTTTCAGAGTATATTTTACTGTCAATTAAAGTTTATGGCAGTTCAGAAATATAACCACAATGTTATGGTTAAAATGACATTGAAACTGTATATTTTCAGCAGTGTATATATGCTTGCAGTAGCACATAGTTCTTGTCTTTTATTGATATTAGTCTATTTCTAATCTTTTGATATAAAATTATTAATAAAAGTAAAGAGTTAATTCAACAGTTGCAAAGAGTAAATGGAACAGTTCTAAGTCATAAATTAAATTATGTGATTGCAAAAGAATAAATTAATCAAGTTACAAAATAAAACTAAAGCAGACACAGCTCATAACTAATAAAAATATTTTCACAGAATGGTCTGCAGAAAAAGTTGTTAGATACATTCATTGTTGGTAGTAATACTTTTATATCATTGTATTAACTGTGTAAAATTGCATTTGGCATTTGACTTGTATCAAAAAAAGACTAAAGGTTTTGTTTCCTAATGTGTTTCTTATAAAAAAGGGAATTGTTAGAGTTTGTGAATTGTGAGTATAAGATTGAAATTAATTCTGCTACAAATATATGAAAGATAAAGAATAAAATAAAATGTTTGCTTTAATGTAGGAATATTGCTTAGCAATTTAAAAATGGCATTCATATTGTATGACATAGCTCTGGCTGAAATAAGTGAAACACAAAGATCTATTAATGAACACAATATATTTCCTGAGCAGTTTGTTTCCTTTCAGACTTCTGATAATGGACATGTTTTTTGGTATGTGTTTTCCTCTAGATACATGCTTGTCACAGTATTAAGAAAAGCTTGACATAATTCCTCATAGATAAATGAACATGGCTTTTTATAGACTCATCAGAAAAAAGCCTAGAAAAGCAATTTTTGAAAGCAAGTATTATATGCTTGTCTCATGTTTGCAGAACAGTTTACAAATATACATTAACAGACAGGAACAGCAGCAGAACAGCTTGTACAGATGTTTCCTTTCATATTTCTGTTAATGGCATCCTCACATCAGCAAAAGTGCTTTCAAGTAAATCACAAAATGACAATAGAAAAGTCCACCAAGAGGAAAAAACAAAATCTATGTGCATGACTAGAACTGTATATAACTGTAATAATTCAGATATGTTAGAGGTATTTGGTAGAAACACACTTGTTTTGAGGTATTGTATGGAGAAAGGAAAGTCATCATTCTATACTGTTTGTGAAGGAAAACTTTGTAAATATATGCTTCAAACTAACAGAAGAGTACGTGTGGTTTGTTTATAAAAAGCTATTTATTGGTTACTGCTCTTACAGTCAGATGCTGCATCGGTGTATATTCTGCAAGTTTCTGTGGTTAACAGACTGTGATAACTAGACTTTGATTTCAGCAGTAAACAGCCAGCAAGACTGTGTGTCTTAAGAAGACTTTGGATCCAGCATAACAGAACAGAAGCAGAGCACAAATTAAAATACATTTTTCAACTTTGGCTGAAGGGCAGTTGCTGCAGGAGGTTGATGTGTGATACAAACTTTCAGTTAGTGAATTGTCTAGTCAATCCATTTGGGTAAGTCTAGTGGCATCTACACACACATCTGTGCTTAACTGTGTATTACACTTAATATTTTAATTGTATTGGGATACATGATTTGTGAAAAGACCTGCACATGCAACTGTGGTCATTCATCACATTCCACACACTAGTATCATTCACACAGATGTATAACTGTAACAATGTCATGTACGTACATGAATTGCACAATATATGCCTATATTTGCCTCATGGGCAAGCTGTGTTTGAGCAGCCTGATGCCATATCAGCACATATTACAGATTAGTTGTTTGTGGCTCATGCAGAAAATTTTCTGACAGAAATTGTAATAGTCACAATGGTGCTGCTGATCCCCTCAATAATCCTTGCTTCAAGCAACACAACTGCACATACAATGAATTTCCCAAAGTTGCAGTTGCATCAAAACACATGATACATTTTTGTTTATATCATAGAGTAACATGTGTATGAGACATGACTTATGTAATTAATATGAATTTATATTGACGTATTTCACAGAGCACTTAATGATGGTATGTAGACACCTGCACACCTATGCCTTACTGCAATTGTCACTGTGATGGTGGAATGTGAACTGTGTTGATGGTTTATCTGCTCCACAACAACACATGTCCTAATACGCCAGTGATATACATGCAAGTATATCAAACCATGTCACTCACCTCACTCAACAACAAGTACTGCTATGACTGTCATAGTTCATGTCGGGGTGAATTACTTAAGATGCACATTTGTGGACTATATGAAAAGTCACATCACTGACTTTTCACATTATGTGTCACAGACAGGTATGATCCTAGCCATAAGCAGCAGTATGCCTTCACCCAGGATGATGCCAAAATATAAATAACAGATGATGGACTTAAAATTGATTTAGTTTCTGATGTCAGTCCAGGGGATCCAGTATCTCTCAGCCTGGGGTGACATGGTCAACAAGCCATGCTGCTTTGCCAAATATGGTCTACACCTGTGTCCTCTAGGCTGTTGGATATGGGCAAGGGTGCTTGCCTTCACTATACCTTTTTGTTTGGCAATGTCAAAGTAACAAAGTTCCGACATAACAACATCTACTGAAGGCAAACACAATGTTATGCTGCTTAATATACTAGGAGTGTAAAATGAATCTGCACCGTAGGATGCTGCTAACCTGCTAGCTAGCAGATTTGGTGTGAACTTCTACCCACTGGCCCCACCAGTCATACCCCAAAATCATATCTGACACCAGTCTTCTGCCTAGTTTCTCTAGACATCAGGTCATACCTACACTCTCCAAGGCTAAAAACACTGCCTCATTGGTACCAGATAACATCCTAGGTTACTTAATAAGCAATACAGAGTACATGGAGGACTTAATTAGTGTCTTTTTTAACCATAGCCTGAGAACTGGCTTTGTTCCAGTGGAGTAGACAACAGCAGCAGTAATCCTCTTGCACAAAGGGGGAGGGGCGTCAACCTACCTTGGGCACAATACAAGTCTAACCAGTTTCATCTGCAAGGCCATGGAAAGAGTCATCATGGACCTTATCAAAGGGATATATGTAACCTTCATACTCTAGACCCAACCCATTTTGGCTTTGTTAAGGGTAGATAATGCTTATTAAACCTAGCAGACTTCTTTGAGAAAGTCACCAAAGCCTGGGATGAAAGTATATGCATACCACCTATCTTGAGCTGGCCAAGGGTTTTGACACATTTCCTCACTAAGGTATCATTGATAAACTCTTCCAGCTGGGGATTAACCCTTATGTCACTAGATGGTTTTCCAATTGGCTTGCTACCAGTAGAGCTGTCACCACTGGTATACCACAATGATCTGTGCTGGGGCCTGTACTTTTCAAAATCTATTTCTTCATAG
This sequence comes from Protopterus annectens, assembly GCF_019279795.1. Lineage (NCBI taxonomy): Eukaryota > Metazoa > Chordata > Ceratodontiformes > Protopteridae > Protopterus > Protopterus annectens. The sequence continues at coordinate 926,416,912 of NC_056726.1, forward strand.
GTTCATAGGTTCATAGGTTCATACTAGGCTATCTGCCCGAGGGCATTTACAAGCCTAGCCCATAGTTTTGTGGCTTATGCCACCCCTTTAGTATGGGGAACTATACCCATTATTTTGCTGTGCCTCTGTCGAGCAGTGACACTGAGGTAATCCCTGGGGTATATCTGCGATCTCCCATCCATTGGTCAAGATTTCTCTTGAACAAGGCCAGCGAGGTGCTCTGCCTCACATATACCGGGATTTTATTCCACAGCATAGGGAGTCTTTGGGTGATGAATCTATCCCTCCAGCACGTCCTATTAATAGCCGTGTCAAGGTTTAAGTCTCCCACCCTTGTGGCTCTGACGGAACTTCTTGGAAGTTCAGGCTAAATTAGATGACTTTTGACTTACCAAGTTTGCTGATTATTGCAACTTGGCTGTAATCGAGTCTCCCAATGATGTTAACATGTTACAGGAGGGGGTAACACAAACAAATGATTGGTGCCCAAGCCACATGGTCTAAGACTGTATGCAAAAAAGTGCCATTATTATTGCCTTTTGCAAAATGAAATGCCCACTATTTACAGTATTGACAATATCCCCCTAAGCTCAAACCCAGTGGTCCAAGACCTGGAAACACAGATAGCAATCTGAAGTTCAACCACTTATTTTCCATAATGATAAGGAAAGCCTTTTACATTGTGCACCTAATAAATCAGAGCATCACATCCAGGTCTGAGGATGTTATAACACCACACTCAGAACAGTAATAGAGTACAATTATCTCTTTTGCATGTACCTTCCCTGACACCTGCAGCAGCTGGAGAGACCAAAGGTGGTTTCAACAAGAAAATATAGGACTTACAACTATGCTATGACATATACAGATACACTGAAAGCACTATCACTGTACTCTGTATTATATAGTCTGCTCAGGCTGACTTATGCCTGGCCTACAGGTCAGTCTCTGACCCTGGCCTTATAGAAATGCTGCACATCAGCATATCTAGTGGAACAACAATTACTAACTCTAGGGATCTTAACATAACCTGTGACATTAACAGAACATGCTTGAGAGACAGGTATAGCTGATGATGTCAGCAGAGTCTGTTGAGAGGAAGATGGCAATAGCAGTATCCAACATGTTGGGGTAAAATGCTCTCTCTAATGTTAACCAAGTAAATAAACACACAAACACCAGCTGGCTGCAGTGAGAACAGAATCCCTGCTAGAAATCTCTGCATTTAATGCAAGTGCTACAGCACAGTCTTGGAGAATTTTGGACAACATCTTATACTGTAAGTGATGATATCAGCAGTGTTTGGTGAGAAGATGGTAATACCAGTGTCCCACATGCTGGTGTAAAATGCATGCTCTTATGTCAACCAAGTGACTACACACGCACACACCACTAGATTACAGTGAGAACAGAACCCCTACCTATATTAGTACAATGACTAAAGACCTCCATATTTAATGGCAGTGCCACAGCACAAGTCTAATCTGAAGAGTATCAAACACCTTATAAGTAATGACATCAGTAGTGTCTGGTGAGGAGTAGGTGGTAATAACAGTGTCCGACATGCTGGTGTAAAATGGTCTCTCTAATGTCAACCAAGTGAACACACACACACACGCACACACACACACACACACACACACACACACACACACACACAAACACGCACAGTCCAGTTGACTGCAGTGAGATTAGAGCCCCTACCTAATTAAGTACACAGACTAACAAACTCAGTACTTAATACAAGCCTGCAGGACAATTTATAGGGGATGATATCATTACTGGATGTTTGAGAGAAGATGTTGGGCTGAATGAAATGGATGTGTAGACATGTCCAGCTGTAAGAGTATTGGTATTCAATAGGATTGTAGTAATGACTGCGAACTAGAGAGATGGGCACACACCAGTTGAGTGTAGAGAGATTAGAACCCCTAGCTAATTACACATACTAGAAAATTCAATACTTAATGCATGTACCCCACCACAGGTCTGATTTTTACAGTGCTGCAGGACAATTTATTGTCAATGACATCATCACTGGATGCGTATTATTTTTTATTTATTTATTTAATTCTACATTTGTTTACCAGGATGACTAACTAGACTAGAAGTCCTTTTTCAAAAGAGGTCCAGGGAGAAAAGCTCATAGTAAAATTTAACAAGCACTCAGTCTTTTTTTGTTATACATTAGTTACATAATTAGTCAAATGTAATCTTAGTTACAGAGTAGAAACAATATATTATCTAAAGGATAGCATGGTATAATGAAAGCCAGGAAAATGGTGTATAGAATAAACAAACTACAATATAGATAAAAAAAACTAATAAACAATAGAAGATGTTGGGAGGCTTGTCTGAAATGAATAGCTGGCCATGCACAACTGTCAAGATTTTAAATATCTGCATGTTACCACATTGATGCGTGTGCAAAGTGTAGCATTTACTGCTGTGCTTCCAGTGTGCAGGTATACCTCAAAATACTGGTTTGCAAACTATTTGCAAACAGCTGTCTACATTACTACAACTATTGGAAAATCTGAATGTGTATTGTCATTATAAAGATGTGCATGGTATATAAGAAAACATCTGTTATTTGTTTCTGTAGTGTAGTTGGTATATTTGTGAGCAAGTACTGAGATATCAAGTCTGAAGTGCATGTGTGGAGGTAACAGATTTCTGCAGTGTAAATACATGTTAGTTTCTTAAAACATATCTTCCCTTTGTGTTTTTACATGCACTTTCATAGGATAAAGACTAAATGGACAGTAAACCTAAATAATATATGCTATTGCACACTTTTCACAGCGCACCACCAATCAGCTGGTTCATGGGATTGATGGCAAAGTGTTTTCACATATGATATATACATTTGTACTGCTTTCCCTGTTTGTGCATAGTTAAGCATTTAGCAAACGTGAGCCTCATTGTTAAAATTATGATACTTCAGAGTACTGAGTGTATGAAACACACCTGCTGCTTAGATGGCTCCATGGTAGTAGGCATAAATGCACTGATGCATTTTTTTGGAGCACAGATGATATAAGGTTTGAATACAGGTGCATCTAATCACTTTAAATACATATTGATAATGCAATGAAAAAAATGTATTCCTCATTCATGTTTAGGCAGCATTGTGTGGATGTAACTGCACCACTGGAGAGACATTCACCATCACTTGGCATTGGTCTCAATGCCAAACTCTGCCAAATGCAGAGACCAAAAAGTGAAGGGCTCCATTGCTTTTTTTTTACCCATGTGTGTTATCTGTGATTCAATTTTTTGACCATATTAAAGGTGTTAAAATAGAGTAGATATGAAAGTGGTGAAATTAGGGGCAGCCAAGGGAAGAACAAACTAAGAGCAATATAGGAATGTGCAGGAGGTAGGAAAGAACCATAGCTGTCTATTTCTTCAACAGTGTAAAATGAAAATATGTACAGAATATTAGCTGAACTTGGACTATCACCTCAACAAAGATGGGTGACAACAACACAATCATGTTGTATAGCCAATTGGACCAAATCAAGTGTGTCAAGAAGACAGGTGTGTGAAGTGGAGAGCTATGTATGGGATGACATTTTTTGTGGGACAGGTGCCCATTTTGGTTTATTTCAGTAACAGAGGAATGTTGTATAAGGGGCATAGGTATTTCTGGTTCAGGTAAGTAGGGTAGTCGAGGAAGCAGATGTAAACAGACAGAACAAGCAATACAAGACATAGGGTCAGTGAGTGATGCAAAGATTTGTGGACACCATGCTTGGGGATAGGGAAGGTACAACAGATGCCCATGATCATCAAACATGGGGAAAGTGAGAATCTAGTCCTAACCCGCAGGGTTGTCATCATTATCCCCTTACTCCACTGGCTGCTGGAGTGCTTGATGTCTTCTCCTATGGACCATAAGTAAGAAAAGAATCTCCATCTGGCATAGGCATGCAGCAATGGAGCTGTGCAAGACCCTATGCACCAACCTTGGCATCTCCAGAGGAGATAAAATCTTCTCCTCTGCCACTAGTCTCAGAGGGAACCACATCATCAGCTGCCAGGGTAGTGCTACCTGATGTGGAGAGCCCAGGTACTACAGGAGCAGCAGAGGCAGTACTGCCAGTTTGGGTCCCAGATATGCTGGATGTCAGTGCAGGAACCAGTGGAGTGGGGTATGGAATTAGCAATGGAGGTTGGCCTACCTCCTTTTGCTGCAAATCATTTTGTGACTTGTCTGAGATGGATTACATGGGCATGATTTGTCAACACACAGAAAAAAAGAGAGATAAGAGTTGAGGTAAGAGAAAACAAAAGAGGTAAAATCAGTGCCATAATATGTTACATACAATGCATTATCACAATAATAAAGTATTTAGCTCAAATGTACATTTAAGTATACTTCTCACTAACCACAAACTATAAGTAAGTATAAGTAAGGATTGCTCAAGGTAGTCCTTGCAATGTACATATATTGCATATATGCTTCATCCAATTATACAGATTAAGTTAAACACAGGATATTTATGCCACTTGTGTTGAAATTAAATTATGTAAACTATTTTAAAGGATTTTACTATACATTTATTATTTGAAGCTACAATATCTGATTATAGTATTAGACCTGGCTGCTACAGCTGACTTGTGCAACAGATTACAGCATGCATAAATGTTTTTACAGTTAGGATATGCATACTTACTTTGCTACAACTGCATTAAAAATAAATAATTTAGCTATAATAATAGTTCTGTTCTGCTGCATATATACCCCTTGCTTCCCTCAGTCTCTCTAGATGCTCAGCATAGTCATCTCTAGTCACCATAATCTCTTGGTTGGATGTGGAATATAGAGAAGTGAACAAGAGAAGAGCATTATGCATACCCGTCTTGCCTATATGCAGCTTTCTATCTACTATAAATTCTCTTTATCAGTATATTTACACAATTGTGGGATGTCAGCAGTCCTGATCTCATCCAGCAACTGGTTAAGTGTATCCCTGTTGTGCCATCTCATGTCATTAAATTAATGCCTATCTTTTCTCCAATGCATGGAATGCAAGTCCTACTCGAGATAGCCTTGACCAGACTATTCCAAACCTCAGACTTGTACTGGTAGTCAGTGTAGTCTTCCTGCAAGAGCCTTTGACTGTGACACTTTACAAGGAATCCATTGAAGATTCTGGACTCATCAAGATGCCACCTATGCAGCCTAGGTTGGGAAGCTTTCCTTCTACCACCAGACATGTCTGACCAGGGAAAACAGCAATAGTTAAGAATGATTTCCTGCCAATGTCTGTTATCACATTTAAAGGTAGTGCACAAACCTGAACAATGATGCCAACCACACTAGCATGGTGTTATGCAGAGACCAACAGTGCCTAAAAGAGAGGAAAGTAGTTTTTGAAATTGGAAGTAATATGGCACCTGGCATTAGTTTGAGGGCTGTTTGCTGTTGTAACTGATAGGTCATTTAACTTTGCAGACATGTACCAGGACATACATTTTCTGACAAGACACATTTTTTGTGTGGCTTTACATGCTGATAAGGTTAATTTTTACAATGTAGGATTCAACCCTATGCATAAGGGGCAAAACAGTTTGTTCCCCAGACGTGATTTTTCATCCTTGACACAGAAGAAGTGCTTCTCAGACATATGAGTTATTTACTTAAAAATACACATGACAGATGGAGGGGTTAACCATGTATGTGTGTGACCTGACAAGGTCCTGGTTTATACATCCCTGGGTGTATGACTATTATCAAAGTCTGAAGACCATTCAAGGTCAGAGAATACAATTATGATTACAGAAAAAATATTAGTCAATATACCCTCACTCATACAAATAATCCATATGAGTTTATTAAAAATGAGAGTACAACCATTAATAAAATTGGGAGCATGTAATCATTTTTTATGTGAATTTTGATATAAAGTAAAATAGAACAACAGTAAAAATATTTGTAATTTGTTGTATTAGAACCCAGGATCATATGTATTGCAGCCCTACACTTACACCTGCTGCCAAAAGAATAGTTAAAAAGTAGTTTGATATTTTCATATGCATTATTAACTTCTTTGTGTTAACTGCTGACCAATGGCACTTATCGTATCTGTGTGGCACACAACATACTTGAGAGAATGTATTTGTTTAGAAATTGTCTACTGTCTACTTTTTCTCTGCAGGTGTTCTATACCGGCATGGGTTGGGGGATATTGCTAACTGCTGTGCACACTGCTTAGTGCATTTGAGAGATGGAAAGTAAAACTTGTTACAATCTATCCTTTTTGAAATCAATAATGTCTGTACCCTGTCTGCAGGTGTTCTGTCTGCTTTATGTGTGGGCCTTTAGTCTAAGTTTGCATGATGGTCAGTGATGCAAAAAAGCAAGATGTAAAGCTAAACTTGTTTCATCTGTGTGAGCAGAGTTTCTTAGGTTTCATAGGTTCATAGGTTTGTAAGTGTTTACTAGGCTAATGACCACAAGGGCTTGTTTAAGCCTAGCCATGCATCCTAAATCTCTGACAAGTTCTGATACCCTCGATTACAGATTGCATGGGTCCATTAGAGACATAGGTGCCAAACCAGGGATGAATTTCTAGTTTCTCATCCAATTGTCCAAGTTGCACTTGAATTTGGTTAGGGAGGAACTCTGCTTCACCTTGTCTTCATCCTTAAAAGACAAATGTGGGACTTGAACTGTCATCGACATATAGTATATACTGTATGGATCACTGTGTTTGGCAGATGTGCTAGACACACGTGATTCACAGGTGTAGTTTATGTATTGATTATCATAAAAGTGCATTACATGATATTTATTGTATTTATCCATTTCCTGTGTTTGGTCTAAGCCACACACTGCACAAATACTGGCATTAAAAAACAATATATATATATATAGATATACATATATATATATATATATATATATATATATATATATATATATATATATATATATATATATATATATATATAAACAACATTGCAAAATAAATGTTAGTGCACATTATCAATTTTTACACAAGTCTGGATATGAACTCTCATACCAATGAACCTAAAAAACAGTAATCATGTCTTATCCATATCTGACACAGAAACAGCTTTGCAGTAGAATGAAAACCATTGTGCATACAAGCAAGTTCAAAGTCATATTGTTTGCAGAAAAACAGCTCTGTCTTACATTTGTATGGTGTTCATTCTTCTTTTATCTGAGCAGTAATCTGAGACATGCAATATATAAGGCATTTTGAATCTTTGTCCTTAAAATGCATGAGAATATTAAGTGGCAATACTAAAGAGTTTTCATCAAAGGTAGGGGAGTTTGTATATTACTGAACAGAAATTGAGAAATGTGCGCTGCTTATTTAAATTTAAAACCTTGATGCAATTACTTCTGTACTTTGTAAGTTTAACAATCCCTCCGAGCTACACACTCTAGGGACCTAAATCTTGTCACCACAATAAACAGAACAAGCTGAAGGGATAGATTCCTGTCCCAGAGACTTCCCATACTCTGGAACAGACTACCTATATATGTCAAACAAAGCTCCTCATTAGCACTCTTCAAGAAAAATCTTGATGATTGGATGGGAGATAGGAAATTCACCCCGGGGATCACTTCTGTGGCTCTGCTCAACAGGGGCACAGGAAAATAATTTTCTTGGGTGGTGAAAGCCAGGGTACATCTTTGGCTAGGCTTATATAGGCCCTAGGGCCAATAGCCTAGTACCTACCTATGAACCTATGGACTTGGGTGACACACCCACTGCAGGTAAGGTAGTCTGGGTTGCTGTATATTCCTTCTCCCTCCCAATAACCATTCACAGTTATAATCCATTAGCAGCAAACACTGAGGTAGTGCTTACACTATGTTTACATGTGCTACACTGACCCACAGGTTTGGGACTCAACAATTCTAATAAGTTCACACCTCATTTGCATCTCCACTGTGCTCAATGGCATGACTCTACACCATAACAAGGTAACCATGTAGCTAGGGAATTTGAAGGCAAGAGGACACTTGTATTTGTAGAACAAATAGGATTGACTTTCCTTTAGAATCATTTGCACAGAATCTTCTGATTTTTGCTGTGGTATGCTTGTATTTTTCAGTGCCATGCTAGATTTGTTCACATGTTATGAAGACAAGTATTATATTTATGCATTAGGGGATTAAACTATCTTTATGCATATTTTATACTTCACTGTTGACATACACATTTTTGCCATGCATTGACTTTCAGAGATAGCCTTATTAACTGACATTTCAAGTATTATTGTTAAAACTGGCTACCTTACAGTCTTTGCCATCTTATTCCATGGCAATGTTAAGTACTATATTGTCAATGACACAGGAGAATAATGCTTCTAAGATGGCCCACAGACACAAACAGAGGAGTACTGGCACAATGAGAGGTGCCTAGCAATCATATGCAGTTTACTTTTGTGTTGTACATGTTTATATATTTTGTGAAAATTGTGTGGAAACATTTCTAAGAGGTGAATTATGTGTTATTCCTTGAATTGCATAAACTGTCTTTTTCTTGTTGTTTTGTGGTGGAGAAGCCAAGGGCACAGTGAGAGATGCCTAGAAATCATATGCAGTTTACTTTTATGTTGTATATATGTACATATTTTATGAAAATTGTGTGGAAACATTTCTAAGAGGTGAACTACAGGTTATTCCTTGAATTGCACAAACTGTCATTTTCCTATTGTTTTGGGGTGGAGGAGCCAAATGCTGTTGGTGTATTTCTGCATCACATGCTGTTTGTGAATTTCTGCATCACAAGCTGGGTTTCTAAAGTTTTGCTCTTGCAATTGTGTAGTCATACTGGTATTTCCATGGGTGCACAAGGAAAATTGTATGTAATCAGTGGCATGATGTAGCTTAGCATTCAAGAACTTGTGTAGGATCCTGGATGCTGATGCCTGTGATATAGCCAGCATATGCTCTGTTGGCCTATGAAAGGTTCCTGTAGAGAAAGCTGTAACTGCTGCACATGCTTTAGTTTCCACAGGTATTGATTTCCGTTGGTTTGCCCTGCAGATGTTGCAGAGTTCATCTAGTGTGTCTCTCTCCAGCCTGTAGCATTATGCAATTTCTACATCAAGCAGATTTTGGTAAGATAACAGGGGTCTAAATACCCTTCTTCTTCTGCAGTAGCATCAGCATATACTTGTGCCTGTTTGCACATGCGTATCTATAACTCCAACTGCAGCCCCTAGCAGTGTTTCCATGTAGAATACCTTCTGTGGTTGTATTCCAATATGTTTTGGAATTTACAGGGAAAACCTACACTGAGTCTACATGAGTGCTTTATACCTTATTAAATAGCTCCTCTTGAATTGTTTGATTAGCATACAATTCAGCTTATTATGCTGCAATTAGCATGACATAATGTTTATCTCATTTGCTCAGCTCTACAAAGTGTATAAAGTAGCTTATTGAATACAAAGTGGTGCACTCCGATGTCTTCATTGTACTGTGATGTGAACATGGTTTTAGTTGTCCGTATAGGCATTATTGAATCTGCACCATAGTTTAAAACCAATCTTCTAAAAACTCATATATCTTCTTTTAGAAATTGTTCAGTAAGATCAACAGAAACATCCAGAAATAAATATTTATACAGTAAATATCTTAACACTTAAGAATCATATAAACCTTTCAGTGGGATTCAATAAACTCTGTGTAAGCTCTGTGTGAAGCCTACACACAGTTTACATGTTTGCACTATGGTGTGGGTGAACGTCAGTGCGCAATGTATATTAATGACATGTGATGCATCTAAGCTAGGTTTTGTAGCTGGCAACAGTATTGCTGGTCAGGAAACCATGTAAGTGAATGCAGATATAAATTCTGTTTCAAACAGAGCACTTACAGTCTGTGGATTTGTATGAAATGTCACAATGTTCATCAGAGCTTCATAGATAGCAGTCATTTTGTTTGTGTGACACATCAGCACAAAGACCAACACAATGCAGGCACAGTTAACCAGAAATAGGGACATAGTTGACTGATGTTGCAGAGAAATGTGTTAGAATGAAACTCAAACATACCTTTCAACCTGTTAGTGCAAGAAATCTGAACAAAGCCATAAATAATGGGGAGACAAAGGCCCAAAAATAGGGAAACATTTTTAATATTGCTCTTCCAAACTTAAAAAGTTAATAGAATAATAGCTTGTACAGTAGCCTGCACATTCTGAAGACTATGAAGTTTGAAACTCAAATGACTGTCATCAGTTTATTACTTCAAACTGTAATGACATACCAATGATTTGCCAGAAAACCAAAATGTTATGAAGAAAAGATCAAAAATATGACACAAAAATTAGACATTCTGCACAAATCAAGACAGCTAAGAAGTATGAACTCAAATGTATGCAATACTGACTCACATCAGTCCTGAGATCATCACTGAGATCATCACAGTGATATTGCAGAAAGCCACAAATTTGATAAGGAACACATCTGGACATCCTGGGAATATCTGGACAGTTGAGAGTTATGAATGTGAAGTATATGGTTCAAACACAGTATAGGACAATGTACCTAAAGTGCAGAGTATTGTAATATCCCATTCCTGGCATTGTGTATTAAAGCTATATAAGTGATATTTAATGGGACATGGACTGCCATGTAAAATGAACACTCAGTGGAAGGGTGTGTATTGAATAGGGACACACACATGAATTGTAAGAATGAACACAGGAAAAGAGGACAAGTGAAACTACCTAATGTACAACAGAGGAGGGCATATCAATGGAAGATAGTTGTAGCAGCAACACAAATCACATATATACATGGTATAGTAAGGACTGAACAGTGAAAATGTGTTTTATGTGACTATAACACAAGGTGACATAACAATGGGGTGGATGTCTGTGTGAGACAAGCATCATTACATAAATAATGACCAGGATCTGATATACAATTGGAGTAGGATGCATATTGTGAAGCTATATAAACTGTTATGCCTGAGTATGACAGTATTCTCAACAGAGGTCTCCCACAAAGAGGGCACAGGTAAAGGCTCATGGAAGACATTACAAGAACCAGCCATAATCATGGACCATATCTGAATAATATCACCAGTAATCCCATGCCTCTGACATAACATATGCGATTTATAGTGATAAGAGATGAGTCTGCACACACACACACACACACACACACACACACACACACACACACACACACACACACACACACACACACACGCATACAAACACACACTTGAAAAACTATTATGATACATCCACACTTTATGAGGGTAGGTAACCATGCACACTATCCTGGCACTGTAACATCTGTTGGAGATGAAAGGAGGGACACTGCTATACCTGTATGTGACAGTATGGGCAATACAGGCTAGTTGCCTTATGTGCATGGCATATTTACATATAAGGTAGCATATATGCATCTGGTGTGACAACTTGATTAGTGCTCTGCACCATCAAATAGTCATGTACTATGTACTCCACAGAAAAATACCTAGATATGGCCAATAAGATGTGTGACAGCTCACTGTGACAAAGGTGGTATACTTCAGTTACACATCACTGGAAGATATGTCGGGAGGTACATGAAGAAGGGTGCATTGTACACAGTTACTGGTATGATGAAGGCTGGGAAACATTAAAGTAATATGGCCTCTGATATGGATGTCCTTCAAATACCCAGTACTTATGTTACATTCAAGGGAGTAGACAGCACTGTGACCATATGCTGGTGGATGTACCACTTACCATCTATCCCAGCACATGGGTCACATACTTATTGGTTTTATTATAGGGTGTGATGTCTACATTATACTTGGATGATGTGTTTGTTTCCTGAATTAACAAATCCCCCATGTGTTTTGTCAATGCAGATGTTGTCATGCCTGTGGCAGCAATGTTTGTTATGTGCTGTTACTATATGTATTATACTAATTCCATAGCTGGAGTCAATAAATGCCCACATTCTGCAGTCCTTCAGACAGATGTGTGGACACAGCATGTGTATGCCATCTGTGATGTCCATCACTTAACTAATGGACAGGAAAGAGCCTAGTAGACAGCTTTGATGTATAACCTGATCACTGGACCTGAGATACAGGTCACATCACACATGTCAACATAGTGAGATGTCATGCATGCCATGTACTGGTATACCCATTTGATGATATAGTTGTTTATGGCCACATATGACAGTGTTGAGTGAATTCCTCAGTGTGAGTTTTTGTCAAATGCTTGACCTGGTCAAGTTCCACAAGATGATACTGTTGTCATCATGCATGTCCTCAGTAACCTTTTTGGTGACATCTAGCAGATGTATCAGGCATGATGCAGCATTAACAACTCACACAGGTCTGTTGCACACAGCCTGAATATGACTAGTATGCATGTAGAAGAGGTGCATGATCCCATGTTGGTCTAAATCACAGTCAAGGAGAGTCAGGATGTCTCTATACATGCATGTATCAGGTGCTTTCCCCTCTACTCAGATGGATACATGTTGATGTACACCCTTGTATGGGAATACTGCCCATGTGGAGGGTGTAAACAAAAGTAGGAGACCAAACAACAATCCAAGACACTTGTGGAAGAAGGTAAGTCCACTCCAAGTACTGTAGTTTTTTTTCTTTAATATAGCACAAGCAAAAATAAAAAGAAATACAAAATATGTATTGAAGTAGATGATAAAACAACTATGAACACAAAGCGCTTTTCATCCCACCTGGTGGTGAGACTTCTTCAGGTAAAGGCATTCACTAAAACCAGTGCATTTAAATACAGTCCATGGTGAAAGCATGTTGTTAATCAGCCAATGGGTGAGGGCTATTCCCAACACACTAATGATGCTATGAGGGTCCACTCAATAAATAATTATTTCCTTTAAGAGTTTCTTTCAAAACACCCTCTAGACTTATTAAAAGGCAAGTAAGTATACACACTCTCTTATTCAGTATTGTGACATAGTAAGTCATACTCATGATATGTAAAGATACAGTAATTAAAAATATTTAAATATTAAAACCCTTTTAAAAATGTTGTTAAAAACGTTTGAAAATATTTAAAAAGGGTCTATATTAGAACACCGAACTTTCAAAATTTCGAGTGTTCTAATATCAACCTATTTTCAGCAAATGCTGAAAATCGAAGAAACAGAAAACCAAAATTTTTCCTAGGGAAAGAATTTGGTTGTCTGTTCCTGTTGCTTCGGTATTTCCAGAGCTTTGGTGGAAAGTTACAGGTTGGGTTCAGGTAAGTGTGTGATTGTGTGGACGTGAGGGTTAGGGTGGGTTAGGTGAGTTAGGGTTAGGGCGCGGGTGAGGTGACTGTGTGATAGTGATGGACCTTAGGGTTAGGGTTTGGATTAAGGTAAGTGGATAGTTAGTGGTGTATGTATAGTTTAGTGTAGGGTTAGGGGTAAGAGTTTAGGCGTATGTGTGTGGATTGCTGTTTGTTTGGTGTGCTTGTGTTGTGTGTATGTGTTTTGGAACAGCAACTTTTTTTCCCTAGGAAAAAAATTGCTGTTCTATATGTTCGATGTTTTAAATTTTCGATTAATAGGGTTCGATATTAGAACACTCGAAATTTTGAAAGTTCGTTGTTCTCGTATAGACCCTTTAAAAATATAAATGTGCTTAAAATGCATACAACAGAATGGTGAAGTATAAAGAAGTAGTAAAATGTACTAATGCATAAAAATGTTCAGAACACTTTTCTGTCTTATGCAGCATGACATGGCATCCTACAGTTAAACATTAGAATAATATATATATATATATATATATATATATATATATATATATATATATATATATATATATATATATATATATAGTTCCCCTACACTACACCGACACGTCACAAAGCCAACACCCAAAACACCGAGTCCAAAAGACCAATGACGCAGATGATTGACAAGGTGAAATCCCGACAGCCAAAACACCGACATGGGCAATGTGTGAGCACTACTCGGTAAGTGTGCAATAGTGAGGGATTTAGGGTTAGGGTGCAGACAGGTAAGTGTGCGATAGTGAGGGATTTAGGATTAGGGTGCGGACAGGTAAATGTGCGATAGTGATAGACTTTAGGTTTTGGGGCGAGTTAAGTGAGTTAGGGTGCAGGTAGGGTAAGTGTGCAATAGTGACGGACTTAAGGTTTAGGGGCGGGTTAAGTGAGTTAGGGTTAGGGTGCTGGTAGGGTAAGTGTGTGGTAGTGTCGGACCTTAGGGTTAGACTTTGGGTTAAGGTTAGTGCATATATAGTTGTGTGTAATGTGTAGTTCATGTTTTGTGTGTCGGTGTTATGGTGTTCGGTTTTGTGAGTTTTCGGTATTGCGTGTTGTCGGTCTTTTGGTCTCGGTGTTTTGGGTGTTGGCTTTGTGGCGTGTTGGTGTAGTGTAGGGGATCCATATATATATATATATATACATATATATATATATATATATATATATATATATATATATATATATATATATATACATATTGGGGTAACAATTATATATGGATACATGGAAGTACAAACAGCATTCCTGTCTATACCTCATGACATGGCACCCATCATTTGAATTATGTGTTGCTAAATTGACTGCTGTTAAGGGTTTGTACATATTAGCTTGTACTGAGACAACTGTTACATATGTGACATAGCTAGTTTCTCCTACAATTCATTATGTTAGTCATCTCTGGAGGTTTCTTAGCTTTAAAATACAAGAAATATAGTAAACCTCATTTAACCCAGGGTAAGCGCAAGCCATAGTCCTGAGTTGCCACAATAACTCTAACCTTTCTCAAAGATTCTGGGCCCCCTGTTCCATCAAACTTCACACTGTCTATTGCCTTAAATTTAAATGTGTGGTCTGTGTATTCCTGCTTCTGTCTACTTAGGGCATTCTCTTGACTCCCTTTCTTTATATGGTACAGGTGTTCGTAAACTCTTTCCCTGAACCTCCTGTCCATCTTCCCTATGTAGAATGCTGGACATTCTTGACATAGAGCTACATAGATCACAGCTTTAGTCTGACAATTAAATTTGTGATTTATTTGATATTCTTTATCTCTAATGATAAAGTTTGACCCTGTAGACATGTGTGGGCAAAAATGGCACATGTTACATCTGGACATACCATACCTAACTGCATACTGGTACGTACCATGATTAGCTTCCAAGATATTTTTTAGGTTGGGGCCCCATTTGAAAGCTAATCTAGGTGGAACCTCTATTCTTGACCTGATAGCTTGGTCATTCCATAAAATGTCCCGGTTTGCTAATATAGGTGGACCCAATATTATTGACCTGGTAGTTGGGTCATTGCATAAAATGTCCCATTTCATAGTAATGATCCTCATGATCTCATATGCATCTGAGCTAAAGGGTGTGATCAAACTACTTTGTCCAAGATTGTTAGTGCCTGTTTTTTGTGTGCAAATCTAATGTTAAGTTATCTGAAATGGTTTTCCTATCCAATATTGGTTTAGGCTACCCCTTCAAGAAAACATATCCTTTAGTTTACAACATTCAGTGGAAATGTTTTCATCTTTTGTGACCATCCTTGCTGCCCTAACTAGTTGCCCTTTCACCACTGATCTTTTTTGGTGAAGGAGGTGGCAGCTTCTGTCGTATAAAAAGGTGTTCGAGTATGTTTCTTTCCTGCATACAGTTACTGAATAGCAACTGTTAGTGCAGTCTTTGCTAAGTTAACGTCGAGATATGCAATGTTATCTTTCCCAAAAGTAAATGTGAAAGATAAAAAGTGTGTGGTACTGTTGAAGTATGAAACCAGTTCTTCTGCCTGGGTATGGTCTCCCTCTACTAACATAAAAATATCATGCAAATAGCAGGTGCAGTAGTGGATCTGATGTGGGATCTGCCTTGATTTCTTCACATACTCCTCCTCCCAGTAGGCCATCACTAGATTTGCTGCACTGACCCCGCAAGGTGAGCCCATTGCTAACCCTATTTTCTGGAGGTAGAACTTGTTACTGAACATGATGAAATTGTATGATAGAATAATGTCTAAGACGACTTCAACAAGTGTGATTTCCTCTGTTGGTGCCCCTCTCTTGCCTAACATGTAACTGACCCATTCTATATCCTCTTGGTGGGGGATTGATGAATACAATTCCTTTACATAGACTGTCATGAAGTTCAAGTCTTTGTTGAATTCCAGTTTATTGATGTTAGATAAAAAGCTCCACGAATCTTTACATATTTGCCCCTATTTCTTAATATATTTCTTAAGTATGTAGTCTACAAATTTAGCACAGGAGTATGTAATACTATTCCTGGCATCTACTAGAGGTCTCATGGGTGGGTCCGTGATACTTTTGTGTATTTTCGGGATCCCAAAAAAGTACAGGGATTCTAGGTGTTTCAAGAAACACTAGGTGTGTTATCATGCACAAGTGTGGTAGGTGTAAATACTGCAGGTATGTATTAGAAACTAGTTTGGCATTCATTAATGCGAATGGTATCAGGATTTTGGGGAAAGTTAATTGTAATACTGACAGAATAGTCTATTGTGCAATATGTTCATCTTGCTCTAATTTTTATGTTGGGAAAACCGAGCGCAAATTAAAAGACCGGATGGGTGAACATATTCGGGCTATTCATGATAAAACCAAAACAAATGCACTAGCAAAACATGTCAACACATATCCTTCACATTCATTTAAATTTGTAATCTTGGACACCTTAAAATTAGACAAGAGGGAAGGGGCATGGCAAGCCCTTTTGGAAAAAATGGAATTACAATGACAGATTAGACTTCATGCACATTGTTGGCCAGGATTAAATGGTGTACTTTCTGTTGGAAGCACCTTCAGATTAAAGTTCCTTGATAGATAGTACACATAACATTATTAGGTATGCTCAATCACCCATTTATTGTTAGTATTCATTGTCAGTATTTATTGTTACTTTTACATCTGGATATCATTAATTTATATGTATTTTTACTTTGGATATGAAGTAGAAGCATTGTATGTATGTATATATATATATATATATATATATATATATATATATATATATATATACGATATATTTTTTAATGATATATATTTTTTAATGAACTATAGTTAATAGATTGTATATGTCTTGTACAGACATTTCACTAGAACAACAAAACAACAAAATTACTGTTTACAAAATGAATGTAATATTTTAAAAAAAATGTTCTATGATATGTTTTATATTTTACATGTTCATTTATCGGCTCACAGTGTATTAGAGGCAAATTATTTGATGTAACAATGTAGCGAGCCATCTTGTAGCTATTTCAACAACAGGAAATGACAGCTCCTTTGTCAGAGGAAGTTTGGCATAGCCAAATGAAAGCGCTTACTGTGTTTGGATTTTTCATCAATTTTAAAAGCTTTTGGTGTGACTTGGAACGTATTAAATCACTTTTACTTTAGCCTGTTTGGATTCATTTTGTTTTTTTCATTTGACAGTGCTCTTATTGCCTTGGTGTGCGTTTTTTGAGCAACATGGACGTGGCTGAGGTGGAGATCTACGTGACCCAAGACAACACGCTTGGGAACTTATCTACTTTAATTCAGCGGTTATCAGATAGACTGGAACGACTGGAACAATGGACATTGTCGCAATGTTCTACTATTTCCCTCCAAACTAACCCCATTCATAGACATCCACGGGTCTAATACTAATAGTCAAGTGAATCCGGTTCCTTCTTCGGTAATACCAGCTGAAACTAGTGAAGGGGATGTACGAATCCAAGAGCAGACCAGGAGATCTATGGAACTTTTTCCATCTAGGAGCAGAGACTCATTCTCGTCATGGCTCAAACAACAATTCAGGTATGTCTAAAACTTTCCAGGATAAATTATCTGATTTAGACTATGTTTGGGTAAAAATTAAAAGGTTACAGATGGATAACAACTATTTCTTTGAGTGTTTAAGGAAGAACTTGGTTCCTAAAGGGTTGCATGTTTGGCACTAACCTACTGGCCTTGCAGCTAATTTTACTTTACATACTGACTTAATTAACCTTTTCGATAAGTTTGGGGCTGACTACCTGACTTTGGTTATAAATGATAATAAAAAAAATTGACATTTTATCAAAAAAAGCAAATGAATTGGATAATTTGGTAAAAAAATGATTCTGCCTTTACTAACAATGATTTTGATTACAAAAGAATTTTCAAATCAATTGATGAAAAAATAAAATTAATTAAAGAAAGAAAATTAAAAAAGCTTGTAAAGGATGAAAATGCCTATGCCACTGGTACAGCTTACCCCCCACCCCCAACTTCACAACAATGGGGTTCTAAACTATCCAATGTCATGGCTGGGAATGATAATCGGTTTATCCCAGACAACAGCTTAGATGACATTGAAACTGAGGATGACCATTTTTTAAAAGCAAGTTCCCACCTCTCAGGAGGTCAGAAAGATTACAACAATGACAACACCAAGGCCCATATCCCAACCAAAAGCATGGATGGGGAACGATGGGCCAACAACAGATGAAAGGTGCTTACTCGAACAGGGGGAGGAACAACAACAGGGGACGGTGGAGAGGCCGCAAATAGAAGCAACAGAGGTTTCACAAAACCTTAGGGTCTTAACTAACAAAATGAAAGACTTTAAGGTATACAGCTTTTTTCAATTTGAGTTTGACGAGTCCATTTGTGACCTATTATTGAGAGGGTTAACCTATATACCAAATCAAAAGATGAATTTGGTTGATTCAATCATTGCTTTGAAGTTGGTTGTACAGAAGCTGAATTTAGGTTTATTATTTCAAACAAATGAACCCATCATCAATCCATTTTACATTTCAAGCACCTACAACCCCCCACTACACTCAGCATTGGAGATATTCAAAAGAACTTGTGAGCTCGATTTACGACCTCTTGCATCTTCTCAGACGTACAACAACAAAAAATTAAATTTGAGTAGTCTGAGAACATCAATTTAAATATGCTCATGGATACAAAGGGTGTAAGATTAATTAAACCTGATAAAGGTGGGGGTATGACTATATTTAATGTTACTGACTATATTTCTAAAATGGAAGAGATTTTGAACAGTAGCACCTATGCTGTCAGTTCCGTTAACAAATTAAACGGAGCTTACAGGTGTATTAGGGGAATCTTACACAACTTGTTTATTGAAGGTGACATCAACATTGAAGAATTTAACTTTATGAATGTACTTAATTCTAGGACATCAGTTTTATTCTGTGTCCCGAAAATTCATAAGGACATGGGTAGACCACCAATGAGACCAATAGTGGACACCCAGGGGTCTATAACGAATCCCATTGCTATATTTCTAGATGGTAAATTGAAGGCACTTTTACAAAGTGAAAGCCATCTGTGTAGAGACTCTTGGAAATTCCTGTCTAGAATAGGAAAAGCAAATTTTGGAGAATATTACACATTTTTTACTATTGATGTAAAGGACTTGTACTCTGTAATACCACACAAGCAGGGCATTGAATGGGTAAATTTATATTTACTTAAAAAGGACTATCACAAAATAGTATTAACTTGTATGAACAACTTTTTGAAGTGGTCCTTTATAACAACTTTATACTGTTCAATGATAACCTGTACTTACAAAAAGAGGGTGTAGCTATGGGGTCCCCTTGCAAGGGCCTCTATGCTAACATTATAATGTGTGTTTCAGTAGAAATGTTTCTCTTTGACTCTCCCTTTTTTCAGTGGTGTAATGTTTACTTATGTTTCCTGGACGATATTTTTGTTTTGTGGAGTGGTGAAGAAGAAAAAGTTTGACGAATTTCTAAAATACATTAATAAAACAACTTCCTTTTCAAAATTTACAGCTGTAAAAAACACCAACAATATATCTTATTTGGATGTTTTTCTAAAAAAGGATTATGATAACCACATCTACTTATCAGAATTTTTTCGTAAAGAAACATATAGTAATATATTTTACATTTTGATAGCAACCACCCCTATGCTCAAAAATGGGTTATTCTAAAGGGACAATTTGTTAGATCATCTAGAATGGTTAGCAAATGGGATGATTTTGTTTCAGAATGTAATTTATTGAAGAATATGTTTACAAACAGAGGCTATCCCAACACAATGATAGACAACATAATGATGAAATGAGATAATGGATACTTTAAACATTTACTAGGTGGGACACAAGTTGAACCAACTGATTCTCCAACTAATATCAATACACATGATGTTATATGTATTCTTCTGAGTGTCCCTGAGAGGAATGAACCTAATGAATTTTACCACAGAAGCAATAATAAAGGCAACGATTGTAGTAATAAGAACAATTTTACTAGAAGCCTTATTACAACTTTTAGTACTGATAGTTATACTATACGGACTATCCTTTTTAAAAATTGGAGTTAATTGACGAATGACAGTACTTTACACAACAAGTTTGATTATAGCCCGACTACAGTCTAAAAAAAGGACTTAATTTAAAAAAATGTTAAGAAATTTCAAGAAACACTAGGGGCAGGATTCACGAAGCCTCCGTGTAAGAGTTATAACTCATACACGGAGGCTGCAGTTAAATGAAGTGATGTCAGCATGCTCTGCATATTAATGAGAGCATGCTGAATCACACTTAAGGCAAACATGGTCCGTGTAAGACAGTAGGGGGCGTGTCCGTAGGCCGAGCCCTGTAAGTGGACAGACTCCCAGAAGAGGAAAAGTACCCAAAGTAAACACCCACGACAGAGTCCACGGAAATGTGAATAAACAGAACACAACACATGCCCCCACAGACTATGAACAGAAAACATATAAACAAACATGTTTTATATTTTTTTAAATTGTAAAAATGTTTAACCAATGGTGCGCCCATTTGCACGGGCGTGCCCGCAAGCGCAGCTACAGTTAGCAGTCAGTGGGAAAACATATAAGAACTAAATATGCAAAATAAGCCAGGAAGCAATAGTGTAGCAGTAGAGATGTTGGCTGAAGAGCAGGCAGTCATGATTCGAGCCCCCACAACACCAATTTTTAGTTTTGCAAAATAAGCAGGAAACAAGTCCCTGACAAATATGTACAAATAAAACCACAATTTATGTAAAATGTAATGAAATAGCCCATTTATATTGAAGACATGTGAGGTAACAAAAGAATAAAAAATGCCAGATGTGCTCATAGCTGAGCTACAGTTTAACAGACTGAGTGTATCTGCCCGTAGATGAGCAGTGGTTTAACTAGTGCAGAATGAGTGCCCGTAGCTGAGCAGTGGTCTAACACGCTAAATCTATGTGCCCCTAACTGAGCTGAGCGTAATATGCGGGCCGATAGCCAAATGAGGCTTAAAGCAGCGTACCCCGTTTGTGCGGAGCTGCGCACCGTGCAAACAAGCTAACCAACGGGTAATGTTGAGCAAGCCGTATCAAAAATGACTTTACACAGACACACTCCTCAGCATGTCTAGACAGTCATGAAAAATAAAAAGCAGTGGCCAGGTTCGAACCCAGGATGCTATACACCATAGTCAAGGTATAGAACCACTAAGCCATGACAGCAGTACCCAGAAATGTAATAATAGCTAATATATAGGAAGGAATACAAACTGCAGCATGACAATGCAGGTTTACTGAAGTTGATACAATTCCAACATGGTCAGTCACAGATATGTGCGGGAAAAACGGACTATATAAGCCCCACAGGTGGGAATACACAACATAAACGATTGTAGAACTGACCTGCAGGCAGAATGACAGGAGTAGGAGAGGGTAGTTGCTTCCGAGCACAGAGGTGGGGTGTTGAGGAGTCCAGGTACATGGTCTGGCTCCTAGTCCATAATCATGAGGCCCAACTCATGCAGGGCCAGGTCCTCTGGGGAGCATACAGGGCCGAGGCATGGGACCGGTTGGCTCATGATCTCACCAGTGCCACAGGGATTCCAAGGACTGGTGAGCAGGTCTGTCACCACCATGCAGACCTGAAGAGACGCAAGCAGGACCAACTGAACCTTTGGATCCAGGAGGCCCGGCAAACACCCAATGCCCCACTACTGAGTAAGTAACATTTAATTATGTATGTAAGAAATTAAACTAGCTGATATTATGGAGATGTGTATTCCAATATTACTTCATTTATATTACAGCTGCAGGTGTCCATTCTGTGAACCGCAGAGCCTGTGGCGATAGGCTGGTGCGGTTGCACCACCAGGCAGGTCAGTAATCCACTACCAGTAAACGTAAAGAAATATAAAAGTATGACAGTCAGCAAAAGAGTGCAGTGTAGTCAGTAAGGAATAAAATCTGCAAGTTACAGTGTGAAAGTGTCTGCAAGTCTTGCTTGATTACAAAAGTGTATTTCAGCCTGTAAGTTAAACTGAATAATGAAACTGTCTGACATATATTCTGAAATAAAATGCCCTACCTGTAAGAAAATAGTACACAACCTGCAGCAGGCTGAGAAGTATAGCTGCAGAAGATGATGAAATTACATGTGTGAAATATATCCCTGTTGAAATACTGAAACATGACAGAAGTGAGACTGCTGGAAAAGATTGTAATAACTACAGGTAAAACATGTCAATAAAGCCTAGAAGTAAGTACCATCCTGAATAGTAAAATGAAAGCAAGTGGGAGAGTGTGAGAAAGTGTCATGAATTCAGCAATACAGTAGTAATAAGCCCTGAATAAAGTATACTGCAGTCAAGACAGAATGAAATGCATGTGAGATTCAAAACCAAACAGCGACATCTGTTCAAAGTGTTGCTGCATGTGGAATGTGTATCCCAAAATCTGGGTATGTTGCCCTCAGTCTGAAATATGCAGATAGGATGATTGTCTGATATACCAAACATCCACACTTGTCTACAGCTATATAAAGCAAATGTAGCAAGATGATGTAGCTGAACAAAGCTAGATATGACTGCGTATGAAGAACACTGAAATGTATATTGATGTTGCAGTAACAGTCCTATCACCAAGTTGAAATAGTTATCATATAGGAAACTGTAGTTAGAACAGTAGTGTGTATATAACTGTAGCTATTAGAAATGTACATCATATGTATTGTTATTCGAAGGTGTTAATATTACTTTTTTTACCCCACCCTATAACCACATATAACCTATTCCACGTGAAAATGGTATGTGCAATCACAATTAACACCTCTGGATGTTTGTCCTGTTGGGTCATATATATCTGCATGTCCGTTGATGCATCTGCCCTGTTCATACATCCGCACCTGATGGCCTGTTGCCATTAATTAACCCTGCATGTTGTTGGGCTGTGTATTTCTGTTCAAATTATGCATGTGTTATGCACGCTGTTCAATGGTGTGAATATGTGGGTGTTTGGTTAATGGGAATACTAATGCATGCTATTACAACTAATTGTGAATGGTATTATATGTCACTAACCCAAACTGTCATGACATAATGCAAAACATAGGATGACAGGGAAGGCGGGTTCCAGCGGACCCACCTCTCCCACATCAGCTGGCGAGTGCACCTGGCACTAGTGCCGAGTCCGGACCCTCCTCCGGTGGCCCTGTGCCACTTGCGGGTGGAAGCGCTGCAGGGGATGGGGCTCGCCCCCCCTCTGCAAGTGTGGCCGGAGGAGAACCACCACTCACCCTCCGTAGCATCCGGACTGTGGTGTGTAGGGAGATTCGGGACTCTGTTCTCGAGCCCCTATGCCAGCTCAAGGCACGGGTGGTGCAACTAACGGGCATGCCTGTTGCCCCGCCTACACAGCCCGCAGCACAGCCCCATCCTGGGCAGTGAAGGAATAGTGGCAACTGCCTATGGGTGGGGATATCAGTTCCACTGTTGCCATCTGTGGGCTCATGGGCTCTGGATATCCAAACCTCATTCCCCGTCAATTGTGTAACCCCCCCCACATGTGTCATACACCGCCCCTGTATGTGTCTTGTTTGTCTTGTCTGTTTACCTACCCAACCTACCTCCCCAGCTGTACCGACTTCCTTCACCTGACATACCACTCTCACCTGAAAAAAAAAAAAAAAAGGACACTCTGTACCCACAAAAAAATTATGCCCCATACATAGCTGCCCATTCCGCACACATGTCTGCTGGACATGGAACCTATTAATTACAATTGGCTGTACAACAGATATTATTGTTGTCCTGACACCTCTCTCAGGGGTGGAAGGTTTCAAATGTCACACCAAATTACATACATATGCACAGCTGTTGCTGGTGAAGAAATGGGCAGCTATGGGCCTTACCTACATCCCTCCTGCACATCCCAAGCTTGTATCCCTACTGTCTTACCCTCTTTGTGACCCCTTTTTCACCACTTTCCTGTCTCCCCATTTTCTTTTCTTTCAAAGAAAATAGCGCGGGTGTGCGCCAGAGTAAGCACCGTTAAGCGGTTGTAAGCGGGTGTGCGCTTGTGTGCACGGAGCTAACCACCAGTGCGCATGCGTGAGCTCCACGCAAACCAGCGCTAACCCGGTTACAACTGCTTAAAAGTGCCTTAGTCACTTTGATTGACAGGTCCTGTACTCAGTTCAAAAGCAAAATAAAATCCCACTGTCAGTCCCGATCCCAGGACCCTGGAAACACTAGTCTGTACGACCTACCACTAAGCCATGACTCTTATACAAAAACATTGTGCTAAAATAAATATAACATGTAATAGTAGGGATGAATGTAAAGGGAATATAGGATGTTTAGTACACAAAGCATGTCATTTAAAATTACTGTCACAACTACTGGATTTCCATAATAGTAGTGTGTGAACAGAAACAGCCATGCTAGTTGGCAGCTTGTAGATAATAAGGTCAGTTAAAGTGCATAGATATATGTATGCATATGTACATATATATATATATATATATATATATATATATATATATATATATATATATATATATATATATATATATATAAATATATATCTATATATAGTTGTAGGAGTCAATGTGCATACACACTTGCTGCAGGGAACATGAGCGAGGAATGGAGAATTGTGAATATACAACACAGCCTGAAGCATGAGAGAGATACTAACCTTTACACTCACAGAACACTGTCCACAGCATACCAGCCTGGTCCCCGCCCTCACAATCTGAAAGGGCAACGCCTATCCCACATGCCCTTTTATAGCACTGACCTGAAATCACAGTGAGAACTGCAATCAGTACACAACCGGCTGTATGCAATTAGCAAATGCTGGCTTACAATTGGTGCAGAGGCCATCACATGGACCTATGCAGATACCTACAAAAGCATCCAGTGCTAACACTCCCCACATGCAATACATTCATTGCATTGTCTGTAAGCAGACAGAGGGAGAGCGAGAAGTGAGAGAGAGAGAGAGAGAGCAAAAAAATAAAATAAAAAATCAGACACTGTGACCCTGTCACCCGAAGCTGTCAGCACTGACAGTAGCAGCAGCAAGCAGAAGCTGTGGTAATGCAACCAGCTGTGACAAACAGAGGTAATGCAAAGTAGCAGATTAATAGTGTGCATACTGTGAACCCTCCAAATGTGTCATAGGTCTGTATCCATAGGTATGTCCATGTGATATGTTGTGTGTACGTAGTTCCACCAAAAGGGGATGACCATACATCACATGTCAATCAGTCATAGGCCATGATCCTGGCAGCATTTGTCTGTGCGTTGGCCCAGCAATGGCTGTAGTGACTGCTTTGAAAGATCAGCCAGGTTCAAAAGTCAGGATCAGCCCATCCCAAAGGCACACTGGCTGGGAACAAGTGTCTGCAGGTACCCAATGTCACTGCATATGCATCCCATACTGCATAATTCCATAGCTTAGCAGACCAGGCCCATTATGCATATGATGTGGTAATTCCCAGGGTCAGTCGAGGTGCACCCTTAGTGGTGTGGGACCACTGTTGCTGTATGCCACTGTCCAGGTACATATCCTGTAGTATGGCCAAGATAAACTATCAGTGTTATATGCGGTTGTATGTCCTCTCGGAGTGCCGGTAGCACACATCCAGGGGTACCATGAGGTCACAGTAATGCTTTGTGTTCTCCTCTGCTGAGGGCGGCCCTCACCTGGACATGTGAGATGATAGGGAGGTTACATCCAGCTGGGATAAATATTTTAAAGGTGGGGGAGAAGGAGGGGGGATACGTGCACCGAATATGTCTGCAAGATTGTTGCCAATATCCATGTG
The DNA here is from genome assembly GCF_019279795.1 of Protopterus annectens. NCBI lineage: Eukaryota > Metazoa > Chordata > Ceratodontiformes > Protopteridae > Protopterus > Protopterus annectens. The sequence continues at coordinate 926,443,012 of NC_056726.1, forward strand.
TTTGGTGAATGTTAAGTAGGTGTGGATTAACACAGAGCATATCTGAGGCATGTGGTCCATATGTGTAAAATAACTGAAGAAGGCCTTGTGGTCATCCATAGTGTTTGTGTCCATTTCCCTCCCAGAGTAGGCCGTGGCCATTGTTATGACGGACTGTAGCGTAGTACCTCTGCTGACCACAGATGGCTTCCCTTAATGTGAATGTGCTCTGACCTGCAGTAGCCTCCTGCTATTGTTATACAATCTGCCTCTGTCTGGGGTCCACCGGACAGGATGCCTAACCTTTGTGCATAGGTCTGGGTTAGACATGTGTGTGCAAGTTCCATGCAATCTGTGGCATGTCCGTGGTAAGCATTTGCAAAGGGGTCAGCAGTGTGGCTTGTGGCTTCCACTGGCCCAGTGTGCTGCATGGATACAATCTCAGTCCCAGCAAGTGAATAGCTGTCTAATCACATACATATCAAAGTAGTCTACTGTGCTGGTGGTGGTGGTGGGATATGTATATCCAGGCCGAGTAATGTCTGTCCACATCACAGTAGTGGACGGTGTCCCACATACAGTACCTTGGGATGAACCCCCAGAGTGAGGTTGTGCATTGCACCTGTCAGTGTGTGCTGACCGATGGGGCATGCTATGTTGTGTGGAATGTGGCAGGTATTGTTGCACAGGTGTTGGCTGAGCACTGATATCTGGCCATGTACCTGTGTATCCACCATGACACACACACACATGCAACATATGGGAGTAGTAGTATATCACTACACATGAGTATCATGTATAGTATGTGTGCCATATATTGCTGACATGGTCTGCTGATATCCTGTCTGTGTTCTCTTCCAGGGAGATGGCGCGACAGCGTAACCCCGCCTACTCTGTGGCGGAAGATGAGGAGATCCACCAGAGCCTGGTGCGGGAGTATGACATCCTGTTTTCCCGCACCAGTCAGAATCAGCAGGACAGGGCCGCACTGTGGCAAGACCTTGTCCGTAGGGTAAATGATATTGGCACACATAACAGAACATATGAGCAGGTACGACATCACCGCAGTGATTTAATCCGAAGTGTCCGGCAGCGTGCATCAGATATCCACAGGCAATAGGTCGCCACAGGAGGTGGGGTGGCCACACATTCCCCCCTCACCAGACTGGAGGGGCTACTCCTAAGTGTTGTGGCTCCAGCCCCGGAACACCAACAGCAGTACACCTGCATTATGATGGAGGCTGGTTTCACACAGCAGCACGACATGGAGCGTGCAGGTAATATGCCATATGTACACCGGGCTGTTCTGTACACTGTATCATATGCAATATCAATGGCACAGTTGTGCCCACTGACATTAATCTCATTATTTCTGCAGGTCCCTCCAGGGTTACAGCAAGACAGGCCATCCATGCTGATGAGTGTGTTTAACATAACCTATAATAGTCCTGATAATGCGAGTAACAGTAGTGTAACTCAGTAGTGCTCTCTGTGTATACTGCGTGGTGTGCATGTGTGCATGTGTGCAGGTGTGCCTGTGCCCATGTGTGCATGTGTGCAGGTGTGCCTGTGTCCATGTGTGCATCTGTGCATGTGTGCCTGTGTCCACGTGTGCATGTGTGCATGTGTGCATGTGTTCCTGTGTCCACATGTGCATGTGTGCATGTGTGCAGGTGTGCCTGTGTCCACGTGTGCATCTGTGCATGTGTGCATGTGTGCATGTGTCCATGTGTGCATGTGTCCACGTGTGCATGTGTCCACGTGTGCATATGTCCACGTGTGCATGTTTGCATGTGTGCATGTGTGCATGTGTGCCTGTGTGCATGTGTGCATGTGTGCATGTGTGTATAAGTGCATCACTGGTAACAATGTCTGGAGACTGTAAACTGTGTTTCCTGTCTTCATCCCACAGGTTCTGGGCTGCTCTGGTGACCTGCAGCAGGGAACCTGAATCCTGTGCCACGGCTACTGGTAATGATGATATTTGTGTAATGGTACAGGAAGGTGTGTCAGGGTCTGCCATTGGTCAGCCAATTGACAGTACACAGCTGTCAACCCCATCATTGTGCACAGTCATCCTGCCTGTACATCCTTTGCCACCATTGTCCCTAGGTGATGGACAGGATACAGCGGGCATAGACCAGGGTAATGTGGTACCTGTGGCACATGCGTCCCCACACAGCGGCCATGGGCAGGGTCCTCCGATGGTACCACACAGTTGCTCATGCTTTCTCTTGGGAGCATCCGTGGGCGTACTGCCTCTGGCCGACGTGCCCAAAGAGGTCTGTCAACCTCAGCTATGTTTCGGACTGTCATGCAGGCACAGTCATGTATGGAAAGGTACATCAGACAGGGTCTGAGGGAGCTGAGAGCATGTCGCACAGCCATGACAGACAGTATGCGTGACATTGCGGATGCTATCCGTAACTTCACCGATGTCATAGACAGACATTGTGGGACATATTACAACAGTTCCACAACCAGATGTCCATGAGCCAGGGCAATGGTGGGCGTTTGCAGCATCGACATGGCCGCATGCCGGCAGCAGCAGCAACTGGCAGTTGGCGCGGACGACAACAGGCTCGCGCACGCCCCCATAGTGCCAGCAGCAGCCCCAACAATGCTGGGTCTGTGCTGTCATCGGAACACCCCAGGAGACCACGTGCACGTGGCTCTGGACAGTCCCAACAGGGACTTGTGTCCAGTCAACACACTCCCGCTTCTGATGACAGTACCCAGTCTGGCTTGGTACTGGATATGGTCCGTAGCACCCCTGCCAGGCACAGGTACTGTGTCCGTGCACACAGACACTGATCTGTATGGCCTGCCAGGTGCAGTCTGTGGCTGTCCACAAACCCCTGTATATGGCAGCCATGAGGTGGAATTGTGTGCGTGCATACACACATGCGAAATGTTAACACCTAGGGCAACCACATACATGCACACACTGCACCAACACTGCCCCACCCTGTACTGCTGCCCCTCACCAACACACATACACACACATGTCAATTGGTGGTATCAGTGGCTGACTCAGGCATACCTAATCCACACCCTGTGCATATGATGACACTGTGCCACCTCCTGCAATCTCCAACATCATTGTGGGAACAGGTAAACATGTTGCTGATGCACAGGGTGACTACATAGAAGTGTATTAGTAGTATCATGTTGGTAACAGTACAGTGTGCTGCTATGACTGTATGTTTATCCCAGCATGCCTGCTGCAGTAACTGTATGGATGTCCTGAATTGTTATCTGCACCCATAGTACATACCAAAGTATAACAGCTGCACATAATTGCATGCCAGTGGTAAGGTTGTCAACAGATAGCCGCATACATGGGTAGCACAGGGGAAAAGCTAACACAAGTAGTGATATGCAATGGTGGACATGTACAGTAATGGTGTCAAGTTGCCCACAACGACTATGCCATGTGGATGTTCACGCATGTAGATATGTGTGCGGTACCAATGTAATCCAAACCACAAATAAGTGTGACATAATATCGGTTCTACCATGGGCATCTGCGCTGTGTATTCCTGGGTACATGTTGATAGTGCCTACATATTTGCATTGTTACTTACTGTTATTGTTATCCCTTCTTTGTTGTACAATGCACTACTTCCAGCCCTGTTTACTGTAGCTTTGTTTGCATGCATGTTCGCTTGGAGTCCCCTGGAACACTGCTTACACCTGCATTGTAGAGTTACAGTGCTTCTGTAGACTTCTAGTGACATCTGCATAGCGAACGATACATATGTCAATTTTACACATCACAGAACGTCACTGTCTGCCCTGTATGCATGTACGTTGCCTGTGACACATTGCACACGTCTTACCTGGCATTTACCCACATGTGCAGTCATATATGTCAGTGCTATGAAACAGTAGCGGTACACCCGCACATACACACCTTCAGTATGTTGTTACCCATTGGCCCTATGTGTTGGTACTCACCATGGCAATCACACTACTAGGGTAGCATGTGCAAAGGTAAACTGTGAATCGCCTCTATGGTCAAGTTGTGGTTTATGTGAGTCATGTGTCAATGTCACAGCTGCCACATGTATGCAGTCAGCCATCACCCTTGGCCAGGAGCGGAGAACACATGTGTGGGATGCCACCACACAGCCAATCTGGGGACCGGTCTCTCTGAACCCAGTAATGCCATACCCTGTCAGGTGGCATGTCATATATACTACGTCCTGGACAAACGTCAAACCCAATCCCTGCTGCTACTATTGATAATACCCCTGAAGATGTTCCTGATAGTTTTGACCAGTTCTTTACTGAGACATTTCAGGCCCTAGCTAGCCATCTACCTCCTAGCTCCCCTGGTCCTGAAAGTAGCACCTCCAGAAAACTACTTGCGTCCAGCTGCCAACCAGTCGCCACTTCACTTCTCCGTACCTTGATTGTAACAGTGAAACCCACTACACTTTCTGCTGATCAACTCCCTGCCGAGTACCTATCAAGACCAGATGATGCTATTGCTTACCCCGTCTCAAAGGTAATCAAAGGAACCATGTTAGAATCTAACTTTCCCACCATCTGGAAAATGTCATATGTAATCCCACTTCACAAAGGAGGCAGCTCTACTGAAGTCTCCAGTTATAGGCCAATAGCTATACTCTCTCCACTTGCAAAGATTATGGAAACTTTCGTCATAGACAAGTCATGCACCACCTAATCCAAACCCACATTATGGCAGACACTCAGCATGGCTTACGTCCTCATCACAGCACTACGTCAGGCCTCAGGCCTCCTAGCCTTTACTAACACCATAAGCCATACTTGCAACAATAATTATATATCCGCAGCCCTCTTTTTGGATATTCCAAAGGCATATGATATGGTTGATCACCAACTTGTACTCCACACCCTGCAAAGACTGTCTAGATACTGGAGCCTTCCAATGGTTTCAATCCTACCTGCATGGTCGACAGCAGGCTGGCCTCTGGCAGAACAAACCCTCTAACATTCTACCTAACACCCTCAGAGTACCACAAGGCTCTATACTAGGGCCCTTGCTGTTCTCCATCTTCATTACTGACCGTTATACTGTCATCCCAGAAGTCAGCTGTATCCAATATGCTGAATACTCTACTCTGATCTGCTCAGCCACATCTCCAGTAGAGTTATGGTCAGCTACCCAGACCACCTTTAATACAATAGCAAACTGGCTTTCTGAACATCGTCTGATCCTAAATCACAATCAAACTAACCTGCTGTTATTTCACCAACACGTAGGTCTACCACTTTCACCATTACCATAACATCAACTGATGGCACAATAATCTCCCCTGACCCATCTCCGGAACTATTAGGTGTCATCATAGACAATAATCTCAAATGTGACATACATGTTAACCAGATTATCAAAGCCATCAACAGAAAACTAGGGTCACTTTACAGAATTAAAGCCTTCCTAGCCCCTCCAGCTAAAGGTGCCATAGCTCGCTCACACCTTGTTTCAACCCTTCTGTATGCATCCCCTCTACTCTCGAATATGAACAAGACTGTCCTTAACATACACTCAATTTGCTACAACCACATTGCCAGGTTTGCCACTGGGCTGCCTTTTAGGACACATCATTGCACCAATCTAAATCAGCTTGGTTGGCTTGCAATACCCAGCCTAATACAGTATAACCTACTGATTATGGCCTATACAATCCTCTATAATCCAGACAATACTCCTGCACTTCAAATATTATCACCTCCTATAACAATCCTAGACCGCTTCGATCCTCTAACAAAGTACTACTTCAGACTAGCAAGTTTAATAACACAGCTGGTGATTCTCTCTTTGCAAACCCTGTAAGTAGATCCTGGAACTCACTTCCAGCTGATATTACCCTACTGTCCACCTTAGGTCAATTTAACAGTAGACTCAAACAACATTTGTCACTTAACTGGCTATGTCAATGTATAAAGCCTGGCTAACTCGAATGTGTAAATTCTGTGAACCACTTTACTGTGTAATTTTAATTTAATCCTGACTTGTGCTCAGGTCTAACATTAACCTGTGGAACATGTTTGACTTGCTTACTTATGTAATCTCTGTAAATAATCTGTTTGTAATATGTAATGCTAGTATTATGTAATGCTGTATCTGCTACCCTCGTAGCTTGTCTCCACGGGCCTCCCCTGGAAATGGACATGCATCCAGTTGGGCTATCCCAGTCAACAAATGTAGGATAAATAAATATATCAATACAATATATTACAGTGACGACAATACCAGTCAGACATTGACACACACTGACAGCATGCTGAACACACTGGGGCATATGTGGGGACTCAGAATAGCAGCCTGCCTGGGCATCACACACCTCCGCAGCTGGCCCACAGGCATATGTTCCGTCGGAACAGAGCACATGCCACACATGGCACGCACATCCCCTGTGCCACACACTCACAGCATGTAGGGCTACACAACACTCCTGCTACAGACATGTCAGGTACCTGTCTTGTGTGCTGCACTGGGGTCCCACTCAACAGGCTGTATCTGGTGAAGGTCACAGTGATATGACTCAGGGACACTATGGTCCACCACAGCACACATGCATACAGGTCAGTCAGAGGCATGGACAGATATGACTCACTCATTGGCCATGCCAGTGTGGCTGCCTGAGATATACCTCCCTGGACTACATGATAGGGAACATAGAATGGATCTCTCAGCATGTGGCACATGCCAGTATGAGCCTGATGTTGGTTGCCAACATACCCTCACCAGGTATTCTACCACTATATGTGGGAAGGGTGTTGTATGTCTACATTATGCTCGGTCTCCACTGTCATTCATAGGGTATCCACTGGCTGTCAACGTGTGCTTACATGCTAGGGAAGCCACAATGATGTGCACGGGTCATCTTGCACGTGACACCCATGGCCCGATGTATAATGGCAAAGCTCCTTGGTACACACATACTGCCTTATGCTGCAGGACATGGTTTACATAGCGACCTCCATGGGTATCTCACAGGTTTCGACACTAACAGTGCTGCTACACAACAACAGCAGTGTACACCGGAAGATGCATGCACCAGACACTGCCCTCAGCACGGTGAACTGCAATGTCTGTGCAGTACCAGATTCATGATTCATGGCTCACAGGTGTTACCCATCACTGACAGGTTATGCCCCATACCATGCCTGTCGTCCCCTACACATGTAACACACATGGATAGGGGGGTGCTATCCCAAGGTAACACAGATACACACACCTCCAGGTTGTTGGCACAGCACAAACCATCAGGGCCTACTCATGTGCAGCTGACAGTGTGTCGGACTACCATCTGGTTCATAGCCTGGCACACACAACCCTCACATACACAGGAAGACCACCTATCCTCCGTAACAACACCGGCAATATGACAGTCTCATGAACTGTGTTTATAAGGCCGTACTGCATCCAGCCAAACATTGTGTGTGAACATTACTGTAGCTAAAACACACTAGTTGAAGAGTTCACAGCATGTGGTCACCGAATTGCAGTGGAATGACATGTTACCACTACCACAACAGGTGGGAACATGCAGCACCTGTACATCGACTACATGTACACAATACGGCCCAGACCAGATGTGTATCCCTTGCTGTAGGTGTTTCACCATAGACACCCACACTGTATAGGGACATACCACGTGCGGACCCTGCACAGTAAGACACAGTCATATTGGTATACATTGCAAATACCATTTATCCACATGAAGCATGTGTCAGACATGGTAACTACTGCAGGTCACAGGTATTTATGTGTATGTGTCACACACATACATCATGTGTGCAATGCCATTGCTGGTTTAGGCAATGGCATGCATTGTTATGTACAAACACTCACACAAGGTCATACTGTGTGACACAACCACACGTGACAGTTGTGGGTTACCAAAACATACCTATCTGTACTCTGACATTGGTAATAGCCACAGTAGCAGAGCACACTGTTGGCATTGCTAGCCAACTAGCCCTGTTTGGCTGTGCTGATAGTGTGGTGACATCCCCTGTGTTTACTGGGGGAGTATGCAGCATCTGGTGTATTGCAGTATTTGGCAAAAGGATCTGTTCTCTCACACTTGCATTTACACACACCCTACTACCCCCACACACATGCACACTTGCCATTTGCAGGATTCATTCCCCAACCTAACTAAGTTATGACACATGAGAAAGACGCATTAGCGAAGCACATTATTCGGTTTACTAGATGGTTCCTCTTCTCTGGCTATACTTATCGGGTGCTGACAACATTAGTATTTTGAAAGGGTAATGTGCATCCGGTAGTGTAATCTCCTGATTGCCAAAACTAACATGTTTTTCATACGGAAATGCACACACACGAACTCCCCACATCCAAACACACACACACATGCCATTTACAGGTTTCAAACCCCTACTTAACTACATTTTGATACTCAGGAGGAACGCATTAGCAGAGTGCGCTATTCGCATTACTTGGAAGCTTTCCTTCTCCTGCTATACTTATAGGGTGCTGACATCATCTGTGTTTAGAAAGGGGAGTGTGCATCCTGTAGTGTGTTCTCCCAGTTGCCAAAAGGGACATTTCCCTTACACATATTTGCATACACACAGTAACCCCCCCATCCAAACACACACACTTGCCCTTTGCAGGATTCAAACCACTACCTAACTATGTTATGGCACTCGAGATGGATGCATTAGCAGAGCGCGCTATTCACATTACTTGGAGGCTTCCCTTCTCCTGCTGTACTTATAGGGAGCTGACATCATCTGTGTTTAGAAAGGGGAGTGTGCATCCTGTAGTGTGTTCTCCCAGTTGCCAAAAGGTACATTTTCCTTACACATATTTACACATACACAATAACCCCACCATCCAAACACACACACTTGCAGGATTCAAACCACTACCTAACTATGTTATGACACTCAAGACGGACGCATTAGTAGAGCGCGCTTTTCGCATTACTGGGAGGCTTTCCTTCTCCTGCTGTACTTATAGGGTGCTGACATCATCTGTGTTTAGAAAGGGGAGTGTGCATCCTGTAGTATGTTCTCCCAGTTGCCAAAAGGGACATTTCCCTCTCACAGCCTTTCACACACACAAACGCCACTCATCCACACACACACTGAGCATTTGCAGGATTCGAACCCCTACCTAACTATATTATGACACCTGAGGGAGATGAATTAGCAGAGCACACTATCTGAATTATTGGGCATCTGTTCTGCACCTGTAGTAATTCTAGGGTGCTGACATCTTTATTTCCACAGAGGTATGTAGATGTAGTACTACCTGTCAGGTGGGGGATAGCATATATATGCATTTGCAGCCACCTACGTCAGGGTCAGATATGCACATTGCACTGGCAGGTTATGTTCTATACCATGCTTTGGGACCACAGGACCTGTAACACACAAAACAACCAGTCCAGAACACCACACCCACATCCAGGACACACACTTAGCTTCCCTGGGAACAGTGCCAGGATATGCAGGTATTCACATACACCATTCCAGTTGTTAACATCAGGTACAGGCATATTGTGTGTGAGAACTACTCAGGCCTCTACCACTTTACCCTACAGCCACTACAATTTGTGGGTCCATGTGCTATGGCAGAACCACACACCACAGCCACATGGATGAATACATATTGCACCTGTCCATCTGCAGCGTAGGTACTCACTGTTCCACACCAGAGGTAGACCACCATTGTTGATATCTGACCATGACCACCTTTCCCTGGACATCCATATCTCATCTCTACCCCCAGGCAAGGTTGTCACTGCACACAAACTGTGTTTAGCACAAGCAGACTCTACACATGTGTAGACTGGGGTGGATGACTTCAGAGGACCCATGCTGGAGGACTATACTGGCCACTCAGCATAATCCTTGACACTTGCATCCTATGAGCATGTGCACAGTTTGCATTGGTCATGCTATCCCACATATACCCATGACTGCTCCACAACAAGACACTTGTCAGCTGTACACCGGCCATATATGCGCCATTCAACAGACAGAGTGACCTAATACATTGCAGAGATGTAGCCAACAGAGGGAGGACATCTGTGGACGGTTCCAGCATGGCACTTCATTCACACATACTCATTACAACACAGTGTTGACAGTGGAATCTTCCAGAGAATGCAGATAGGGCTCCCCTCAGTCTGTTATTGACAGACACCTACTGTCAGAGATCCTCGGCAACCCTCTCACAGCACACACCGACAACATGGCTGTGGCTTAGCACATTCAATCCCTGAGACCTCCACAGTGCCCCTGCTTGACAGAGGCACAGCTCACTAGCCTCACATGTTGCCTTCTGTGACCTACTTTACAGTGGCACAGTAGCTTACTATCCTGGGGATGCAGATGCCAAGCACACTCTGGCTGAGCTGTCATTCACTGGGGCAGGAAGCCTAGTATTGACCTCTACACCCATATGTTCAATTGTCGGATGCACAATATTTGTTGTGCCATTCTACTGTTTGCAGGTGTTTATTGCCATAGCATTCCCTGTTCCTATGACCAACTTGTGTATCTGTGGCAGATGTTTGCATATGACGGTGATCCACTATATCACTTATGTCTCTGTGGTCATTTACTGTGTGCACTGGGCTGATTGCTGTGTTGTGGTTGGTTCCTGGACTGACACGTACAAATACCAGATATGTGTGGCCAACTGCTACACGGAGATATGGCCTAAATGTGTGAGCATGCCCAGTTCAGCCTTTCCATGGCATGTTGTCTGACATATGCCTCATTTATCAAAGTGTGCGAGCATGCCCAGTGTGTGCTTTCCATATGTTGCACTCTGAAGTCCAACACATATTTGGGTGTGTGTGACCTTCGACATTATCGCACATTTATGATTGTGTGCTGGGTGTCATGTTGTGTACTAACTGGCCTACTGCTTCATGTCTGCCACAACAGGGATTATACTGTGCCTGCAGGAATTGCATGGGTTACTTTGCAGACAGTCTTCAACATACTTTCATATTGACCTAACACTGTAGTACCGTATAGTGTACTGGTTCGGTACTTTCACTGTAGTGGACAGTATCCTGGGCTTTAGTCCTATCCTGCTTGACATCTTCATAGTGAGCACAACAGACTGTGTAGGGGCCAGTTGTGCACATATGACCATGTTGCAATATGTTCATATATGGACTACCTACACCAGGCTCGTCCATCATTGCTAGTGTATTCCACAACATGGGTGGATATTGGCAAACACTAGCGATGTTCCGTAGGCCATTTCTGATGGTAGTCACAGGGTGTGTTTGTCCTTCGACACACATTGTAACTGGAGTTTGCCATTACATATGTCATGGTTGGTATACTGTGCCTCTGTCTACCTCTGACATAACAGTGATACTCAGGGTAGCCTACCATCTCCAATACACTCATCAGGATGCCTCTTGAGGTATGTCGATATGTGGCACTCTGGCTGACCTGTACCAGGAGTTTACTGGAGTGTGGGGGTGCCTTCTGTGTTATGGATCATTGTGTACAGCTTGTCCAATGTATGTCAGTGCTGGGGTTCAGGTCTCTCATGTGCATAGCTCACTGCCATTCAGATTGTACAAGGTGCAACATGTTCATTCATTCCAGGTTGGATATGGCTTCATACATCAGGCAGAACTTTCCTGTAGCTGGGAAGGATGGCGGTGTGTGGGGCTGCAGTTTGTTTACTCAGGCAACACATGGCATCTGTTCAGGCTCTTTGCTACCCCTGTTGGGGTACTGTTGTGGACTTTACAGTTGTTGGAGGTTTCCACTGCGGTATATCCCACAGGGGCTATTGTAGTCAGTTGTGATGCTGATGGAGGATGGCTGCAGAGCCAGAGTGAGTTCCCCTTATCTACATCTGCCAGCTTTCATGTTTGGGTGGGTATATGGTACATGTTTCTGTGAACACTACAGACACATGTTTGTCCAGTGCAGGATATTTATCACCTTTTGTACCCAGGTCTCACATTACATGTTAGGTGCCTCATGGGTTATCACCTGTGTGGTAATTTGTGGGCACTTACTGTATATCCACGGTGGTTGTCTATACACAGTTCTGCTATTAGCTTGCTGACATGGCTATGGCTACAGTTGTCTATTTGTAGGTGGCCCTTTTGTGGGTTGCTTGTGTCAGCTGGGGTTCGGATATGGTGGTCTGTTTGTACTCCTATGCATACATGCTCAGTCACAGTCCTTCCATGTTGGCCTATACCTATGGGACATGTATACAGAATTGGGGTGGGGGGGCATGACCAGGCCTTATGGGATGCCACTCATATCCGCTTTGTAGTCTGACATGGATGCGGCATGTCTGACCATGTCAGTTCTGTCCTTGGTCTGCTTTGCAACCCCTCTACTGACATAGGGGTGTATATTTAAGCTGGTGAACATATCCATACTGAACACGTACGGTATTGTCTAGAAGCATGTGCACGGTCCAGCTATGCTGTGTGGACCACATAGCCCTCATCAATGACCTTAATGACTGCTTCAAATGAGTCAGACATGTTTAGGGGCTGGTTCTGCAGTTACAACAGCCACAGTATGTAGGGTCCAGTATCAGTAGGTCCACATTAGCCTTCTGTCTGCAGTACATACTGATCCTTCCCATAGTTGTGCAGAACAAGCTTGTCAGGATCCTGGGGTGGTAGTTTGGGGTATCCATTCAGGCAACACCTTTGTTGTGATGGACCACTGTTGTTGTACACTGCTCTTTGGGTACATATCCTGTGGTAAGGCTGACATTGGCCAGTAGTGTGATTTTGCATTCCATTACTCTTGGGGTCCATGTTGGCCTCAGCACAGGACACCATCACATACCTTTGCTGCTGTGTGTTCTGCTTTGCAGATGATGGCTGTTACCTCAGCATCTGCAATGACAGGGGACCATCTGCTGTGATAGGTATTTTGCACTCGGGGGGGGGTGTTTGCACTGCACCTGACAGGTTGTATGTTAGCAATATGTGTGTGTGTTTGGTATGTTGTTTGTAATATCTGTGTGATTCGGAGCATATCTGTGGATGCCCAACATGGTTCCTACCATTAGTTGGGTAAGCCTTGTGATTATCCTTAGTGTCCTGTATGTGTTGTATCTTCATAGGTTCATGGGTTCATAGTAGGCTAGACACCCTAGGCCATTAGTAAGCCTAGCTAGAGTGTGTGTGTCTTTTGCCACCCCTTGCTACGTTCAATTATGGCCATTTATGAGGTTCTTCACTGTGCCTCTGTCTGGTCATGACACAGTGGGGACCACCAGTATTCATGTATGGTCATCCATCCACTTGGCAATATTCCTGTTGAGGGGTGTCAGTGAGGGGCTCTGCCTACCATGGATTGGGATCCTGTTTCTGGGTGTGGGGAGCCTATGGGTTATGTATCTGTCTCTCCAGCACATCTTATTTCATTATGTGTTGAGGTTGACATCTGTGACTCTCACAGCTCCAATGGCTTTGATTTCCTGTGGTGTAGCATGTCCATTACTCCTGTGTTGGACATGGCCTGGTACAACAGACATACAATGCCTCTGTGTAGGCAGTGTGTGACTGCAGTCAGTTGGGGTGTCTACAGCCAGACAGCATATGACATATATTTCACACCCTTTATCCTGTTGGTGGGGTAACTATGAGGTCTTCCGAACCGCTGCATGTGTCACGTATGGTACATCCCATATGAGTCATTGTACTAGATTATGGGTCTGATAATGGAACAGTACAGCGGCACAGTGACCTCTGTTGATGTTGATGTGAATCCTTTCATGACACGGTGTCCAGTATCAACAGTCTTCATAGCCACATTGGCATTGTGGCTGTCACATGACAGATTAATGTTGACTTGTGTCCCTAGGTCCCTGATGACTCCTTGCATACATAATGGTTTGACACATATGTGGTACTTTGTGTACCTTGTCTGGTATTTGGTGGGACATCCATACTGTCCAGTGTCCTCGGATGTCTGGGTGGGGTTCTTGTGTGTGAGGGTGTGGTTTGTCGCATGCTATGGACTGTACAGCAGTTTTGACTACAGTTATGAGCACATGGGTGGTGTCCGCTGCTTTGTGCATTGTCAGTTACCTGGCAATATGGGTGTCTGTGCTGCATATGGATACTCCCCCTCCTTTGATGTCTTGGTGCAGGTGTTGGGGCCATGACACATGGTATGTGGTATAACCTAGTAGTGCTGGTGTGCTATCACTAGGCCTGCAGCAGGCTTCTGTCACTGGACAGGCATCAATGTTCTCCATAATGGGAAGTGCCTCAGGGGCATGCATATTGCAGTTTACACATCTGGCATTGGTCAGCATTACCCTTATGTTTCCTACCACTTATGTTTTCTAGGGTGGTGGGTAGTCTTTTTGGCCTTGCCTACATACGGCTCTATGGAGGCGGCAAAGGCCTTATCCAGTATCCAGACGCACACGGGTAACAGCTGACAGCCACCCCTGTTACAGCAGCATGGCTTGTCATGCTTGACATCTCAAGCAGACACGCATTACACCCTCTTGGACTGACAGCTGTAACTGTGCCAGCTGTTAAACATGAGCATTCTGTGTTTGTACTGTGGCATCATTCTTGGTGAGGGTTGGATGCTGCACACAGCCAGTGTCATCCCACCCTGGGGTACATACTCGGAGGGACCATCCATGTTTCATTTGATGTTGACCAGGGAGGTACATCTCAGGTAACTCACACCAGCATGGACATTGAGTGCATCATATTTCTGCTTGCTTTGGGGTGACCTGCGTACTTGTGTTAAGTGGCATTTTGTGGCTACCTACAAGCAGCTTACCCTACCCTTTCCCTTGTTCAGTCTGGTGAGTGGGACAGCTGTGTGTCTGCCTATACAGACACCTATTACGACTGTATCAGGCATGTTGTTTCTCCTTCGGGCATGTGACTGTTTGGCACACCAGCTTTGCGTACTATTCGTTGCATGTGCTATGTTTGAAGGTTGTGGTTGCTTGTGATCTACTTTGGAGGCATCTGTTGGTGTGGTGTGTTTGTAATTAAGGCCTCCGGGAATATTTGTCTGTGTTTATGTGTTTGGTTTCCAGTTGTGGTAGGTCTATGTGGGACTGGGTTTGTGGTGTATGTGGTTACCTTCTCCTCCTGACTAGTGTTGACAGTACTGAGTTGTTGGAGCTCAACCCCTGCTTTGGATACATGGAGGCATCTATCACATATGCTTGTATTTATTGGGGGGTGTTGTGGTTGTCTGTGTACTTGGTACTGGTGTCACATTGCCTCTGGATTCATAGGTTATACTTGTTGTAGCTGGACTTAGTGGATTGTATGTGTGGACATATGTTGTTGCCATACTACTGGTCAGTGATTACTTCCCTTTTTATGTTTGCTCTATCATGTGGTATCTTCCTCATTCTCTTGCATGGTTTGGTAATGGCTGGAGGCCAGCATGCCAGATGCCTGCATGTATGGCATTGTGTGTTGTTGTTATTTGTGATTGCATACTCCAAGCATTCCTGGCTGTGTTCATGGAATGCCTGTATAACATGTTCTGTGGTGTGTCCCATATTCTGCACTTGCACAGGGCCTTTTGTGGATTCAACATCGGTTTTGAGGGCGGCAACCTATACTTTACACATGTTTTTCACTGGTATTCTGGCCAGGGACTGAGGTCAGGGTGTGTATATTCAGTGTGCTTACTCTATGGTCTGGTCTTACCAGTGAGGGGTACACTTCTCATCTTGCCATCCAGTACACATGTTGCTGATTATCACATCCAGTATGCTTACCCCTCTTGTGGGAGTAGTACATTGTTCCTGGGCATTTTGGTTTATGGAATCTGTGTAATTTTCTCCTACTGTGTTGGTGCTAGTACAATGCTACCGGTGTATGTCTGGGTATTTTCAGTCGAGCAATATAATGTGGTTTGGGGGGCTTGATATATTCATGTATTCCGACATAGGCCAGGTGCTGTTCCTGGTATTAGGACAGTGGTCTGCAGCAGGCTATATACTGCGAGGCAGTTTTAGCCATTGGTATTTGACTATGGTTATTCCGTGCTGCTTCTTGTTGTGGTACCAACATGGGGGTGTGGTTATCCTTGCCATTTCTTGCTAGTCACCCTCCTTTTGTAGCTTGTTCCATGTTTTGTGGCTGTACAGCACAGTATGAGGTGTGACCTGGTAGTGTTAGGGTGCTGATGTGAGCCTTGCCCAGTTCTCTATTACAGGACTGGTATCTACATTCTCCTTACTGTGTGCGTTTACACTGCACACATCTTGCTGTTTATACATCTGTCATGGGGTAGTATTACATCTAGGTTCCTATCCCTTGTAGAACCTATGAGGTTAGGTTTGTGTTTTGAGACTTACCTATTCAGGGCATGCTTTGGGTACTGATAGCCTTTGCCAGTATCCATGGGGCATGGCATGATAGGTGCATGCCACCCCTAGCAAGTGGTGCATCATGTCAAACTCTGCATATCTTCCCAGCCTGTAACACATTGGCTCCCTTTTGGCTGACTGCATTACTTCAGCCAATTATTGTACTTGATCCTCTTGTCTTCATAGTGTGGCATCATGCTTGGTGAGGGTGAGATGTTAGGCAGGGTCTTCATGTTTGCATATACTAGATGGTGTTACATTGCTTAACACATGGCAATCATGCCTCAGGTGGTGCTGCAGGGCTGCCTCTGTCGGATGCACATACTACACTTCCTGTACATGTTTGAGAGCAGGTTGTGTCATGTTAGGCATCCCTGTTACTATATGAGTGAGTCAGAGAGGGGTATCATTCCCAGGGTTCCTACTGAGCCAGTGTATGTGCTATGTGTTGCCTCTTTGCCAAGGCCAGGGCATACTGGGCACGCCTCCTTCTGCCTACTGGGGCAGGCTCAGGTTGTTCCTCCTCCGAGTCATGCTCTGCCTGTGATGGCATTGGCAATGGTGGGGGGCTGTTTGTGCCAGCCCTATGCTGGTCCTGCTGCAGCTGTTTTCACAAGATCATATTATGTAGCATAGCACATACCATGACAATTTGGGTACATGTAGTTGGTGTGTACTGCAAGGATCCACCAGATGTGTCCAGACTGGAACCATGACTTGAGCTGCCCAAACACACGCTCTATCACATTACGTGTTTGTGTGTGTGCCTCATTATGGTGTTCCTGTTCAGGTGTGTGTGCATTTCTGATGGGTGTCATCAGCCATGGCTCCAGTGCATAACCTGCATCCCCCACTAGGTGTCCGTGTGGGATGTCCCCATTGGCAAATGTCTGGTACAGCTGCGTCAAATGCCAGATGTGGGAATTGTGATAACTCCCAGGGCAGCCAGCACACACATTCATTATTATGCCCAGGGCATCACACATGACCTGGCAGTTGATGGAGGGGAAGCCCTTGCGGTTAATGTAGGCCCTACCCCGCTCACCGGCTGGTGCTTTGATGCGCATGTGCTTGCAGTCTTTAGCACCCAGTACCTCAGGGTATTCCGCTATTTGCTGGAAGAGACGCATATTGCTGGCCAATACCTCACGGGCATTGGGGAAATATACATGATCACCGATATGTGCTGACATGGCATCCAGGAACTGATGTAGTACCCTGGAGGCTGATGCCTGTGATATCCCCATCATATCGCCAGTTGGTCTCTGGAAGGTACCTGTTGCTAGTATTCTTAGACCAACACATACCTTGGTTTCCACTGGGATGGGTTTCCCTCTGTTGGTTCTGTGTGTGAGGCGTGGCCTGCACAGCTCAACAATTTGCTGCAGGAGCTCTCTGTCCACTCTATAGCGCTCTACTATCTCCAGCTCATGTAACCTGTGGTAGGGGACCCTGGGCCTGTACACTCTTCTCCGTCTCCTCAGTGTGGGTTGTCTGGCACCATCTGCATTGTCACCACCCTCAGCAAGTCGCCTATGTCTCATTATGACAGCTATAGCAGCCCCTAACATTTCTGCTCTGAGTGAAGCTTTTTCAGTTTTCACTTCTATTAGCTTACTCCTGTCTTGCAGTGTCTCTTAATGGAAACATCCTGCACTACTGTTTGCAGAGTTTTAAGTGCTGGGCTGGGCTACTATTCTGCCTGTGTAATTGCCTGCTTCTTATTGTTTTCACCTGCTAGCTTCAGCAGTTATCCCTGCTAGCTTCCTATTAATTGTGTTGCTTCCTTTTTCCTCTCTGTTTCCTCAGGGGGGCGCAACTTGCATACTATCTGAAACACGCTCACAGTGGCTTACACACACGCACACGTGCTTACACAGTTCAGAATCTACTTATTCGGGTTTAAACACGCGTACACACGCGCATACACTGTTACACGTCTGCCAACAGCCTCCGACATACTCAGCCTGCCTTACACGCGTGCACACCCGTGCAAACAATATTAAACATCTCCCAACACGCTCCCACATGCTCACACTGCCTTACATGCGTGCACACCCATGCAAACAGTGTTAAACATCTCCCAACACGCTCCCACATGCTCACACTGCCTTACACGTGCACACACTGTCCTACTCGCGCTTCATGGTGCGCACACGTTCCCATGCACGGCCAGCAAGAAACTTTGGTGTAGGTAACAGTGTACACCTTCCATTTCTTGACTTTCCATGACTTATCTAGTGGCACACCTCTTTCCATGATCTGTGCCTGTCATCTGTCATGTTACACTGGCCTCCAATGAACTGCATTTCTTTCTACCATTCCCCCCTGTGATGTCACCTATCTCCTACTCTATTCCTCCCCCTTTTGTATCTCTTACACTACTTAGACTGTGCTCATTTGGTATGTGACTGTGAGATTCAGTATCCGAACCCTCATTTACATGAGATTGCCTACTAATGCTTAGTTACATGTCTTAGACTCAGCTTCCCCCCTTAGCAACCACTACACGGTGGCCATGTTGGTTTTAGTCTGCTGGTCCCTGCATTGTCATTACATGTATTGCATGAGACCCACATTTGTAGGTTTATAACCTTCTTTTTTATGGTTTTATACAGTGCAGCCCGTTTGCACAGGGCTGCGCTGGGTTTAAAAAAAAATTATATTTTTAACATTTTTGCATCGGGTTATCTTGCCAATGGCCACATATTTGGCCATTGGCATGCTGCCTGAATCATATGCAACCTTTTTTTGGAGCTGACATCGCTCCGTTCTGAATTTTGCAGAAATGACTCAGTTGTCAACTGAGTACATTTCTGCAGCTAAAACGTCTCCTACACGGACTGGTTTCTGCTTCGTGGATCGCTAATATACCTCATTTGCATACCTTTCAGATGCAAGTGAGGTATTTATCATGTCCACGCCCAGTCCATGTAAGAGATGTTTTAGCTGGTCTCTTACACAGAGTTTAGGGCTGTTCCTGGATCGCGAGGCTTGCATGGAGTGTTGCACATCTCTTACACTCTGTGCAAGCCTTCGTGAATCCTGCCCTAGGTGTGGCATCATGCACAAGTGTGGCAGGTGTAAATACTGCAGGTATGTGTTAGAAGGTAGTTTGGCATTCATTAATGGGAATGGTATCAGAGTTTTGGGGAAAGTTAATTGTAATACTGACAGAATTTGTGCAATATGTTCATCTTGCTCTAGTTTTTATGTTGGGAAAACTGAGCGCAAATTAAAAGACCGGATGGGTGAACATATTCGGGCTATTTGTGATAAAACCAAAACAAATGCACTAGCAAAACATGTCAACACATATCCTTCACATTCATTATATTAGACAAGAGGGGAGCGGCATCGCAAGCCCTTTTGGAAAAAATGGAATTACAATGACAGTTTAGACTTAATGAACATTGTTGGCCAGGATTAAATGACATACTTTCTGTTGGAAGCATCCTCAGATTAAAGTCCCTTGATAGATAGTACCCATAACATTATTAGGTATGCTCAATCACCCATTAATGTTAGTATTCATTGTCAGTATTTATTGTTAGTTTTACATCTGGATATCATTAATTTATATGTATTCTTACTTTGGATATGAAGTAGAAGCATTTTATATATATACATATATATATATATATATATATATATATATATATATATATATATATACAGATATATTTTTAATTATATATATTTTTTAATTAACTATATTTAATAGATTGTATATGTCTTGTACAGACATTTCACTACAACAACAAAACAACAAAATTACTGTTTACAAATAGAATGTAATATTTAAAAAAATGTTCTATGATATATTTTATATTTTACATGTTCATTTATTGGCTCACAGTGTATTAGAGGGAAATTGATTGATGTAACAATGTAGTGAGCCATCTTGTAGCTATTTAAACAATAGGAAATGATGGCTCCTTTGTCAGAGGAAGTTTGGCATAGCCAAACAAAAGTGCTTACTGTATTTGGATTTTTCTTCAATTTTCAAAGTTTTTGGTGTGACTTGGAATGTATTAAATCACTTTTGCTTCAGCCTGTTCAGATTCTTTTTGTTTTTTTTTTTGGTTTTACAGTGCTCTTATTGCCTTGGTTGGCATGGTCAGGTAGTTGAATTGGTCCATGTCTGTTTTCCCCTCAATAAACAAATCATTTAAAATTGTTCGAATCATCCTGTATGCTGCATTCAGTTCATATCTGGAAACTTCAACATAAACATCATTTTGTAAAATCCTGGACATTCTACCTTCATACTCTTCATAGTTCATTATTACCATCCCACCCCCTTTGTCAGGTTGCATAATACTGACAGGGGCTTGTTTTAGTAAGGACAATGCTTCTTTTTCTTTTCTAGTGATGTTGATTAATCCAGCATTCACCTCTTTACCATTGTTTAGACAGTTTATTATGTGTAATTCACAAATCTCTTTGTACAAAGCCAGTTTGGGATGTAGTGGAGGGGTGATAAGTACTAACAGTATATAATGTGTTGCGTGTGTGATTGTTTGGACCCAGCAGTACTGTTAAATTTAATTTTCTTACAAACAGTTTTAAGTCAATTAAAGTGTTAGGTAAGTCTGCTCTACAAGTTTGTTCAAATGTATGCCCTTTAACCAATAAGTCTACCAGCATTAGGTCTACAGTTAACTCAGAAAAGTTAAACACTTTAAAGTCTGTGGAGGGTGTGTTGAAGTCTGCATTCAACTGTATCAGTAAGGTGCAAGTGCTGAGTCATGCCATAGGTGATCTGTGCTGTTTTCACAGGCCATTGCTTCCATTTGATAAGCCTGGATGAAGGTTATACAGTGCATACTGCCTCTCATGATCTGGCCTATGGATTTGACACAAACCACCACATAGATATCATCGAGAAACCCTCCCAACTGGGTATTAGCCCTTAAGTCAGTAGATAGGGTAACCAACTGGCTCACAAACAGAACACATACTGTGAAAGTTGATAAATCAACATGTACCAGTAGTGCAGTCACCACTGGCAAGTCCCAGGAATCTGTGTTTGGTCCTTCACTGTTTGGACTCTATTTCTTGAGAGTTCAGGCTAAAGTATATGCCTTTGGCTTACCAAGTTTGCTTATTCTTGAATATTGGATGCAATCATTGAGTCCACCAATGATGATAACATAGTATAGGAGGAAATAACACAGACAAATGATTGGGGACAAAGGCATACGATCTACAACTAAATGCAAAAATGTGTCTTTTTACGTTGCCCATCTGAAACGTGGTATTCCATGTTAATCACAGCATTCAGAAAAATCCTGCTATGGTGAAACCGAGTGATGCAAGCATCGGTAACAAATGAAGCACTTAGAACATTGACCACCAAGTTTCCACACTGATATTGAAAGCCTATGTTGTGCACATCATACATCATGCCATCATATTCAGATGTTAGGATTGTTATGACAGCATAGTAGTCAAACCTCATCAAAACACCAATAATGTTCTCCTTTGCATGTACTTCACCAGACACATGCAGCAGCTGGAGAGACAGCAGGGCTTTCTAAGCAAGATAACACAGGGCCTACAAACCTTGCCATGATGTATGTGGATAGACTTAAAGCCATGTCACTGTAATCTTTCTGGTGTAGGATGAGGTGACATCTGTGGCCTCTAGGCCAGTGTCTGACCCTGCCCTGGTGGGAGTACTGAAAATCCAAAAATCCTATACAGCTGATGACATAATAACAGTGCCCCACATGTTAGTGTAAAACACTCTCTTTAATGTCAAGCAAGAGCTCATATACACATACCCTGTTGACAGCAGTGAGAATAGAACCACAACCTTTCTAATGTATACAGACTAGAGAGACCTCTGTATTTAAAGGAAGCACCACAGCTCAACTCTGCCTTGGAGTGGGACAAGAAACATTTTTAGAATTTATGGAATACGTAAATAAAACTACTAATTTTTTTAGGTTTACATACAATATCAGTACTGATGTGTTACAATATCTTGATGTGAAAGTTTACAAAATTAATCAAAAATATGAAACCAGGGTGTTTAGAAAAGACACCTATGCCAATTCCTTTCTACATTATGAAAGCGCCCATCCCCTACATTGTAAAAGAAATATAGAAAAGGGGCAGTTTGTAAGGGTCTCTAGAATGTCTAGTTTAGATGTAGATTTTTAAAGGAATGTAATAAGTTAGAAAAAATACTTCTGGATAGAGGGTATCCCAAAATTTTTGTGGAAAAAATAAGAAAGGAAGTAGAAAAAGGTAGGTTGGATAGGTTCAAGCCTATCAAAGGTATGAGGTATAACATTAATATGCAAGAAGAACTTAATAATTATGATAACACATCAGAGGTGTTTCAAAAAAGCTTGGTGATAGAATATAATTCCTCTAATTGTAATGTGAGGGACATATTGCAGAGAGAGTGGAATAAATTATTGTCACTTACTGATATTAACAAAGATAAGTCCAAAAGTAATATATAAAAATTCTCAAAGTATAAGGAATATGATGGAAAGGACAGAATTTAATTCAACATTAGTAAGTAATAGAAGGACAGGAACATTTAAATGTGGAAGATGTAATCAATGCCCGTATATAATGAATAAAGGGGAAATTTACTTGGAAAGCAGGAAGAGGTGGATTAGAAGTAGGGGCCTTTATGGTTGTGATACTAGAGGAATAGTATACTTTGTAATATGCCAAAAATGTCAGTCATTCTATGTAGGTAAAACAGAAAGAGCATTAAGGAAAAGAATATATGAGCATACCTACGACATTAATAAAGCAAAAGAAACTAATGCACTTTATAAACATTCTAGGGGCTGTACAGGATTTTTTTTTCATTTTTTTGTATTAGAACAGATTAAGCAGGATATTAGAGGGGGTCCATGGGAAGACATTTTAGAGAGCAAAGAATTATGGTGGCAAGTTAACTTAGATACGTGGAAAAAAAACAGGTCTCAATGATTTTTTAACCGTATTACCATTGTTGAAATTAAGAGCTAACAAAATATAATGGTAATTATGAATTTTGACACCAGAGGGAGCTATCCACTATGAATTTTTTAAACACAAGTTTTAACACACAAGTTTTTAACATATACAAAGTAAGTTATTTAATTATTTATATATATTAAATTATGGTAATTTATATGTGTATATTTATGTTTTGATAAAGTTTTGACTAATATTGAATAGTATATTTAAGTATGAATAAATTATATGTTTTATTTATTAATATTCATGAACCCAGAATGTATTTTGGTTAGCCCATTTAAATGTAATTAAAGTGATTTTATTGGTTAATTAACATTAATTAATGTATTTAAAGGTTCAATGGTTTGGAAAGTATGTATCTGATGAAGTCCAAGTGTAAGGGATGAAAACGCATACTGAATTTATTTTGCAAAAGCGTTAATGCTTTATGGATGTTTTCATTAAATTGAGTGAATTTCACGCTTTTGGGTTTCTCATTTTTGGCTTACTGCACTCTTTGGATCTATGGAAAAAGTACTGAGGCACCAGGATTGCAGTGCTTGAGGGGGTGGCAACACATGGATGTTGTGTAAATATGTGACATATTGTTAGATAGAACACTCAGTTTCTAGTGTTGCCACATGTAATTTCATATCATACAATGGAAATGGACAGTAAACAGCAGTATTGCAGCATAATATGTACATTTCCATAGCAAGGCAAGCAGTGGTTTTGCATGATGGATAGCAAAGTGCATACGCACGTGAAATGTATGGTTGTGCATAGCTAAGTGGTGCACAAATGAGTCACATTGCTAAAGTTTCACAGTATTGAGTCTTTGAAATACCTGATGCTTAAATTACTCTGTTGCAGCACGTGCTAATGCATTGATACATTTCTGTTTTAGGGCCAGGTGGTACAGGGTTAGAATTCAGATGTATCTAATACTTTCATTACAAAGTGATAATGCAATGTCATGAATTGTTTATATGACATGTGTTGCTGTGTGTTGGCAGTGCACAGAGGTGTTAGGTGGATTGTGTTGAGTAACTGCACATGTCTGCTGCATTGGTGAGTGATGTGAACCTCCACAAAACATGGAGCCCAAAATGTGAAGAGATCCATTTCTTTTCCAGCGACTTATGTGTGCTGTGTGATTCTATTTTTGACCAGATTAAAGTGGTGAAATGGGGTAGATAGAAAAGTACTGAAATGGTAAGCAAGCAGGGTGAAGAACAAATGGAAAGCAGGACAAGAACATGCAAGAGGGAGGAAGGAAAGAACCATACCTATCCATTTCTCTACACAGAGTTTAGGGCTGTTCCTGGATCGCGAGGCTTGCATGGAGTGTTGCACATCTCTTACACTCTGTGCAAGCCTTCGTGAATCCTGCCCTAGGTGTGGCATCATGCACAAGTGTGGCAGGTGTAAATACTGCAGGTATGTGTTAGAAGGTAGTTTGGCATTCATTAATGGGAATGGTATCAGAGTTTTGGGGAAAGTTAATTGTAATACTGACAGAATTTGTGCAATATGTTCATCTTGCTCTAGTTTTTATGTTGGGAAAACTGAGCGCAAATTAAAAGACCGGATGGGTGAACATATTCGGGCTATTTGTGATAAAACCAAAACAAATGCACTAGCAAAACATGTCAACACATATCCTTCACATTCATTATATTAGACAAGAGGGGAGCGGCATCGCAAGCCCTTTTGGAAAAAATGGAATTACAATGACAGTTTAGACTTAATGAACATTGTTGGCCAGGATTAAATGACATACTTTCTGTTGGAAGCATCCTCAGATTAAAGTCCCTTGATAGATAGTACCCATAACATTATTAGGTATGCTCAATCACCCATTAATGTTAGTATTCATTGTCAGTATTTATTGTTAGTTTTACATCTGGATATCATTAATTTATATGTATTCTTACTTTGGATATGAAGTAGAAGCATTTTATATATATACATATATATATATATATATATATATATATATATATATATATATACAGATATATATTTTTAATTATATATATTTTTTAATTAACTATATTTAATAGATTGTATATGTCTTGTACAGACATTTCACTACAACAACAAAACAACAAAATTACTGTTTACAAATAGAATGTAATATTTAAAAAAATGTTCTATGATATATTTTATATTTTACATGTTCATTTATTGGCTCACAGTGTATTAGAGGGAAATTGATTGATGTAACAATGTAGTGAGCCATCTTGTAGCTATTTAAACAATAGGAAATGATGGCTCCTTTGTCAGAGGAAGTTTGGCATAGCCAAACAAAAGTGCTTACTGTATTTGGATTTTTCTTCAATTTTCAAAGTTTTTGGTGTGACTTGGAATGTATTAAATCACTTTTGCTTCAGCCTGTTCAGATTCTTTTTGTTTTTTTTTTTGGTTTTACAGTGCTCTTATTGCCTTGGTTGGCATGGTCAGGTAGTTGAATTGGTCCATGTCTGTTTTCCCCTCAATAAACAAATCATTTAAAATTGTTCGAATCATCCTGTATGCTGCATTCAGTTCATATCTGGAAACTTCAACATAAACATCATTTTGTAAAATCCTGGACATTCTACCTTCATACTCTTCATAGTTCATTATTACCATCCCACCCCCTTTGTCAGGTTGCATAATACTGACAGGGGCTTGTTTTAGTAAGGACAATGCTTCTTTTTCTTTTCTAGTGATGTTGATTAATCCAGCATTCACCTCTTTACCATTGTTTAGACAGTTTATTATGTGTAATTCACAAATCTCTTTGTACAAAGCCAGTTTGGGATGTAGTGGAGGGGTGATAAGTACTAACAGTATATAATGTGTTGCGTGTGATTGTTTGGACCCAGCAGTACTGTTAAATTTAATTTTCTTACAAACAGTTTTAAGTCAATTAAAGTGTTAGGTAAGTCTGCTCTACAAGTTTGTTCAAATGTATGCCCTTTAACCAATAAGTCTACCAGCATTAGGTCTACAGTTAACTCAGAAAAGTTAAACACTTTAAAGTCTGTGGAGGGTGTGTTGAAGTCTGCATTCAACTGTATCAGTAAGGTGCAAGTGCTGAGTCATGCCATAGGTGATCTGTGCTGTTTTCACAGGCCATTGCTTCCATTTGATAAGCCTGGATGAAGGTTATACAGTGCATACTGCCTCTCATGATCTGGCCTATGGATTTGACACAAACCACCACATAGATATCATCGAGAAACCCTCCCAACTGGGTATTAGCCCTTAAGTCAGTAGATAGGTAACCAACTGGCTCACAAACAGAACACATACTGTGAAAGTTGATAAATCAACATGTACCAGTAGTGCAGTCACCACTGGCAAGTCCCAGGAATCTGTGTTTGGTCCTTCACTGTTTGGACTCTATTTCTTGAGAGTTCAGGCTAAAGTATATGCCTTTTGGCTTACCAAGTTTGCTTATTCTTGAATATTGGATGCAATCATTGAGTCCACCAATGATGATAACATAGTATAGGAGGAAATAACACAGACAAATGATTGGGGACAAAGGCATACGATCTACAACTAAATGCAAAAATGTGTCTTTTTTACGTTGTCCATCTGAAACGTGGTATTCCATGTTAATCACAGCATTCAGAAAAATCCTGCTATGCTGAAACCCAGTGATGCAAGCATCGGTAACAAATGAAGCACTTAGAACATTGACCACCAAGTTTCCACACTGATATTGAAAGCCTATGTTGTGCACATCATACATCATGCCATCATATTCAGATGTTAGGATTGTTATGACAGCATAGTAGTCAAACCTCATCAAAACACCAATAATGTTCTCCTTTGCATGTACTTCACCAGACACATGCAGCAGCTGGAGAGACAGCAGGGCTTTCTAAGCAAGATAACACAGGGCCTACAAACCTTGCCATGATGTATGTGGATAGACTTAAAGCCATGTCACTGTAATCTTTCTGGTGTAGGATGAGGTGACATCTGCCTGGCCTCTAGGCCAGTGTCTGACCCTGCCCTGGTGGGAGTACTGAAAATCCAAAAATCCTATACAGCTGATGACATAATAACAGTGCCCCACATGTTAGTGTAAAACACTCTCTTTAATGTCAAGCAAGAGCTCATATACACATACCCTGTTGACAGCAGTGAGAATAGAACCACAACCTTTCTAATGTATACAGACTAGAGAGACCTCTGTATTTAAAGGAAGCACCACAGCTCAACTCTGCCTTGGAGTGGGACAAGAAACATTTTTAGAATTTATGGAATACGTAAATAAAACTACTAAGTTTTTTAGGTTTACATACAATATCAGTACTGATATGTTACAATATCTTGATGTGAAAGTTTACAAAATTAATCAAAAATATGAAACCAGGGTGTTTAGAAAAGACACCTATGCCAATTCCTTTCTACATTATGAAAGCGCCCATCCCCTACATTGTAAAAGAAATATAGAAAAGGGGCAGTTTGTAAGGGTCTCTAGAATGTCTAGTTTAGATGTAGATTTTTAAAGGAATGTAATAAGTTAGAAAAAATACTTCTGGATAGAGGGTATCCCAAAATTTTTGTGGAAAAAATAAGAAAGGAAGTAGAAAAAGGTAGGTTGGATAGGTTCAAGCCTATCAAAGGTATGAGGTATAACATTAATATGCAAGAAGAACTTAATAATTATGATAACACATCAGAGGTGTTTCAAAAAAGCTTGGTGATAGAATATAATTCCTCTAATTGTAATGTGAGGGACATATTGCAGAGAGAGTGGAATAAATTATTGTCACTTACTGATATTAACAAAGATAAGTCCAAAAGTAATATATAAAAATTCTCAAAGTATAAGGAATATGATGGAAAGGACAGAATTTAATTCAACATTAGTAAGTAATAGAAGGACAGGAACATTTAAATGTGGAAGATGTAATCAATGCCCGTATATAATGAATAAAGGGGAAATTTACTTGGAAAGCAGGAAGAGGTGGATTAGAAGTAGGGGCCTTTATGGTTGTGATACTAGAGGAATAGTATACTTTGTAATATGCCAAAAATGTCAGTCATTCTATGTAGGTAAAACAGAAAGAGCATTAAGGAAAAGAATATATGAGCATACCTACGACATTAATAAAGCAAAAGAAACTAATGCACTTTATAAACATTCTAGGGGCTGTACAGGATTTTTTTTTCATTTTTTTGTATTAGAACAGATTAAGCAGGATATTAGAGGGGGTCCATGGGAAGACATTTTAGAGAGCAAAGAATTATGGTGGCAAGTTAACTTAGATACGTGGAAAAAAAACAGGTCTCAATGATTTTTTAACCGTATTACCATTGTTGAAATTAAGAGCTAACAAAATATAATGGTAATTATGAATTTTGACACCAGAGGGAGCTATCCACTATGAATTTTTTAAACACAAGTTTTAACACACAAGTTTTTAACATATACAAAGTAAGTTATTTAATTATTTATATATATTAAATTATGGTAATTTATATGTGTATATTTATGTTTTGATAAAGTTTTGACTAATATTGAATAGTATATTTAAGTATGAATAAATTATATGTTTTTATTTATTAATATTCATGAACCCAGAATGTATTTTGGTTAGCCCATTTAAATGTATTTAAAGTGATTTTATTGGTTAATTAACATTAATTAATGTATTTAAAGGTTCAATGGTTTGGAAAGTATGTATCTGATGAAGTCCAAGTGTAAGGGATGAAAACGCATACTGAATTTATTTTTGCAAAAGCGTTAATGCTTTATGGATGTTTTTCATTAAATTGAGTGAATTTCACGCTTTTGGGTTTCTCATTTTTGGCTTACTGCACTCCGTTTGGATCTATGGAAAAAGTACTGAGGCACCAGGATTGCAGTGCTTGAGGGGGTGGCAACACATGGATGTTGTGTAAATATGTGACATATTGTTAGATAGAACACTCAGTTTCTAGTGTTGCCACATGTAATTTCATATCATACAATGGAAATGGACAGTAAACAGCAGTATTGCAGCATAATATGTACATTTCCATAGCAAGGCAAGCAGTGGTTTTGCATGATGGATAGCAAAGTGCATACGCACGTGAAATGTATGGTTGTGCATAGCTAAGTGGTGCACAAATGAGTCACATTGCTAAAGTTTCACAGTATTGAGTCTTTGAAATACACCTGATGCTTAAATTACTCTGTTGCAGCACGTGCTAATGCATTGATACATTTCTGTTTTAGGGCCAGGTGGTACAGGGTTAGAATTCAGATGTATCTAATACTTTCATTACAAAGTGATAATGCAATGTCATGAATTGTTTATATGACATGTGTTGCTGTGTGTTGGCAGTGCACAGAGGTGTTAGGTGGGATTGTGTTGGAGTAACTGCACATGTCTGCTGCATTGGTGAGTGATGTGAACCTCCACAAAAACATGGAGCCCAAAATGTGAAGAGATCCATTTCTTTTCCAGCGACTTATGTGTGCTGTGTATGATTCTATTTTTGACCAGATTAAAGTGGTGAAATGGGGTAGATAGAAAAGTACTGAAATGGTAAGCAAGCAGGGTGAAGAACAAATGGAAAGCAGGACAAGAACATGCAAGAGGGAGGAAGGAAAGAACCATACCTATCCATTTCTTTAACCATGTAAACTGAGCATACAGCATGTGCAAAATATTAACTGAATTTGGACTGTCACCTCTAGTAAGAGGGTTGACCACAGCAAAATCATGTTCCATAACAAACTGGGCAAAATCAAGTGTGTCAAGAAGACATGTGTGCAAAATGGAGAGCTATGTATGGAGCAATATTTTTTGTAGGACAGGTGCCCATTTAATTTCAGGGAGAGCAATATCTTCAGCCGGAATAGGCATGCACCAATTGTGTGGTGCACAACCCTATGTACCTTCCCTTGCAACTCAGTGCTGGTAATGAAGTCATCACCTCCGTCACTGCTCCTGGAGGGTACCATTGGACCAGTTTCTGGGGCATGACTACCTGAGGGTGCAGGTAGTGCAGGGGCAGCAGAGGCAGTGCTGCCAGGTTGACTCCCACATGTGCTAATCATTGGTGCTGAAACTGTTGGAAGGAAGGCAGGTGGAACCAGTAGGGTTGGCCTACCCTGCTGTGCTGTGGAGTATTTAGTGAAGTAGTACACATGAATGACATAGACACATTTTGATGATACATAATAAAATTAAATAAAATAAAAAAATAAAATAAAATATAATGTTTTACAATAAAATAAAATAAAAATAAAATAAAAATATTCATAAAATAAAATAAAAATGACACAAAATATTTGTATTTATAAATAATACAAAATAACATAAAAATAAAATAAAAAAAAGAGATAAGGCTTGGGGTGAGAAAAAAAATAAGATTAGTACCTTCATATTTGACATACAATACATTAATACAATTATTTGACTTTATTATCTTAACTTTTACATTAAGACTACCATCTCCTAACATATCAACACTATACTACAGACTACATCAAGTAATCCTTGAAATATACATATATTGTGCATATGCATGTTCCTGTTATACAGTTTACAGAAGACCATTTGTGCCACTGGTATAGAGGTTTTAATTTGATGTAAATATTACTGAAGAAACAACAGTATTGTATAAGAGTGAAGTGTGGTATTTGAACCCACAACCTCTGACTAAAGTCTAATATTGTACTCTTGGTTTGTGTTACAGACTAATACATGCATACTTGCTTTTACATTTGAGATATGCATGCTCAATTTGATACAACTCTATAAAATATCAAACAAGCTATCTTTAACTTTTAGTGCTACAATAACACTACTCTTCTGCTGCATGCATACCACATGCTTCCCTTATTCTCACCAATCTATCATCATGGGCAGGGACATTACACTCCTAATCAATAGCAGCTGTGGAAATAAAACAAAACAGAACATAACAAAAGACAGTTATGAATACCAGTCTTGCCTATATTCAGCATTCTAAGTCTTACAAGTCCTCTCTGTAGATTATAATGACACAGGTGTGGGATGTCCTCAGTCTTTAATTCCTCAATCCAGTGATTGAGTGTATCACTATTCCTCCTCCATAGGTCATTATAATGATGCCTACCTACATTGATCTCCAGTATGCGGGATACCAGTCGCGCTGAATACAGCCTAGGCTAAACTATTCCAAGGCCTCAGATTTGTACTGGGGATTAGAATAGTCACCCTGCAGAATCCCTTGGCTGCGATTTTTAACTAGGAGTCCAATGAATATCCTGGAGTGCTGGACACCCCACCTCTGTGTCCTAAACCTGGTATTTTCTCCACAAACAACTGCCATGTCTACCACAGATCTTGAACGATGGAGACTGATGCTTTCCTGCCAATTTCAGTTATCACTTTTACTGGAGTGCACACACTGTTTGACACTGCTGCTGTCCACTTACCATCACAGAAATGCATTGCTTGGAACTGCGCACCCATGAACACTGTGTTTGCGCTATGGTAAGCAGAAAGCAGCATTGCCAAGTGGTGAGGCATTATTTAATTGCAATTGCAAATGCAAGGTTATTGGATGTACAGGAAGTTATGTACATGTCTTAGGCAAATGTGAAGGCCATGCCAGTCCAGAGAGCAGAATTATACTTACAGGAATATAGTATACAGTATACCCATAATCATATATCTGATAATAAATGTGATATTACATAGACAAATAAATAACTGGCACAATGCTAATGTGTCATCCTTCATACATATAATTAATATCAGCCTCACTATCTCAAGTGTTATAAGTGATGGTGACTATAATGGGAAGTGGAACAACAGAAAAAGTGGATGGAATATCATGTATTAGAACCCAGGACTAGGTGTATGGCAGTCCTACACGTATACCTTTTGCCACAAGAAAGTTGAAATAACACGTCTATTTTTCAGTTCCTTGTTATAAACTGCAATGTCACAACAGTGAGAAAAAGGATGCACAACCTGTACTAGAATCCAGGACCATTTGTACTCCAGTCCTACACTTACATCTGCTGTCACAGGACTAGTTACATGATATTCCCTATTTTGCTAATTATTCTTAAGGTCTCGCTGTTAACTGCTGTGCAATGCCACTTAGTGTGTATGCGTGACACCCAATAGCATTAATTGAATGTATCCAGTTTCTATTTTTGGCTGTCTGGATCCTATCTGCTTCCTGGATGGTCCAGTTATCCAATTTGTGCACTTATGCACTTTCGCACAAATGAGATAAGCGCAGCTAAACCCACCATTCATTTCCTCCATTCCATTAACTGTGCTGTGCACTGCATTGTGCAAGTACTGCCCCCACAAAATGAGACAAACAATGACAGAAAAAGGAAAAAGGGGCAAGTAGTTGAAATGAGGAAAACCAGTGCATGACATGCACACAAGAAAATGATGGCTCACATGAGATATGACTACATAGATCTGGATATTAACTCTCAGTCCAATGCCCCTTTATAACACTGGATAGGTTCCTTATCCCTCTTTCCCACAAAAAACAGCTTTGCAATAAAGAACTGAACTGATTCTGCACACTACCAACTGCGACAGCATCTACAATACCAAACCATACAACTTGTGAAGATATGTGAAGGCTGCCAGCCTAGCTAGATAGAATTTTATGGATAATTCTTTCATTTGTAAATAATAATGTAAGCCACATGCTTGTTCTCCTAAATATAAGAAAATTATGGTAAATGTTGAACTTCAAAAATGTAACCACATTGCACTCTGCTGGAGGAAAGCAGATAAGTCAAGCACTGTATAATTGTTTTTGATCTCAGGGCACGGAGCCGTGGTGTCTGAACCAGCAGATTCTTTCTTTTGTTTTGAGAATAGAGTTAATTGCTAGAATTGCATATATAATGTCTTTTATTGCTTTGGCTTCCTGACCAGCTACAAGACCAAAAGAGCTGCTACACTCTGGTCTTCTGTTAGCCTGGGAAACAGAAAATAATGACATAATCTGAAATGAGTCAGTGGCACTGTATTATCAATTTAAGGACAGAGAGACTCAGAGCATTTTGCATTTGTCTTGAAAACATCCAACAGCATCACCAGCACTTCCTATGCTCTATATGTACATTTATTTTAGAACTGTGTTTTCTCTTAGATACAACTAGGAAATAGGAAGATTAGATTACTTATTTTTTCTGTATTGTCAGAACTTTTCTACTGTATTATTTTAAGTATTTCTGTGTGATCTCTGAACTCTTGACTAGCACTGTATAGTAAGAAGTATTGTCTTGTGTTTTTATTATTTATTATTAAATATTTTTAAACCTTTCAACTGTGGCTGTTTTGCATAGAGATAATTTAAGCTCTAAGAGTACATTGCCACTCCAATAAGCCTTGATTGTTCAGTTGTACTTGCCATTTGGATAATAATATTGCACAGTAAACATTGGACACCCTTTGTTAAGGGCCTTTATAGTAGCTGATAAATATTAGTGGGTGGTGGCATGTGGTACTACTGTATAGCCTGGGTAAAAGGTGCACAGCTGGAGAACCTGTGCCAGCCTTCCCCAGGAGTGTCTGTGTGGTTGTATATAGCTCTTATCTCAAAGTGTGTGCTTGTGTGTGTGTGTCAGCTACTTGGGCAGGGACACGAAGCACTGATTAGACAGAGAGGGTGCTGAAGCTTTTAGCTTGCCCACTAGGCTGAAATCTGGACCCTATAGCTGTGCGAGTGAGGAGTCGTATTGGGGATATAGAGAGAAAGGGAGAAACCAGCCCCAGACTAACTGTGATCTCTGTGTGCTCTTAAGGGAAATTGTACTTTACTGTGCATATTTGTTATACTTCCCTATGTGGACACCCCTCACTGGTGTTAGTGGTAAGGACTGAGGCATCACATATTAATTGTTTGGCAGTGGTGGGATATCCACACCACATATTAATTGGTTATCACATAATTGACTTGTAGTTGTGTGGGTAGTGTGAATTCTGTAGTTTGTGTACAGTGATCTCTGAAGGTGGTTTTGTACTCTAAATCAGCCATGCAGTGAATACTGAGAGTTCAGATCATAATTGTTTTATTTCTTTTATTAGCTTAGTTAGTCAGGGAGAGCAGGCAAGCATGTCAGCAGAGGAGTACGGAAAGCTGACAAGGAGCCAGCTGGCTGAGATGTGGCAGGCTAGGGGACTGGTGCATGGAAACCTGACTAAGGCAGACAGGATTGCAGGTTTGGTCACAACTGCATCAGAAAACAGCAACCAGGAGGATGATCAGACTGGCTGTGGAGATGTACAACACTCAAGGAATGGGCACCTCAACCTTTGTGCAGAGGACTTAAAAATCCATCTGGAGCTAAAGATACTTGAGTTGGGGACCAGGCATTTGGAAATGGAAGGTGTGGAAAAGAAGCGACAGAGGCAGCACTAAAAGGAGATGCTGACTCTTCACCAGAGTCATGGAGGTAATGGGAAAGGGAGTAACAGGACTCCAGAAGCACAAAATGTCAGTACATTTCTTTTGCAGTTTACAGAGGGGGATAATTTTGATAGTTTCATTCATATGCTTGAGAGGTATGTAAACAGCATGATGTTGACCAAAGGCTCTGGGTATGGTTCCTGACCCCCTTACTCCATGATAAAGCTGTAAATGTGTTGTCTAAACTTGCTGCTCACAAATGTTTTGAGTATACAGTTAAGAATTGCGTGTTAGAATTTTTTAAGCTAACACCTGAAACTTATAGGAAAAAGTTTTGGGAGCATAGACACAGGGCAGATGAAAGTGTGTGTGAATATGTTGCTGAACTGAGCATTTATTTTCATAGATGGGTGGGTGGATGTCAGGTCACCAGTTTTGAAGGGCTGACAGACCTTTTGGTGAGAAAACAAGCCCTTAGCACTTTGCCTGAGGACA
This sequence comes from Protopterus annectens, assembly GCF_019279795.1. Lineage (NCBI taxonomy): Eukaryota > Metazoa > Chordata > Ceratodontiformes > Protopteridae > Protopterus > Protopterus annectens. The sequence goes on from NC_056726.1 coordinate 926,478,191, forward strand.
TGAGGATCTGGTTAGCTGATAGACAATGTGCTACTTCAGATGAGTTGGGAAGAAGGGAGACATATACCTAGCAAGCAAGGCATCCTGCACAGGAAAGGGGCCCCCAGTACTGTTCATGGGTTTAAAGGAACCCATGGTGGGCAGCCCAGACTGCCCCAAAATAATTTGCCAGTAGCAGGGGAAACCACTAGTCCAGGTACACGTCCAGGACCTAGGGTTAAATGTTTTTAATGTAACCAGTGGGTCCATGTGGCATACGGATGTCCATGGAGGCAAGTTGGGGAACAAAAGGTGAGGGAGCCAGTAAGTGGGAAAGACAAAATGCCAATAGGTTGTCTCGGGACAACAAGCATACCAAACTACCACAAAAGGCTATATCCTATTGTAGTGAATGGCAAAGAGACCACTGCTAAGAGAGACACAGCCTCTGACATAACCATTGTAAAGCTTGCAGTGGTTACAGAGGCGCACTACTTGTCTCGGCAGTCTATTCCAGTCAGAGCTTTAGGAGGGACCCCATTCCAAATACCTTTGGCTAGGGTTCACCTTGACTGGGAGGGTGGAAAAGGAAACCAACAAGTAGGTGTGTTTGAGGATATCAATGCAGATGTCCTGATAGGGAATGATTTTGATAATGCAGTACCATGTGCTCATGCAGTTACATGCAGTCAGGCTTGAAGACAAGCATGTGGGTCTGGTAGCCTGGGGGAGATCCAGACAGACTGCATACTTGCATCCAGGACTAGTGAGGTGGTTACTTCAGGGAGGAAGCTTTGCTGTAGCAGTGAGACTGAAGGTGAGCCACAGCTGCTTGTGGGTAGTGATGTTCCCTTGGACAGAGTGACTGCAAAGGTAGAGGTGAGTAGTAGTACCTAGGCTGACAGTGAGGCACCACTGTCAGAGGATGCCAGACTTCCTGTAGAAGGGGAGCTGGGAAGGCTTACAAAGAGAAAGTTGAGACAGGCTTAGCTCTCAGACCCTACACTGCAAGGCCTGAGGCAGGTAGCTAGTGAGGCACCTGATTCTTAAGGGAAGGAGGAATCTGTATATTGGGACAAAGGGGTTACTGTATAGAGAGTGGACCCCTGAGGGAGGGCTAGAAGGTGAGAGGGTACAGCAGTTGGTAGTGCCTTGAGCCTACCATCCGGGACGTCTATCCATAGCCCATGATATTCCCTTTGCAGGTCATATGGGCATGAAACGTACAAAGAGACATATTATGTAGAACTTTTATTGGCCTGGAATGCCCAGAGATGTAACCGGGTACTGCAGGACCTGTGAGCAGTGCCAAAAGGTAGGCAAGTCAGGAGACAAGGTGAGAACTTCTTTGATGCCTTTGCCTGTGATTGAAAAGCTATTCCAAAGGGTAGCTATGGATATTGTGGGGCCTCTGAGTACCCCAGGTTCTACAGGGAAAAAGTATATCCTAGTGGTAGCAGATTATGCTACAAGATACCCTGAGGCAATGACTTTGTCCTTCATTGAGGCAGAAAAGGTGGCAAATGCTTTGTTAGAAATTTTCAGCAGGGTAGGTTTCCCAGAAGAAATACTGACTGACAGAAGTGTCAATTTCATGTCAGACCTGCTGGCTTGTTTGTGGAAGCACTGTGTGGTGAAGCACCTGAGGACCACCCCCTACCATCCCCAGACTAATGGTTTTGTTGAGAGGTTAAACTCTACAATTAAATCCATGCTACAGTCATTTGTAGACCAGTTTAAGAGGGAGTGGTACAAATATTTGCCCCATCTGTTTGCTTACAAAGAGGTTCCCCAGGAATCTACAGGTTTTTCACCCTTTGAGTTGCTGTATGGGCATAGGGTGAGGGGACCTCTAGATTTAATTCGAGATGAGTGGGAAGGTGACTGTGAATCTCACAAGGAGTCTGTTGTGGCATACGTCCTAAACCTCAGGACAAGGCTCAGGGAACTCATGGGCTTGGCCCAGGAGAACCTGGCAGAAGCCCAACAACAGAATAAGGAATGGTATGACAGGAATACTCGAGCTACAGAGTATGCTGCAGGGCAGCAGGTAATGGTTCTCATTCCTGTCAGACACAACAAGCTGCAAGCAGCTTGGGAGGGACCCTACAAGGTGGTAAGGAAGGTAAGCAATGTTAAATACATGGTAGAACTGCTAGGCAAGAGGCAAGAGCACAAATTGTACCATGTTAACATGATGAAACCTTACCATGATAGGGAGGCCCTTGTGCTGAGTATTTGCAGTGGGTTTCAGGAGGAGTGTGAGGGAGATCTGGTGACTGATCTCCTCAGTGAGGCTTGGACTGACACCTCAGTGGAAGAGGTAGCAATGTCCCATCAGCTATCTTCTACCCAGGTTCGAGAAATTCGAGCAGTGTTACAGGAGTTTGGGGACATGTTCATTGGGAAACTAGGGTGCACCCACCTGGTGCAGCACCAGGTGGATACAGGACCCCAAAGGCCTATTAGGCAGGCCCCTTATAGGGTGCCTGAGAGAAGCAAACAGACTCTGATGGAGGAGATACAGAAGATGTTGGAATTAGGGGCAATTCAAGAGTCCAACAGTCCCTGGGTCTCCCGAGTGGTGCTGGTGCCAAAGAAGGATGGCAGCACCAGGTTCTGTGTAGACTACAGGAAATTAGTCACACAGAGTCAGATGCTTACCCCATGCCTAGAGCAGCTGGATGGAACTAAGTATCTTACAACCATTGATCTTACCAAGGGTTACTGGCTTGTGCCCTTGACTCCCAGTGCTAGAGAGAGGTCAGCCTTTGTGATTCTTTTTGGCTTGTATGAGTTCACAAAGATGCCCTTTGGGATGACAAATGCCCCAGTGACTTTCCAGTGGCTGGTAGATCATATCCTAGCAGGAGGGTTTGCCCTTGCTTACCTAGATGATATTGCCATCTACAGCCATTCCTAGCAACAGCACCTTCAACATGTCAGGGAGGTGTTGAGCAGACTACAGAGGGTAGGGTTGACCATTAAGCACAACAAATGTCAGGTGACTAAGGCAGAGATCTCCTAACTTGGACATAGAGGGGTGAGTGGTAAGATCAGGCCAGAACCTGCCAAAGTAGAAGCCATTCAGGCATGGCCTGCACCTGTTACCAAAAAACAGGTGAGGGCATTCTTAGGGACAGCAGGGTACTACAGAAACTTTGTCTCCAGTTATAGTACCATAGCTCCTCCCTCACAGACCTGACAATGAAGAACAGGACAGATAAGGTAGTGTGGACCACAGCATATGAGGAAGCATTCCAGAAGCTTAAAGAAGCTTTGGGAGGACCCCCTGTGTTAGCCAGTCCAGATTACAGCAAATAATTTTGTTGTGCAGATGGATACATTGAACCATGGGGTGGTAGGTGTACTTAGCCAGATTTCTTCAGAGGGAGAAGAGCACCCAGTGGTTTATCTCAGTCATAGCCTCCAACCCAGGAAGGAATGCTATGCAGCTGTAGAAAAAGAATGTCTAGCCATAGTGTAGGCACTGCAGAAACGTCAGTCTTATCTGTATGGAAGAAAATTCACTGTACTGATAGATTACAATCCCTTAACATGGTTACACAGAGGCAGCCAGAAAGTGCCAAGTTGCTAAGATGGAGCCTAGGGTTGTAAGCATATGATATGTCAGTGCAGCACCACAGTGAGATTAGCAATGCCAACTCAGATAGGCTCTCAAGACATGGAATGGGGTAAGGCATACTCACATAGACCTAACCCTCTCAAGCAAAGTTTCTCGAGGGTCACTTTAAAAACTAGCTTGAGTTCTTCAGGGGGGAAGATATGTGAAGATATGTGAAGGCTGCCAGACTAGTTAGATAGAATTTTGTAGATAATTCTGTCATTTTTAAATATTAATGTAAGCCACATGCTTGTTCTCCTAAATATAAGAAAATTATGGTAAATGTCAAACTTCAAAAATGTAACCATGTTGCACTCTAGTGGAGGAAGGCTGATAAGTCAAGCATTGTATAATTGTTTTTGATCTCAGGGCTCAGAGCCGTGGTGTTTGAACCAGCAGATTATTTCTTTGGTTTTGAGACTAGAGTTAATTGCTAGAATTTGCATATATATCTTTTATTGTTCTGGCTTCCTGACCAGCTGCAAGATCGAAAGAGCTGTTACACTCCGAGCTTCTGTTACCTGGGAAACAGAAAATAATGATGTAATCTGAAATGAGTCAGTGGTACTGTGTTATCAATTTAAGGGCAGAGAGACACAGAGCATTTTGCATTTGTCTTGAGAACATCCACCATCATCACCAGCACTCTGCTTATCCTCTATATATACATTTATCTTAGAAGTGTGTTTTCTGTTAGATATAGCTAGGAACTAGGAAGATTACATTAGTTCTTTTCTGTATCAATTCAGAACTTTTCTACTGTACTATTTTAAGTATTTATCTGTGATCTCTGAACTCTTGACGAGCATTGTGTAGTAAGAAGTATTGTCTTGTGTTTTTATTATTTATTATTAAATATTTTAAACCTTTCAACTGTGGCTGTTTTGTGTAGAGTTCATTTAATCTCTAAGAGTACATTGCATGTGTTTAGTGATACTGGCCAAGGCACTACAATAAGCCTTGACTGTTCAGTTGCACTTACCATTTGGATAATAATATTGCACAGAAATTATAATTGGACACCCTTTTTTAAGGGCCTTTCTAGTAGCTAATAAATATTAGTGGATGGTAACAAGGGGTACTACCGTATAGTCTGGGTAAAAGGGGCACAGCTGGAGTACCTGTGCCAGCCTTCCCCAGGAGTGTATGTGTGGATGTATATAACTTTTATCTCAAAGTATGTGTGTGTGTGTGTGTGTGTGTGTGTGTGTGTGTGTGTGTGTGTGTGTGTGTGTGTCAGCTACTTGGGCAGGAACATGAAGCACTTGTTGGACAGAGAGGGTGCCTGAGGTTTTAGCTTGCCCACTAGGCTGAAATCTGGACCCTATAGCTGTGCCAGTGGGGAGTCTTACTGAGGATCTGGAGAGAAATGGAGAAACCATCCCCGGACTGACTGTGATCTCTGTGTGCCCTTAAGTTAAATCGTACTTTACTGTGTGTGCATTTGTTATCCTTCCCTATGTGGATGCCCCTCACTGGTGTTAGTGGTGAGGATTGAGGCTCCTTGATTGCTGGGCCAGTGCACGGGCATCACACAACAGTTATTTGTACATGAATTATTTTTGGATGTAGTGCACTTAGTGACTACACTATTATGATTATTAGTTACAAATATTCATCTCTGTCTTGCCTTTCTGTGTTTATTGGTCATTCTTCAGTTATATGACCATTACTCTGAGACATGTAGTGTATAAGCCATTTTATATCATTGGCTTTAAAATATGTGAGGATATTAACTGGAAATACTATCATATGTAGTGGTCAACTAATGAAAGGCAGATTGGATGTTAAGGAATAAAGCCTATGAATTGTGTGTGGCTTACGTACATTTCCAACCTTACATTTAACACTTTGTATATCTAACTTGGAAATACTATGATATGCAGTTGCCAACAAATGAAAAGCAGACTGGATGTTAAGGAACCTTACATTTAACAGTTTGTAGATCTAACTAGACACACCCAGTGGAAGTATGGCAGCCTGCAGTGTTGTTTTGTTTTCCTTCTCCAAAACAGTGATCATTCACAGTTGCAATTCATTAACAACAAGCACTAATGGGGTTCCTGCACTATGTTTACATTTACATGGATCCAAGAATTTGGGATTCAGCAATTCTAATGAGTTCACACCTCATTTGCATCTTCACTGTGCTAACAGCCCTGAATCTACGCCATAAAAAAGACAACCATGTATCTAGGCAAACTGATGGCGAAGAGACTTGTTTATGTTGGGAGGAGTGCACATAAGCTATTTCTTCAGGATGTAAGTGTACACAAGAATACTGAACTTAAAAAGTTAAGCTTGCATTTTGTCAAGTGCATAATGCACATGCTGGAATGTGTTTAAGACAAATATGAAGCAAAGGCTTTTGCAGTACTTTACTTGTATGCATTAGTTACAAGTGTACTGATGGACTGGCATGTTTGTGAAGCCATTCTACAGGTAAACATGATTGCCAACATGTTAAAATGGAATGCTCTATGATAAATATGTGCAAATCTTTCAGGACAATTACTTTGACAACACATTTAGCATTTCAAAGATGGTTTATTAGTAAACTGTGTCATTTTTCCTGTTCTTTCTGGAGGGAGCAAAACTGAGTTATTGTTATGGCACAAACAAGGATAAGTTGCTATTGTTAGTCTCCTTGTTTTACATTCTGCCTGTCGTTTGGATTTCACATCTCTAGAGTGCTTTATGTTTCTCTAGTGGGCAATGCTGAGTGGCTACCTTTTCTGTTTTATCTGGAAACTTTTATTTTTTAGTTATGTGATACTTATGTGTATTATCCTTCTGTTGCCTTTTAAGACACCTTGGAGTATGCCACCCAGGTGTGTCAATCTGCAGAGACCCTCCTACACCAATGCTGAGCACCAGGTGATAGTGGATGCCTTTAGGCAACATGGTGTGTTTTTGCTGCTAAGGGGATGGGGAGATACAGCATGCAGGATGTAAATTTGGTGCCAGATGGTTGAAGATGTGAATGCCATGAGTGGCCAAGACAGGACATACAAGCAGGTGCACCACAGGGCCACTGGCATTATCACATCTGCATGGAGGATAGCAGCTACAGTGGGTTGTGACCAGATAGCTACTGGGGTAGGGTCTGCTAGGGAATCACCACTAACACCCAATGAAGAATTCCCAGCCAATATCAGGGGATCCAGACAGCTTACAGGAGAATACAGTACAGCATGTCCTGGATGTGGAGCAATAGTTTCAGAGACACCAAACATTTCCCAGGAGGAGTTTTCAGGCAGGCTTTGGTATCTCAATAGTTGAATGCAGTTGAGTAGTAAAACATTTGAAATCAATACGTTACTTTTGTGTCCAATGATTTTTTTTTGGGGGGGGGATTGAAGATTGCTACAGTTATTATCTTAGGTTGGAGTTGTCAGCTACATTCTTGTTGAAAGTTTACTTAATGGACATATAAAGGGGCAAAAGCATTACCACTGAGTTACTATTATATGTAAAGATGCTGCCCTTACCTTTTGCTTAATTTCTTCCTGGACCATCTGGCTTGCAGAGGGGAATATCACCTGCAGATGGTAAGCCAAACATTTTTATGTCAGTAATGCTGCACAATTTAAAGAAATATTTTAGTGTGTGATGCTGATGTCAGGCCTGTAGTGTGCATTACTGTACTGTCTGTAATAGTGGCATCACTGTTCATTTGTTAGCATATACTGGACTATAGTAATCTAGGCATTAATTTTTTTGCATGCATGTGTTGCTTTTCATCACAGGTGATCAAGACAGTGGAATTGTGGGCCCTCAGCCACTTGATATCAGTCTATTAGCAGAATATGATGATGATGGTCACCAAACAGAGGGACAGTTTGGGGGGTACAGAGGTTGAACCTGATACTGAGGTTGACATTCAGCCATCTCATGGAATTCCATCAGACACAGCCAGTAGGCCTATGCCTAACCATTCTAATGATCCCTCAGATATTGGACAGGTGGAGGGTGAGGCCATTGATCAGGGAAGTGTGGTGACTGTGGCTTCAGTGCCTGTTGACTGTGGCCACAGCCAGTGTGGTCAAGATGCCAAGCAGGAGGGTTTATAGGGGTTCTCAGAGGGGGAACATTTTCCCTCCTTCACCTGGCACAGGTGTCTTTTCCAGTGCCACTCAACTTATGTATAGGACTGAAGGGAGCTTATCCAGCAGACAAGAGTCATTTCAGGTAGCAGCAGTGCATCTGACTGTGGGAGTGGACATGCCAGTGCACCTCCTGGTAAATCCAGTCCTTGTGGTCAGAGTCAACAACAATGAACAACCTACCATGCATGGTTCACACCTATTTGACATGCCAAATGTTGAGTCAGCACAGACCTTGACAGTGTTCCTGCAAACACTCACACACCAGTTTCACCTGGAGAACCCCTACAGACAAACACACAACAGTTACATGGGTCAGTCGTGCAGCTTAAAACTCATTTTGTCTCACTGGTCATTTCTTGGTTTATCGAGATGCCTGCCTGCTTCTCTTTCTTACTCATACACATTCACCAACCTTTTGCATCAGCCTATGCCTCCTGCCCCCCCCCCCCATAACACCCTATGCAAGTGATGGTAACTGTGCCATATCCCTGTTTTCTATCTTTTGCCATATCTCTGTTTTCCATCTTATGGATTTAGGGATACATAAGCTTTGTGTCTGATGCTCAGGGTGCATAGCTGACTTAAAGTGCTTATTATATCTGCATTTGTGGTGTTGAACTTGTTATTTAACCTTTGACTTATATTGGCCTTGGAAAGTTACACATTTGATAGCATCAAAATTATTTCCCAACTTTATTGTGAATGATCGTGCTAATGTTATGAAGTCAGAAACTGCAATGTGTATCATTACTTTTTAACTTCTCACTTTAATGATTTTCCATTGCAAATGTATGGTACTAAACTGGGCCATGCAGTGACCATCACTACTTTTTAGGGATATGACTGTGTGAATCTTTGATGCCTGATGCCTACTACTTAATAGTGGACACATAAAAGTCATGCAGGTCTCTGATGTCACATGTTAAGATCATTTCTATACCAGGCTCTCACCTTTTACTTGCTTACAGTAGCTCATTCATATTATTATCATTCATATTATTACACAATACACTCCAGGTTTGAGACTTACCTTGTAAATATAGCAGTTGACATAGTTGCAGTTCAGGGCTAATTCTTTCTGATGCAAGTAGTACACAGTCAACACATGAAGTTTTAGGCCCTTGGGTGGTGAGTGAGTATGCAATGCATTGTCTCTTAGCCAATTCAAGGGAATACTGAACACTCCTACATCTGTCCATTACCACAGCAGTTGGTATTTCCCCCACTGACTCCTCATCTGCCTGTGACTGCGATAACCTTTGCATTGGTGGTGGGATGTGTGCCTCTTCCGCTTTCTGATCCTGCTAAAGCAGTTTCCCCAGGATGACGTTGTGTAGCATGGCACATACTGTGAATATTGCTGTACACATCCAGGGATTGAACTGCAGAGTTCCCCCTGATGTATGTAGGCACCAGAACCATGACTTCAGCAGTCCAAACACATGCCTATGATATTTTGGGTTTATGTGTGTGCCTCATTATGGTGTTCTTCCGTGGGTGTGTGTGCATTTCTGATGGGTGTCATCAGCCATAGTTCCAGTGCATAGCCTGCATCCCCCAGTAAATGACCTTGTGGGATATCCCCCTAGCAAACATCTGATGCAGTTGAGAGGTGTGCCAGATATGCAAGTTGTGATAACTGCCAGGGTTGCCAGCACACATGTTCAAAATGATTCCCTTGGCATTACACATGACTTGACAGTTGATAGGGTGGTAGCCCTTTCTGTTTATATAGAACCTACCCTATACTAAGGTGGTGCCTTAAGTTCTATACATATACAATATATGGCACCCAGTACTTCAGGTTAGTGTGCTACTCAGTAGAACTGCATATTTCTGGCCCTCTCCTCAGAACTATAGGTAAAATATATGTGGTTCACTAGCATGTTGGAGCATAGCATTTAGGAACTGGTGGAGGATCCTGGATCCTGATCCCTGTGACACCCCCAGCATGTTCCCTTTTGGTCTCTGAAACATACGTGTAGCTAAGATTCTAAGTACTACACATACCTTTGTCTCCACTGGGATGGGTTCCTCTCAGTTGGCTCTGGCTCAGAGTTGAGGACAGCAGAAGTCACAGAGTTCCTGTAGCGTGTCCAAAACCACGCTATAGTGCACTACAATTTCCACATCATGTAGGATGTGTAAAGCTAAATGGGGCCTGAATATTCTTCTTCTTCATGGCTTAGGCCTGCTGGCAGCAGCAACAACATTGGCTTAAGCCTGTAGCACATACAATTGAGTTAAAGCAGCAGCAGCCCATTACATTCTGTCCATGTAGACTCCTTTCTGTGGTTGTATTCCAAACGTTTTGGAATTTACAGGAAAAACCAGCATGGATTATACACAGTTGGTTTATAGCTTGTTAAATAGCTCCACCATGTTGGATTGCTTGATTAGCATGCTATTCAGCTGCTTATGCTGCAAATTAACATGCCATGGTGACTACCTTGCTTGTACAAGGGTGTGCACCTCTACATGGCACTTACTGAATCTAATACTTGCTGCTACCATACATCCCCCCACTTTGTCTTAAATTAGCACCCTTCCTTCCTTGTTAGCCTTGGTAATTACCCAGGAATGTCATAGCCATACCCATAGCCATATTCAGACTTCTCTTCAGAATTCTTCATTTTTTTTTAATATTTCAGGAAAAGGCTTTTGAATTACTTCTTTATCATGTTTTCTTACAGAGGGTAGTAATATGTTAAATGGTATTTTGTCTTAAGTAGATGATTTAATTTTTCATTGCAGATGAAAATGTTTCCTTATCATTCCTATTAATAATATTGTTAAAGAGATCTGAAAAAACATTACAGAGTGTTTATTCTTTAATAAGGAGGTTACAAAGCTGGACAACTTGATGTGAAATCTGTTTTTGGACTATATTCAGCAAACATATTGTACCTATAGTAAACATTTAGAATCAACTTCCTCATATGATGTAGGAATTTATAGAAATTTAAGCCAAAATGATTTGCAGATGATAAACCCTGTAGAACAACTACTTTGTAAAATATATCAATAGCATAATGGCTTATACACCACCATGTTGTTCACTGGAATTAGTTATTGTTGGGGAGACAAAGTTTGGAAGTCTTAAAACATCACCACCAATGAAAAAGTCCATCTAGATCATTTTTTTATCAGATATATGTCATTCTTCATGATTGAATGTTGCCATGCCATTCTTACTGCTGATGTGGCTCTAGAAAATATAAACTTGTGTTGTCATAAGACTCCAAACTCTTTATCATAATACAGGTAAACCCATTGAATCTGTATCAGATGACAGCATTATTAACCAACATCTTTTTGAGGATGAAGTGATAGTATCAACTGCTTGTATAACTTACAAGATAATATAGCAGTAATGGAGTTAACACCTCAGCCTATTTCTCCATTAGGAGCAGTAGAACGTGTTTCTATATTATAACTCCAAAAAGTGCAGGTTTTTAAGCTAGTGTAGCATACATCAAAGTGGGGATGTGTGGTGGCATTTTTTTATATTTTATATATTTTTTTGCCCTTTCTCTGCATCTATTGTTATTTAAATATCACCATTACTCTTGCTTTTTGCACTGTTGTAACAATTTATTTCAATGGTTTGTTAAATAAAACAAAGCTGATTTAAAGGATGAATGATTGCTGGAGACCTTATATTGCTGGTCACTGTTATTTTCAGTCTCCATTTCAGTTTAATATACGTAAATTATTAATAATGTATCCTTACTCATGTCAGTGTTGAACTAGACATATGATTGTTTCTGACTTGTTTATTTTTGACTACTGTCAGTAATTAACTGAATATTATATGTTTCTGTCTTGAACTTTTGTCTTGTGCCTCAACATGGTAAGGGCAGTAAGTATTATTTGTTTCATATATTTTCCCTCAATATTTCATATCTAAACAAAAATTCAGAGGACTCTGTTTTTAGTATTTTCTGAATAAATGTCATAACATTTCCTAATGTACACTTACTACTTTAACATTGCACTAAATATAGCATTTTATTCCCAAACAGTTAAAATATTTTGTATTATACAAAATATATTGTATAAATTGCAAAACTGTCTGCTTACTTTAATCATTGGCCTGTACTGAGAAACGTTCAATTTTACTTAAATATTTATGCACAAAAAATGTATAATTATGGTAATGATTACAAATTATATTGACCTGTCACTGGTATAACTGCCTACATTTTAGCATACAAAATTACCTTTTATTCTTTAAATTACTATACCCCAGTCTTCTTGAAAGCTGCCTTATATTAGTAGTGCCCTTGTCATATTTGTTCAGTTAAATTAATTACTTAGATGCTTTATTCCATTTGAAGTCAGGGTTCATACCTATTCTTGTAGGACATTTCCCAGCTCCTGCTTTTAACACTTATACCTTGTAAACTCTTTCAGAAAAGCAACTTTTCATTGGTCACTTTATTATTTTTAAATAGAAAAAAGTCTCCCGATAATATTTTTTAAAGTGTCACATTAACATTTTGTTTTCTCAGTCTATTGTTTTCTTATTAATGATTTAATATTGCAGTTGACCGGTTGCATTACTTTCCTTCTTTCTATAACTGAAGCCCTCTGTTTCGTAATAAGAGTTCTTGCACAACAAACTGCTTGAACTTATAAAATACCACATTTCAAAACTAGCAGTTGCTTTAACAAAATAATACACTGTAGAGTGCTAAGTGCTATTTGCGGCAATAACCACTGTTTCTTTCTAAAACCTCAAACCACTAACTGTGCAACATTATAATGACTGCACTTTTGTAGATGTTATCTACTGAAAAAAAATCAAAACACCAGAGCAACACTTTCTTCATAGGTTCATAGGAGGTTAATAGGCTAATAGCCCTAGACCCCTTACAAGCCTAGCCATATTTATCCTGATTTGCCCCATTTGTCAGTGATCAGGTGATTGGAGTTCACAGAGCTAAGAGTGTATGGCACTTAATACCAACTTCTTCTAAACAGCAACACTAGTTATCCCAACCCACACTAAATGTATCTCTTTACTTCTTCTTAGAGACATACTAAAATGTTATTATTCAGTAAGCAAGAGGTGAATGTAATTTGGCTTATGCTAGTTAAGAACATAAATAAACTGAAGAGTTACTGTAAATAAAATTATATTTCAGTTTGGCTACCAGAAAAATAATGCCACTGCAGTTTATTTATTAACAATTATATATCTGTTTATATCTGTGCATGCAAAATAAAACAAATTGCATCATCCAATCAAATTAAGAACATGAGCGGTTGTGAGTCAGTGTCATCAAATTTGTTACAAATATGTCTTTACAGAAGGTAGTGGTTACCTACAGAACTACAGACAGCTAAACCATAAATGGGAGTGGTACAGTTCTACAGTACCTTTATATCAAAAGCAGTGCTGCTTGATGGAGTGTACTCAGATTTGAAAGGATCATGTCACTCTAAAATATATATTGGTGGTGTTTAAATCACTGAGCAACAAAGTGCATTTAGTAAAAATGGTTGCTTAATACGGGGACAAACTAGGTCATGTCTCTGCCTCACTCCATTGAGTTCTGTAGCTTGGTTCCCTGATTTGATGCTTCTTTTACAGATACATCATGTTCTCTTGATGTCCAAGTGGGATCTTACTGGATGATTCTGCTTCTTACCACATCCCATCCTGCTGTTAGATGGATTATTAAGCCCCTCTAACTTGCCCATTTAGGTCTGTGATGTATGAAAGTGAATGCATCTGTCCACCTCATCCAGAACTGCTTTGCTCCCTTGCAGCTATTGTTTGTTTATATCATGAACTGTATAAAGAGGGTTTTGGAAATGAATGAATTACTCAATGAATAATTGAATAAATCTTCCTCTCACCACTGTAACTCCTTAAACTGGTTAGAGCTCCCCGACTATCTTTCCTTCATTCAACTCTCCACTGCCCATAACCTCATCTTCAAGCCTTCTCAATGCCCATATCTCTCTTCCACTCTTACCATGCACCTTCCTGACTGATCCCTCAGGTCTAATAAACAGAACCTACTGGAAGTGTATAAACCATTACGCACTCCTGGCCAATTTCTTTTATCTTTCTCCCTAGCACAGAAATGGAACTCACTTCCTCCCCATATTCAAACTACCCAGAACCTCTCTGCTTTTAAGACCTTACTCCACTCTATCTCTCTTCTAAATGGGAATGCTCCTGCTCCCACCCATACTAATCTATAGACTAAATTCCACTGCCGTCAAGTATAACTTCTGAAAACGTTACCTCCCACTCAGGCATCCTATTCTTGCTCCTTCTCCTGACTCCTATAACGTCCTACTCTCACTCTTTTTTTTCTTTTTTCACTTTAAATATTACAGGTTATCTACCTCCCAGAAATCTTTATGCTTAATGCACCATAAACCTATAACTTTGGGGTACTATACAGTTTTGCTATGTTTTATGTGTTTGTAATAACTTCTGCTGACTTTTATTTCTGCAATATCCTGCATTCATTTTGATGTGATTCATTGATGGTATTGTGAAATTGTAATAACTTCTGCTGACTTATTTCTGTATTACGCTGTATTAATTTTGATGTGATTGTTACTTGTATTGTTTCTGTATGTATATACATGGAACTTTTCTCTCTGGAATTCCTTTGAGAAAGGGTCAAACTGGCCCAGTGGACTTTCCTGGTCAATAAACCGCAACTAAATAAATAAAGACTGTTACTCTAATGGAAGAAAAGTTCTTTCCACCAAAGAAACAGTTACCTCTGAGCTTTTTCTAATAAGTAGGAGGGCAAAGATGAACACTCCCATGCATGGTCAGTGTAGGGTATTATCTACATAAAATGCTTTTTCAGACTGCATGTTTACTCATTTTTGTGATATACTTAAATCCACATTGCTGTATCTAATGCCTTCAAGATAGCCTAGTAAGTTGTCAGAATTTCTGTTAATGTGTGTTTGAGGTATTGTGTGTAATACTGAAGATAACAGCCTGGCATAAGAATATTTGTTAAGACTTTATTTTTGATGTGATGAGAGCTAATCATCCAGATCAGGATTAAATGCATTTCAGAAAATCCAACGAACAAAACACACAATGGTTAAATAAGTAAACCAAGCCAGAATCCCCCTCGAAACAGCAGCTTTAATAGAGAACCCACAAACAGCAAATGGTAGTTCAGTGAAGACTTAGCGCTTTCACCTAATAAAGGGCATCATCAGAGTGATGCATAGTTTTACACAAACTCTACATATACTCAATTAAAATACTTATGCCCCCTAAAATAACCAATAATCAAGAGATTACAATAATAAGAATTAAAATATCACTGCCCCTCTTTAAAGGAGTACGCAATAAAATACTCTTGTGAAACAATCTACCTAACAGTATACTGTTAAAATAATAATGAAGTAATCATATCACAGTCAACATTTAAAACCAATTTACAAATTAGAAACTGTAAAATGACATGCTGTCATAAAATATATAAAGAAATGTCATAGTGTATTGTTATACATACTAGAATATTTTAAAAAAGTCAAAAAATAAACCTAAATAATAAGTGAATCTAATACATACATAGCCCTAAGATGTTAATGACAAAAAATAAACTGTTACTAAGAAAGTTAAGTTAAATTAAATATGACCTGTATTTCAATATGCTGAGTAGAGAGATATGCTCATTTATACCAGGTGGGTTCGATGCTGCTGTTTCGAGGGGGATTCCGGCTTGGTTTACTTATTTAACCATTGTGTGTTTTGTTCGTTGGATTTTCTGATACCCTTGTATGCTAAGTTGGTATCCGCCGGTCAACTGCGATTTTTTTGGAGGACTACATGGAGGAATTACTGATTCAGTATGTGGACATTACTAGTAAATTGGTTAAAGTTTTACAACGTAGAGATAAGGCAAACAATGGGGTAGCCAACTCTACAGAAAACCACGTCGACGTTGAAGCCACATTGACTGATTCAATGGCTGAAATATACACACTACACACGCCCCCGTCTACCAGTGCAGGTATTGTAGACACTCACAATACCATCAGTTCTCCACCAGATGTCAGCCGAACGAGGATATTAAATCAACGCACTGGCGTTTTTTTTAATTTACTAGACCCGCCTATTTTACTTCCAAAAGAGGATGTCCGGATGGTTACAGGCAATGGCACGCTCCGTGAACAACTACAGGAATTTGAGAGGAAGTTAAAGCGTTTTAAATCTCTACAGATGGACAACATCTTTTTACAGAAATCGATAGATTTAAAACAAGTGCCGAAGGGTTTACAAGTGTTTTGGCTACCTATGGGTTTTGAAGAAGACACGGACATTTTCCAAGAACTGTTGGCGTTGTTCGATGCAACAGGTATAGACCTTATGAAATGAATTGTTCGTAACAACATGTATAAATTAGACAAACTGAAAGATGAGTTAAATGTTTTAAATAACAACATTACCAAAGATTTACTATATGAATTTAACAAACAAAAATATGACAGTATTTTGAGAGATATTGATTTATTTGTTAAAAAAGGTTTGGACAATAAATTGCATAAACTCAATAGAGATAAAGTGGAATACGCTCAAAACAGGGCGTATACACACTTTAAAGCCTTTAAAACTTTGGGTCATGGTGCAGCAAGATTCAATAAGCCTACTCATAACAACGATCATCGTCTTGAGTCCTACATATCTGATGATAATGACATAAATTAAGTATTTGAAGAGCAATTAGATTTTTTAGAACCTCAACCACTAAGGCGTTCACAACGTATTCGCGAATGCCAGTTTTCGAAGCTGTTTGTGGCTACGAACACAGACAAGAGAACAATGTTTCAGTCGAATCAGGGTTGGACAAGACGAAACAACCAGAATCATTAGGAAGGCTAGTAACTGATACTGTTAACACTAATCTGACTGTTACTAGCGGGTCATTTGACGACTGCATTGAAGTCCTCAATGAACAAGACTGTCTACCTATGGCATTTAATGACAATTTTGTTGATAGTAGAGTGGTTAGTTCTGACAATTCTAGCTTTGAGTACAGTATTTTATTAGGGAACGACACGCTGGATCTTGCCAATGACATGTGTGATGACAATACTGTGATGAATGTTGAACAAGTTAAATTGTATAATATTACAAAGAGGGGCAATTTTTGCATACATAATTATAGTAACCTGACTATTACAGACGACTATTGTGAACTTTTTTTCAAGGGCTTTTCTTTTGTCCCTTCATATAGATACGATATAGCTCAGATATTAGTATCTTTAAAACTTTATACAAGACAATTGAACTTGATGTTATATTTTTCGAGTCAAGGGACCCCCCCCCTTTAAGATATAGTCCTAAGTTAAAAAGGAAAAGCACATTTATTCCACCTAGCAATGCAGTAATACATGTCTTTGAACAAATTTGTGAAACTCAGATTAGAAGGTATCTTAAGTGTTCCACTATGTTTACTGACAATTTATCACAGGGGGAGAGATTTTGTTTGCACAAATTGACTGCTTCTGATACTTATAGAGTAATGAAACCAGACAAGGGTGGGGAGGTAGTCATTATGACCAAAATTGACTACATCGAAAGTATGTTAACGCTTCTCAATGACACCTCCACCTACCAAAGAGTTTCTAGGTTTGAGGTCAATGCAGCCTACACTAGATTAGATTGGCAGTTATATGAATGGTTAATGGAGGGACTATTAGATAAAGACGAATATGATTATTTGGTTGTTACTTCACCTATTATTCCCTCCATTTTCGGTATACCAAAAATTCACAAAAATACTGCCAATCCACCATTTCGTCCAATTGTTTCAGCTAAAGGATCTAAAACAGAGGCATTGGTCTCATATGTAGACCACCATTGTAAGGCCATTCTTGACAATGTACCACATGTGCTTAGAGACTGTTGGCACTGTCTGGATATCATTAAGAACACATTATGGAGTAATGATTATAAATTTGTCACTATTGATGTAGTGAATTTATTCTCAGTCATTCCGAAAGACACAGGACTGGAAATGTTTAGGAATAGTTTACAAACATACGGTAAACACCACATGGTTAAGCAGGATTTGCTTGTCGAATTAGTTGATATGGTACTCAACAACAATTATGTATTATTTGAAGCAGAATACTTCAAACAAGTTACTGGTGTTGCCATGGGGGCCAAGTGTGCCCCCATATACGCCAATCTTGTTCTAGTTGACTGGGAATGTAAATATATTTTTTCATCACAGTTTAAGCACAAAATTTCACTCTATGTGCATTTTTTAGATGACATTTTGATATTCTGGAAAGGAAGTGATGATGAAATTTACGATTTCATCAATGTTTTAAACTCAAGTACTTCTTTTTTGAAATGTACATTTAACATTCATGACGACAAGTGTGAGTTTTTGGATATTATGCTTATTAAAGACAAAGAAAATGACAGTCTGTCATCAACTATATTTTGTAAAAAAACTTTTTCAAATTCTCTCCTCCATTTTCAAAGTTGCCACCCCCTTTACCAGAAGAAAAACATTATAAAAGGTCAAATGGTGAGACTGTCTAGGTTAATCAGTGACGACAACATGTTCAAGTTAGAAATTAACAATTTATTGAGCATGTTGTCTGAAAGAGGTTATCCTATTGATATTATTAACAACATTAGATATGAAGTGACAGAGAAAAGATTGACATGTTACAGACCTATTCTAAAAGCAGGTTTATTCAAAAGTAATACAGCTACTACAAATTCAAACGACCACAAGCATGCAATGATTTTGTCTTACAATTCTTGCAGTATGGATGTTAAAAATATCATTAGTGACTTGTGGTGTTCTGTGCTCACTAAAGATATTATGAATGTGGTTGGCAACAGCCCCTGTTTTATCAACAGCAGAGGGAAGAGTTTGAAAGAAATGATGGAGTCCAATGAGTATCACAATATTTACAAACGTTCTTTGATGAGCAAATGTGGCTCTTGTAGCGTGTGTAAATACATCAATAATGGACCATACGTTGCAGTTAACAACTATGCCAAAACTATTAGAAGTGCAGGCTACTGCAACTGTAATACAAAAATGGTCATATACTTAGCCACGTGTATGAGCTGTCCAACATTTTACGTTGGAAAGACCATTAGAAAATTAAGGCTAAGGATTTTAGAGCACAACAGGGACATAAAAAACAAAAGAACTACTAATGCTCTATATACACACAGTACAGTTTGTAATAATTTTAAAAAATGTTTGTTTTTTGTAGTGGATAGGGTACCCTACAGTGATAGGGGTGGTGATCACAAGATTTTATTAGAGGTAAAAGAATGCCTTTGGCAATTGAGGCTAAATGCATCGAACCCACCTGGTATAAATGAGCATATCTCTCTACTCAGCATATTGAAATACAGGTCATATTTAATTTAACTTAACTTTCTTAGTAACAGTTAATTTTTTGTCATTAACATCTTAGGGCTATGTATGTATTAGATTCACTTATTATTAAGGTTTATTTTTTGACTTTTTTAAAAAATTCTAGTATGTATAACAATACACGATGACATTTCTTTATATATTTTATGACAGCATGTCATTTTAGTTTCTAATTTGTAAATTGGTTTTAAATGTTGACTGTGATATTACTTCATTATTATTTTAACAGTATACTGTTAGGTAGATTGTTTCACAAGAGTATTTTATTGCGTACTCCTTTAAAGAGGGGCAGTGATATTTTAATTCTTATTATTGTAATCTCTTGATTATTTGTTATTTTAGGGGGCGTAAGTATTTTAATTGAGTATATGTAGAGTTTGTGTAAAACTATGCATCACTCTGATGATGCCCTTTATTGGGTGAAAGCGCTAAGTCTTCACTGAACTACCATTTGCTGTTTGTGGGTTCTCCATTAAAGCTGCTGTTTCGAGGGGGATTCCAGCTTGGTTTACTTATTAAATGCATTTCACTTAGCACTGCTGCCAGCAAGAATTCCTATACATTAATTTATTATCATATTCATGCTCACTGAGATATCATCATTAACTAATCTTGTACAGATTGCAAAGTCCATTCTATAATATTGGCTTTAAGAGTACATAAGACACAGCAATATGTTATCAGTAATAAGGAAATGATATCATCTTCATTTAATCCAAAATACCAAATTACATAATTCACTTTGCACATTTTGTATAATGTCATTGATAAAACGCATGAATAAGAAGTGCCCATATAGCACTCCTTCCAGTTAAAATATTAAGATCGCAACACGGCCTTTTGGCTGACGTATTGAAAACAGGATGTCAAATGCTGGCTTACTCTGTGTCAGGCCTTCTTCTTGCAACTACTCAATATAAACAAATTATAACTTACAAAAATAATTAGTTCTTACTACTCATAAAGTAACAAGCAAATGTTATTTGTGGTCTCATTCTACTACATGCAGCCACATTTGATAATACTGCAAATGAATTATTGGCCAAGACTTAAAAGTGATTGCCATGCCATAAGAGGTAGGTGATATGGTTCTTCTATGTTTGGCTGAATGTATATTTGACTGAAACACATAATGTCAAAAAAAAGGGCTGAAAGTACATTTCACTGGAAAGAAATTTGACTAAAAAGTAATTTCATCAAAAACATTCTGCACAAATATATCATCCAAGGCTGTTTTGAGAGAGGCAAACCCCACTGCACCCCCCACCCATGTAGAGTACTACACTCCGACTCCTCACACTTACACATTCACACACCCGACTCCTCACACTTACACATTCACACACCCACACACACACACACACACACACACACACACACACACACACACACACACACACACACACACACACACACACACACACACACACACACACACACACACACACACACACACACACACAAATACACACCTCCCTTAATTATACATTCTAACTCCACAGTCGCACGACAGTGGAGTAAAGAGAAAGCATCCCCACACTGTAAACCAGGACTGGCACACAAACACAAATGTCTACAAATTTAGGAGTACAGCCTGACAGCAGATATTACCAATCCACATATTTTCTAAGTTACGACTCTAACAACGCCTGTTCTCCTCTGCTATATTTCTGGATCTATCCAAGGCTTTTGGCATGGTTCCACACAAACTACTAATCTCTGTTTTCACTAACCTATCCTTTTCCCAATCAGCTACTGATTGGTTTCACAGCTATCTAACTGGCCACCAACAATCATTTGTCTGGCATAATGACCAATCTCCTCGACTTCCTGTAAAACTCAGTGTTCCCCAAGGCTCCATCCTTGGTCCCCTACTATTCTCACTCTTCACCAATGATCTATTCACAGCCACAAAGCATGCTTCTCTTATACAGCATGCAAATGACTCCACCCTCATCTGCTCAGCCCCAACTACACCTGAACTTCACAAGATCACACAGGAAGTCTTTCTTGTGTATCTAATGCCCAGTTATTACTCAACCTGAGCAAGACTAAAGTCCTTATCTTCCAACCCACTAAATCTAGCCCAATTATCCCCCACTTTAATATTCTAGACAAAGACAATACAGTCATCCCAACAGAACACATCAAACTACTTGGTATTGAAATTGATTACAATCTCAGATTTGACACTTACATTTCTCTTACCATAAAAAAGGTTCACAAAAAAATAAGTGCATTGTACAGAAACAAACAATTCCTCACCAGGACAGCCAAAATTTCTGCTGCCAATTCCCACCTAATCTCCACTTTATTATATGCCTTTCCTATACTTACCTACCTTAGTGAAACAGACCTAAACAAGCTCAAGGCTTGTTACAATAAAATTTCTAAGTTTGCCACTGGTGCATCTTATTGCAGCCACCCCTGTATCTCATTTAGAGAACTCGACAGGCTTGAACTCCCTCAACTTCTTCACCTGAATCAACTCTCTCTACCCCACAAGTTAGTAAACCATCCTCTTAAAGTCCCATCCCTTCAAAACCTTCTCCAGCCCTACTGCTCCACTAGACCACTATGCTCCAGCAGCAAAAATCTACTTCTAGTGACCAAACCCTAGAACTCAGCGGGAGAAGCACTATTCTCCTGTGTCCTGTCCAGATTCTGGAACAATCTCCCACCACCTATAACCACACTACCTTCTTGCAATCACTTCAAGACTGCACTAAAAACTCACTTAAAAAGTCTCTTTTTATGCCCATGCACCAATCCTGACTAGTAACCCTCCATTTACCTCCCCATCCTCTCCCCTCCCCTAGCTACCCTGCCTCACACCGTCTGATTATTGCATTCCATCTTCTGCAGGCTCTGGCTCACCCCTTACCCTCCCCCACTCAATCTCTCAGACCTGTTATAACATGCTTAACTACCTCACTTCATCTCAACTCCAAATACATATCCAATTGACTTGCACCTAGCTTCCTCTCACTACCACATATACTACTCACTCAGTATCCTTTCTTACTCTTCTATCTTCCCCTTCCATCCCATTAGTCCTTCTAGCTTCTTCCACCTTCATGTGGAGCTTCTGCTTTATATCTGCTTGAGTTTAGTGCAATATTTGTATATAAGATTTAGGTATACGAGTTTATAACAGTATCCGTTTGAGCTTAATACTATCTGTATATACATCCTACCTTTAGTCCTAGCCTCTAGCTAGATATTGGCATATCCGTTCATTACTATGTTTCATATTGTATGTATAGCTAATGTTTGTTGCAGTATGTATTATTTGTTATTGTATGTATATTCAATTGTTATTCATGTACTCTGCTGCTCATTTATTGTTTTGTGGTGCTTTTCTCCCCAGGCCTCCACTGAAAAAGGACCTGTGTCCAGTTAGAATTTCCCAGTAAACAAGTGTAAATAAATAAATAAAAATGTACAATCTATTCTTGAGTTTTGGAAAAAATAATTTAAGGTTAAATTGTAGTTCTACAGCAGTCATATTTTTATATGCCCTAAAAAAGTGGCTATGGTGTAATGCCTCCAACAAAGTTATTAAAACATGCATTGCTGCTGAGTTAAGTAAGTCTTAAACTTTTCATTTACCACAGTGGGTTAATATAGAGGTTTTAAGTGTCAAGGGTGTATGGTTCAATTCCCTTTATACACTGATATACAGTGCTTGGATCCTTTTAGTGCCTTTTAAGGCATATTACTTATCCCTGGTGTCATCTCCGACCCCCCAACGCAATCCCTGTTCTAAGTGATGCTCGGACTAAAAGACATACTTAACAATTCACACAGACACACACACACACACACACACACACACACACACACACACACACACACACACACACACACAAACACACACACACACACACACACACACAAACTCCTGCTTAATTTACATCCTTACTAACTCCCCTACAGCTACCTCTCAGGCAGACATACACTTACAGATAAACTCACGCCTGCTGCTTCTCACATACATTCATGCACAGACCTCTGAACATCACCTTACCACCGACCACCCCAGTAGTTACTGCTACAATGATGGATGGACATGCTCTTATGACTGCATTCCCTACCTCTTAGTGCAAGGAGTAACTGTGCTAATTTACATGATCAAGAGATTCTTTAAATTTCTTGGTATGTCGATGCCTTCCTGGAAGCAGTTCAGGGGAGTGCATATGCCTCTCCCAAAAGCTGCATCATTAACATGTAGCACAACCATGATGACAGCTTAATGTGGTGCTACATGTCTTCATTTCAAAAGTGATTCGATAGGACTGTCTTTGTACACCTGAAGGCTACTGTAACCTTTAGGATTCTAGCCCAAGAAGTCCCCTATAAACTCCAGAATTTGGTAAATAATTTTGGTAAATATAGTTGCACAACTATGAAACCAACTATTAGTTGAGTCATCCATATGTAATACACATACAGGAGAAGATAATTTATGCATTCCTGTCAATTTGTAGGGAGTAAAGTAGGCATTGTGCTGCAAAATAAATTAAAATGAATGAAGAAAGTAGTAGAAGTTTATATGCATTAAACTAGAGAAGACACCAGTCGTAATTTACATTTATCCTCTGAAGGTAACAGTTTCAATAAATTGTGTCAAAATAGACTATACAAAAAAGAGATAAACAGTAGCTCCAGTGTTTTTTTAAAGTTACACTGGAAGTTTGCTTACCTTTCTCTAGCAGTAATGCAGGCAAAGCTCCTTAATCACCAGAGATATTGGTAGATTTATAAATTAGATTATTTGTAGGTTAGGATTATTAGCTGATGCTTGTAATGAACAGTATTCATTGAACAGACCTCTTTTTTCTGTAATGATATAATTATCAAGAATCAGAAGCTTTAGTCAACATCTCAACCTAGAGGGATACACCCAAAAACCTGGTTTGAGTTAGCCACATCTGAAGCATTGGCACAGAAGAATGGACATGCCTATTGTGTATGTGTGCGTGTGTTTGTGTGTGTGTGTGTGTGTGTGTGTGTGTGTGTGTGTGTGTGTGTGTGTGTGTGTGTGTGTGTGTGTGTGTGTGGGAAGGGGGGGGGTGATGCTTAAGTGGAGCCATAGTCCACAGAGAAAATGGCCATCAGATGGCATTACAACATAAGCATGGGGGATAAGAGTAACCATCAGATGGCATTACAAGATGATCATGGAGGAGGGTTAAAAATAAGATTCATTGGGCACCCCATGTTAAATCAGTTTCAGTACAAAATTTATAGTACACTAACCCTCTACCTTTTTAAAACTTTTCATTAACTCGGTTTATATAAGCAAACATAAACGTACCTTACAAAAGTGAAAGTATATCCTTAAATATTTTAACTTGAAAAATAAAAATATGACATGTTAATGAGATATATTTTTTTAAATGTACTAAATATCTCTGGACTTCACTGAGATTTTCAACTGACATATGGCAGTGTAATTAAAATATTGTTGAATGTCTATCTCCCGGAAAGTAGAAATATAAATTAGGAAATGTCACACTCCTACTTACTATAACCCCCAGGTCCGGATTCAATAAACTCTGTGTAGTTTGAGTGTTTTCTCATACATGATACTGCTCATTGTAGCCTCGTGCCATAAATATAAATGATGTGCAGCATGTGTAAGCAAGGTTTTGTTGCTCACCCCTGGTGTTACTGGCCATGAAACCTGTACATTGAATGCGAATTGTTCCACACAACCTTTTAGTGCCAGTAATGTGGTCAAACAGTTCTGAAGGATATGAAGTAAAAACAGAAATATATGTCATTATATATTGACTGTAATCTTCAGTGATTTCACAGGAAACCACACATGTTCTAAGAAACAGGCCAAAATATGCTGCAAATATCTGGACATTCTGCAAAAACGTGGAGAGTCCGCCTTTTGTGTTTTAATTTCTTTTTGTTTTCTTTTTTTTTCTTGCCAGTGTTTGAGTGATGCACCACTTGGCATAGACTTGTTTAGCTGTGCTCACCTGGTATGGGTGAAGCACAGCAGCACACAAACTGGAGGAGTGAACCACACAAGTTTTAGACAGTATCCAGGTAACCACATATATGGACTGGATGCATTCAATTAATAATATTGTGCATCACACAAACACAGTAAGCAGAGTTGTGCTACTATTGACATCAAGAAGATTACAATAACTACTAAGATAGCAGATATCATCTTAATAATCCCATTTGAAGAAGGTGTTAAATGTAGAAGTGGAGTGCTGATGGTCGAAGGTTCTAGAACAGAGTGTACAAATTTTGTTTTACTCTTGTGATATTGCAGATTATAGCAATTAAGTGCAACATACACAAATGTTTTCTCAACCTTCTTGTAACTATAGCTGTAAGTGCATGACAACCATAGACATGGTACATTTGAGTAGCACATTTACACAAGTGCTTGTATACCAAATAATCTTGATGATATAGTGTTTGCCACTGTTGTGCATTGGTTAACATCTCACAAGCACAGTGCCTGGCAGTGCGCACCCTCACCTACCATGTTTGCACAATGGTAAGAAATCCACAGTGTTTTCAAATGTTGCAAAATCAAAATGTGCACACTCTCAGGAAGCACAAGACATGCAATAAGTGGAGAACAGCAGCATATACAATGGAATTGGTAAGAAATGCTCATTAGACATTGAGCTTGAACTAGGGCAGACATGTCTGGAGCTCCTGAAGAGGGCATGCCCTTTTGGGTGCAGTGTTGGAATGTCCAGGAGTCCAAGACGTTTATTGGACTCCAGCTTAAAATGTATGGGCCAAGGTTGCTGCAGCAGGACTATTCAGGCTCAGAATATAAATCTTAAGCCGGGAATAGTGTTGAGAGGGCCTTAACCAGTGTAAAATATATTTCCCGCACAGGTGAGCAATGCAGACATCATTTTGAGGAAGAAGTGGGATATCCTTGATCTTTGGATCAGAGAATGTCAGGCAGGGGACACCCCACAGATTTGTAAGTATCAATTTCAGTGAATAATTATAAGAGATAAATGCTGAATATAGTCAAGACTGGTATTTATAATGGTGTTCTGTTTTTTTTTCTACTGTTGCTGAAGAGAGAGACTCAAATGTTCAGTCCCATGCCAAGCATCTAGTAAGGATGCGAGCAGCATAGGGTATGTATGCATCAGAACAGTACTGTCTAAATAGTTATTTAATACTACTACTACTACTACTAATAATAATAATAATAATAATAATAATTTGCATAATAATGTTGTAGCATTAAATATTAAGGAACACTCAGTTGACATTTAATACAGTTGTATCAGATTGAACATGAATATAAGTTCATAGGTTCATAGGTATGTACTAGGCTAATGGCCCTGGAACCTTTACAAGCCTAGCCCATAGGATTACCCTGGTATCGTGCCACCTGACCTTAGTTCCTAGTGCCTCTGTCAAGTAGAGCCCCTGAAGTGACCCCCGGGGTGAATTTTCTATTTCCCATCCACTCATCCGAATTTCTCTTGAAGTTTGCCAGTGACGTGCTCTGCTTGACATGTATGGGAAGTCTATGCCATAGCATGGGCAGTCTCTGGGTTATGAACCTGTCCCTCCA
Organism: Protopterus annectens; assembly: GCF_019279795.1. Taxonomy (NCBI): domain Eukaryota; kingdom Metazoa; phylum Chordata; order Ceratodontiformes; family Protopteridae; genus Protopterus; species Protopterus annectens. Next base: position 926,504,903 of record NC_056726.1, read on the forward strand.
GCATGTTCTGTTGATTGTGGTAATGAGGCTGAGGTCTCTGGAGCATGTGGTGTGGAGGGATTTGGATATCTTTAGATGTAGCATTTCTACAAGACCTGGGTCAGACATGGCTTTGTAAGTCAAGTAGAGATTGCTTCTAAGTAGGCAATATGAGACAGAGAATAGTTGGAGTATTTTGAGTCTGTCCATATAGGACAAGGGCTTAAGGCCTAGGATCCTCTTTGTGAGGTACTTTTGCAGCCTCTTCAGTTGTTGCAGGTGTCTAGTGAGGTACATGCCAAATGGGGCTGTGAACTCAATAATTGGCCTAATGAGGGAAGAGTAGAGGGAGACAATGACCTCTTTCTTCCTGAATGCAAAACCCGTAGTAGTGAGATGTGCCACATAGGAGGACTTTCTGACTACAGTGACAATGTAGTGGTCAAATGAGAGGTTGCTGTCAACCTGTCTTCCCAGATCTCTTATAACATCTTCTGTGTTCAGTGAACTACCAATGATGTGGTAATTCAAGAGAACTGTGTTTTTCCCTAAGGGGGATGATGACACATTTTTTGACATTGAGCTTAAGGCCATGGTTCCGACACCAGTCGTTGGTGTCATTGAGGCCTTTCTGTAGGATGTCAACATCACTTGGGGAGTTAATAATAGCTCCCAACTTGCAATCATCTGCAAACTTTGCCAGCCAGAGTCCCTTTGTGTTGGCCTGAACTTCAGAGAGGTAGATAAGAAGCAGGAGTGGACCACTCGTGACTGGACAGCAGTCTGACTTGGAGTCAGCTACTTTCACACTGTGGGTTTTATCTGTGAGCTAGTTTGCAACCCACCTAGTGATATAGGGGTTGATACCTAGCTTAGTGAGTTTTTCTATGATTCCTGAGTGGGGAATGGTATCAAAGGCTTTGGCCAGATCAAGGTTGGCTGTATGAACCACCTTGCCTTCATCCTAAGCTCTGGCGACTGACTCAAAGAAGTCAATCAAGTTGAGCAGGCATGATCTACCCTTCACAAAACCAAGCTGTGTTGGATTCAGAATTTGGAGAGTCCCTATATCCTTGTTTATTAGGTCCATGATGATGCATTCCATAGCTATGCATATCAGACTTGTCAGGCTAATTGGGCAATAATTCCTGGGATCTGTAGCCACTCCTCCTTTATGGAGAGGAATGACTGTAGCAGTGCACTATTCAGTAGGGACAAAGGCTGAGGTGAGGCTGTGATTGAACAGGGCACACAGGTGAGGTGCCAGTTTACTCTGTAGTTCATGTAGAACACAGCCAGGGATATTGTCAGGGCCCATAGAAGCTGTATTCTTGGCCTTGGGCAGTGCGGTATTAACCTGTGCAGTAGTAATACTGGGTGCCTGTCAATCTACTGGTATTGTGATTGGTCCTTTGGGTGGGAGAGGGGTAAAGTTAGCACTGAATCTGTCAGTCAGTATATTGGCAACATCTGTTGGCTTGGTATAGGAGGTACCATTGTGCAGTTGCTCAGAGCAAATCTGTGTATTGCTGTGAAGATTCTTTACATAACTATAGAATGCCTTGTGGTTGTCTTTACTATCTGCTGCAATTCTGTTTTCATAGCTAGCTTTAGACGATTTGATGAGGGGATCTCAACGTTTTGTTGAGGCTGATAAGGGAGTTTTTCCAGTCTTGGGACTTTGCCTTATTCTGCAACAGTTTCCTCCTTCTGTTGTAGAGTTGGTTTGTGGCAGGGGACCACCAGTTTGGCTTCCTTTTTTTTTGAGGAGAGCGTCTTGGTTCTATTGGGTATGGCAAGATCCATGCATTTGTATACATGTTTGCACAGTGCATTGGTGTATGAGTCGGCAGTCATGCAAATATTCTCCATTTGCATAGGTGCCATGAAGTTAGCCATCTCTGTTTTTAGCAGCCCAAAGTTAGCTTTGGAGAAGTTTTTCATGGTGGTTACCTTTGGGGGGGTGGGGGGTGGGAGGGATGTGGATTTCCAAGGTGATTAGTTTGTGGTCGGCTCTTACCAGGGAAAAGTTGACTATTGGTGTAGAGCAATGGTCACTCGTGTTAGTAATGACCAGGTCAAAGATGTTACCTCTAGTGGGGATAAGAATGAGCTGGTCCAGAACATTGGAATTAATGAATTCCAGAAACCATTGGGCAAGTGTATTGGTACATGAGTAGTTTTCCCAGTTAATGGAAGGGTAGTTGAAGTCATCCAGTATGAGAGTGTTAGGATGGACCCTAATATTATCCATGGTGCTTAATAACGTGGAGTCTTGGGACATGGTTGGGGACCTATAGCAGGCTACAGCCTGAATCATTGTCTTACCCAATGTTAGCTTCACCTGAAGTTTCTCAGATGCATTATGTTGGGCTATAAGTCTGGAGGTGTGTACATCCTTTATGAATATGGAAACACCACTGCCTTTGGAGCTTCGGTCCAAGTTCTGAGGCCAAAAGGTGTGGAATGAATTATAGCCTGGTAGTGCAGGGGTGCTTTCTGCTGCCATGAACCAGGTCTCTGTTACAGCACAAATGTTGATGTTCTCCATTTTAAGGAGTGCTTTGAGTGAGTGCATTTTCATATGTTGACTTCTAGTGTTCAGCAGCATGACTCTCAGATTGCTTTTGTTTGTAGCTGTTATGGTGGTAATTTGGTCTTTGGAACACCACCTAAAAAAGGCACTATAATAGTGGCAAGAGCCTTGGCCAGTATCCAGAAGCCCAGAGGTAACAGATGCAGGCCATCTCTGGCAAAGCATCCAGGTCTGTCAATCATGTCATCCCAGGCAGACAGATACTGGATCCCCTTAGAATGACACCAGAAACTTAGCCAGTTGTTGAAATCAATAATTTTCTGCTTGTACTGTGGTATAATTCTGGGTGATGGTAGGATGCTGCTCAGGGCTAGGGTCATACCCGCCTGGCTACATAATCCAAGAGCTTCTCCATGTCTCTTTTCATGTAGTCCATGGAGGTATGTCTCACGTCATTCACACCCTCATGTACAATGACAGAGTCATATTTGTGCCTATTGTTGAGGGACCTGAGTGCGTGTGTTATGTGGTGTATCCTGGTGCCTGACAGGCAGCTGATTGTTACTTTCTCCTTATTCAACCTAGTGAGTGGGACATCAGTGTGCCTCACTATTTAATTACCTATGACTAGTGTATTGGGCATACTGTTTTGCCTTAGGGGCTTTGGTTGTGTGGCACATTGTTTAGGAGAATTATGTATCTCATGATTAGTGTTGTGCTGTGGTGATTGGGTGCATTTCTGCCTTGGAGGTCTCTGTTGTTTGAGTTGATTTTTATTGAGATCCTCTGCGAAGGTGGGTGTGTGGTTTGTGTTTTTATCTGAAGGCAGTGCTGGTGCATGCTCTGGAGGGCTATGTGTTCTATGTGGTGTGGTGAAAATGTTGGCCTTCTCCTCTACCTATCCCAACTGTAAAAGAAACTATGCATGTCTTAGTCTGCAGCACAAAGCAATGATGCTATATTCTCAAATAACAGTGAGCATGCATCTCTAAACTGTAAAAGGAAAGTATGCATGCAGCAGTCTACAGAACAAAAGAACAGTAGAGTATTTTAGTGTAGTCTTTGGTTGTGGGTTCAAAAAACACACTTCCTAAATATACAATACTGTTAGCTGCTTATCATTATTGGATTGCTGTACCAGTGGCACAAAGACCTTCTGTAAACTGTAATCAGCATAATTTTAGCACGCAAATGTGCATGTACACATCAAAGATTGGTGGTTACAATCTGCATTTTACTGTACCTCTGTTATAAACTGGGTAGTCTTAAAAATAAGGAAGAAACTTTTTAGGTGTTTGTAGTGTTAAAAGTAAAGGTAACAGAATAGAGTCAAATAACTTTATCAATGCTTTGTATGTTGCATATAGTTATTAATGTTCTCTATTTTTTCTCTCAGCCCAATCCTTTCCTCTCTCATTTTTTGTGTGTTTATTGTTTTTTTTCTTTTTTTTTTGTTTATTTATTTTTGTTTGTTTTTCCCACAGCACACTGGGGTAGGACTGCCCCATGGGATCCACTTGCCCCCACTCCACTGGCTACAGCACCATTTCTGAGCATGTGTGGTGTAGTAGCTGGTAGCACTCCCACTGCCACCTCTGCATTAGCTGGCCCCTCAGGTAGTTCTACCCCAGATGGTAGGCCTGTGACTCCCTCCAGGAGCAGTGTCTGAACAGATGAGTTTATCACCCATGACAAACTGCCATGGATGGTTCATAGGATCCTGTACTGCACTGTTGATTCATGCCTTTGCCTGATGGAGAATCTGCTCTCCATCCTTGTGCAGACCACATGCAGGAGGCACAGATGGTGGGCACTGCAGCCAGTGGTGCAGTTAGGTGTTAGTGACAACAGTCCACTGGTGAGGAATAGATTCTCACTGTCAACCACCTTGATGTGCATGTGGCCTAGATTTTCCACCCTCTCCTCATCCATGGTGTTCACCCATCTCATGTGTCCTTCACAGTCCCAGTCTCTTGTCTTGTTTGTCTTGTCTGTCTGCAATTGCTTCCTCACCTGTCCAGCTTAACTGACACAGACATTTATACAGCCCTTCCCCAACATTCCTCTATCTCTCAAAAAATGGGTACCTGTCCCACAAAAAAAAAATCATCCCATACATAGCGCTCCATTTCACACACATCTTCATGACACACATGATTTGTTCCAATTCTCAATACAACAGATTGTTTTGTAGTCACACCTCTCTCTGGAGGTGAAAGTCCAAATTCATACTATGAAAAAGTAATCCAGCACAAAGAGAAGGTAAAAAATAGATAAAGGCTTTATTGTGGCAACTCCATATAGAATAGCAAGCTGGTTTCAGCTGAAGATTCAAGCCTTCCTCAGTGCAACAAAATATTCCATTAGAGCACATCCTAGTGCCTGCCTTTATATCAATATATTTAAAGAGATACACCTGAAATAAATAAATAAATTATTATTAAACAGAACAACCAAGTCAAAATCTAGCTTAATTCATTAAGGCCAGGTCTAAATAAGGCTCCTAGCCTGAGAATACAAGAGGATTCCTTGTTATTTCATATTTCATGCCATCCTGCTTTGGAAGTTCTGTGCATCTGAATTTTGTCTATTATAGTGAAATTAAATTTGGCAATTGTGTGTGTGGTGGTATGTTTCTAATCTCACTTAAATGTTCACTTATGCGGTGTCTAAAGGGTCTTGACGTTTGTCCAACATAAAAAGATGAACAAGTACAGGTAGCTAAATAGATTATCCAGTCACTGCTGCAATTACCAAAAACTCTAATCTGATACACTTTAGAAGTATTAGAGCTAGTGAATTCTTTGGTTTTGAAAATGTGTGAACATGCGCTACAGTGACCACAAGGGACACAGCCTACTAATGTATCACCAAATAATGTTTTCTGCATTGACACAGGTGGATTGTAACATTTGTAGTGAGTGAAATATGAGTTAATGGTTCTGCCTCTGTGGTAGGAAAATAGACATCTGTCTTGAAATACCCCATTCAAATGTTCATGTGCAAGCAGAATGTCCCAATGATTTTTAATAATATCTCTAAATCTTGGAGTGTTACTACCAAATGTTGTCACTAGTCTGACTGGTTGTGATTCCTGTATCTTATGTTGAGTGGTTCTACTTTGGTATTCCAAACGTTGGGATCTCTCAGTTTTGTTTACCTGGGGTACAGTTTGAGAAATATGATGTTTATTGTAGCCTCTAATTATCAACCTATTTGTTAAATCTTGTTGACACTCTTGATGACTTTGTTCAGAAGAACATATACGTTTGATGCGTAAATATTGGGACTTGGGGATGTTGTTGATAATGTGGCGGGGATGATGACTGGAAGCATGAAGTAAAGTGTTATATTTTGGAAATTTTCTATGTACCCGAGTTTCCAAAGTATGATCTTCTTGTCGAGTAACAATTATATACAAAAAAAATTATTTGTTGATATTCAATGTTTAGTGTAAACTGAATATCCCATCTGTTATTATTGAGATAACTAACAAATTCATGTACATATGTTACATCACCCCGCCACACCATCCAACAATCATCCAGATAACGTCTCCAAATGTCCAACTCATCTAAAAAGGAGTTATTGTTGGTGTCATTAATTAACTGCTCTTCAAAACACCCCATGTATAGGTCAGCATAAATCGGAGCAAAAGATGCCCCCATAGCTGTGCCTCTGACCTGCCAATAAGATTTACCAAAAAAATAGAAAATATTTTTTGTTAAGACATGTTCTGTTAGGGTAAGTAGAAACTTATTGAAACCCGGAGTATATAGTTTAGATTTCTCTAGCCAGTATTGAATGGCCTGTAGTCCAGCCCCATGTGGTATACTTTTATAAAGGGAGGTGACATCCAGTGTACAAAGATACCAGTTAGATTCCAATTGTGTATCCTGAATGATATTCAAAAATTCGGTGGTGTCTTTTAGTCTGGACCTAACCATAGACAGTAACATTTGTAAGTATTGAGTCAGGAAGGCAGACAGAGGTTCAGTTAAAGAACCCTTCCCAGATACAATTGGTCTACCTGGTGGACATGTAGAATTTTTATGTATCTTTGGGAGTAGATATAAGTACTGAGGGATCGGGTCTGAAACCTTAATTGTTTTGAGTGTTTGTTGACTGATGATGCCTTCCTCCATGGCTAGATCTAGAAAGGAGTCAATATGTTTTTTTAAATTTGGCGTGGGATTAACAACCATATGTATATAGAAGCGGGCATTGGATAGTTGTTTGTCTGCCTCAGCCTGATACATCTCCCAATCCATCACTACAATGCCACCTCCCTTATCAGCTGGTAAAATGACTATATTATGATTAGAACTGAGTTCATGTAATGCTTGATGTTCTTGCTTTGTCAGGTTATGTCTGATTGATTGATATTCTTGAGATAAATGCAAATCCTTAAGAACACATTATTTAAATATAGCCACATGTTTATCCATAGGGGGTTGGAACTCAGATTTTCCAAACTGAAACCCAGTAGATGTTTGAGCATTTACAGTATCTGAAAAAATATTTTGAGATTAAGTAATCTACAAAAATGATTCAATTCATTAACTAGAACATGCTCAGGTACAACAAAAGTAGGTACAAAATTGAAACCCTTGTTTAGTACTTTATTATGTATATCTGACAATTCGTATCGAAGAAATATTGTGTTCAGCAAAATTTGTATGTTAGTCTTGAAAAAATGGATAGCTATGGTTCTTTCCTACATCCTTCCTGCACATTTCTGACTTGCTTTCAATTTGTTTATTCCCCTGCTTACGTCCCATTTCAACACTTTCCTGTCATTTCTTTTCTTTAAAGAATTATTGTACGATGGTCCATAGTGCACACCAATGTAAAGCAATGGTAAAAGGCAGCAAAATAAGTAGATATATTTAAAGTATCATACACACTTGAAAAATGATTACTTCCAACTGTATAGAAACCCAGTACCATCTGCCTCCAACAACAATGCATTAACACCTGCTGCTACAGAGTAATTTACCTATCAGATGTATTTAATATAGTCAATAGTAAATGACACAATTTAGGAAAGATTTCCCTTTGTACTTTCCCGTGCTTGCTCCTCATATCACTAATGTCATATCTTCTTCATTAAATTTTTATGAAGCAGCATTGAGTGAATCCTCATGAGATGTTTTATAAAGCATTATTGAGCAATACTCATTTAGTTTGTACATTAGTAGTGTATATTTTTGGCTGTCTGTGTCCTGTCTATTAGCTGGGTGACCCATTCGACCGATTTGTTCAGTGCTGTTCAACGTGCAAACAAAATTCCCATAGAAGAAGCTGTTTGTGCTAAGCAGTGCATTGGGTTCCTATTACGTTGTCGAATCCTTGAAACTTCGAACCTGAGAACATCAAACTCATATGTTCAAAGTTTCAAGAATTCAAATGTAAAAAAAAATAAATAAATAAAAAACCTAAAACCTACCTAACTGTTGCAAGCAGGGGCAAGCTCCCCTGCACCCCGTACATGGGGGGCTGCTGCCCCCACACCACGCTCTTTAAATATGGAAAAGAAAGATTTCCCTTTACCACACTGTAGTGCGATCTCAGAGTTAGTATATTTAAAGAGCAAGGGGTGTGGGGGGTGCAGCCCCCACATGGTAGTGTAGGGGGGGCTTGCCCCCTGCTTGCAATACTTTATTTATTGTTTTTTGTTTTTGTTTTGTTTTTTACTGTTATTGAAGTTCTGAAACTTCAAACAAAGTTATGGTGTTCGAAGTTTCAGAACTTCGATAATGTAATAGGAACCACAGTGCATCACCTAAACAGTGCATCACAAAACAAAAAGGAAAAAAGTATAAAATGGGGAGAATTAGTTAAAATGCAGAAAATCAATCTATGACATACAGAGTAGAAACTTTCAGTACACATGAGATATGACTACATAGGTCTGGATCCCAACTCTCATTGCAATGCACTGCCTCAAAACAGGAAGGGGGACTTATCTATCTTTGCTCCACAAACACCTTTGCAGCAAATCCATGACATTATTCATCACACAAACAAGTGCAACTGAATGTGCACTGTTATTACGTCAAGACCTGTTATTTGTAAATGTATTCTATGTAAGATGTAGTGCACTTACTGATCATAAAACCTGCTATGACTATTCCTTGCAAATATATAGCTATGTCCTACCTTTCTGTGTTTCATGGTCATTCATCAGTTATCTGACCAGTACTCAGAGCTATGCAGTGTTCAAGCCAGTCTATATAATTTACCTTAAAATGTATGAAGATATTCACTGGTGACAATATGATATGCAGTTGACATCAAATTAATGGAAAGTTGGATGCCACAAACAAGCATAGACTGCTGTTTTGGGAATGAGGAACAAAGGTGGGTTCCTGTCTTGGAACATCTTTTAAGTGGGTTGGAGCCAGGCTGAGCTACTGTTATGGCACAAACAAGGCTATGTTGCCCTTGTTACTCTCCTTGTTTTGCTTCCTGCTGGCTTGACCTTGTGAGGGTGGTGAAGTTGGAAATGGCTATGTGTCTCATTACTTTGAACTTCTATGATTTCCCATTTCAAATGCATGGTGCTAAACTGAGGGCATGCAGTGATCATAATTACTTTGGGGAGGTATGAATGTGTGAATCATTGAGACCTGAGACTACTACCTGCTAATGGACACATACAAGTCAAATAACTCTCTGCTGTCATATGTGACATTAATTTCTGTACAAATTTCCCACCTTGTAGTTGCCTATTGTACCAAGTGATGGAATACAAGGACATGTCATAATATTATTGTACAATACAGTACATGTTCAGGACTTACTTTCTGAATGCAGCAGTTGACATAGTGTCAGTTCAGGGCTGACTGTAATGCAAGCAGTACACAGCCAATACATAAGGAGGTAAAGGCTGTGGCTTTAACTTGAGGCTGGCAGAGGTCACAGGGCTTCTGTCCACCCTGTAGCACTCTACAATGTCTATGTCATGTATGTTGTGATAAGTTAAATGTGGCCTGAAAACTGTTCTCTGTCTTGGCCTAGGCATATTGGCAGTTGCAGCAACATTGCCTGCAGCCTGTAGCAAATACAAATGAGTTAAGCAGCAGCAGCAACTCCTAACATTCTGTCTTTGTAGACTTTCTGTGTCTGTACTCCACTACATTTGAAATCTACAGGAAAAAATAGCATGGAGTCTAAATGGTTGGTCAATAACTTTTTAATAGCTTCACCAGACTGGTTGATTAGCATGCAGTTAAGCTACTTATGCTGTAATTAGTATCTTTGAAACACAGCCTAGATAGAAGCAGTCCATTAATAATCAACTCCATCATAAAAAGGCAAACATGTTGCTAACCAAACTGATAGTGAGGGTACTTGCTACATGTTCAGCAAAGCAAAAATGTTCCCAAGCTATCTTTACAGAGGTGTAATAAACTCCAGCAGTTGTGCTCTCATTTTTCTACCTACATAATGCATATGCTGGAATATATTAATGAATAATATAAAGCAAAGCCTTTTACACTTTTTATCTGTATGCATTAGTTAGACATGTACTGATGGCATGAGCACGTTTGTCAAGCCATTTCAGATGTAGAAATGATTGAAAATACATGAAAATAGTAAGCTGTGTGATACATATGTACAAATGTTTCAGGGACAGGTCTTTTGAATGCAATTCAAATGTGTTTGATTAGCAAAATGTTTCATGTGCCTGTTCTATAGTGGGTGGGGGAAGCAAAGAAAAGTTACTGTTATATCACAAACTAAAATGGACTGTTCTTTTGTGGGGGTGGCACAGTTAGTTACTGCTATGGTGCATATACAGATATGCTGCCCTTACTACTCTCCTTGCTTTTCATCCTGCCTGTTGTTAGTATTTCACATATGTCATATGTGTTATGTTTTTCCAGTGGGTAATACTAACTGCCTACCTTAACTGCTTTATCCGGTAAGAGTTACTTTGTAGTTATGTGATAGGTATGCGTATTATCATTCTGTTGTGTTTTAGGACCAAAAATGTCATTGAGGTGCAGACCCCACTTCAGTGAGACAGAAAACACAATAATAGTGGAAGCGCTATGTCAACATGATGCTTTTCTTCTTGGAGCAGTCATCCCAATATGCCAGAGAGGCTGAAGATATGGCAGCAAATCATTGCTAACATAAATGCCATGGGCAGCACAGTCATACTTATGAACAGATGCACCATGGGGGCCACTGGCATGTTCACATCTGCTTGGAGGCATGCAGCTGCAGTTGCCCGAGACCAGAGGGTAGCAGGGGTGGGCCTGCTGAAGACCCACCTCTCACCCCAAATGAGGAATTCACAGGACAACTCAGAGCAGAGTGACCCATAATATGTCATTGATGTGGGTCCACCTCCTTCTCAGTCCCAGGAATAGCTTCTAGGTAGGCTTTGTTATATGACCAGTTCAATATTGTCGTATAGTAAAACAATTGTGATAAATGTTACTTCTGTGTCATATGTGTTGTTTTGGGGGGGGGGGGTTGAATATTAGTACAGTGATAAACTCAGTTTGAAGTTGTCAGCCATGTTCTTGTTAAAGTAACATGTCATGCTGATTAAGAGGAGTACATGTAGTACCTCCTAGCTTACTCTTAAATGTGATGATGTTGGCCTTACCTCTTGCTTAACTTACTTCAAGACTGTCAGGGATCCAGAAATGTATGCATCCTGCAGGTGGTAAGCCAAATCAAGTTATTTCAGTATGGCAGATTAATTTCTAGAAATCCAATGTGTCATTTTAGGCCTGTTGTGTGTATGGCTGTGCTGTCTGTAATAGTGGTAGCCCTGTTAGTTGTTTAGCATATATTGTGCTGTGGTAGTACAGGTATTAAAGTATGCCTGTGTTTCTCCCTTTTTATCACAGGTGATCATGGCAGTGCGAGTGTGGGCTCTGTGCCACCTGATGTATTTGTCTCATCAGACACTGGTGATGATGGTGGTGAAACTGAGGCACAGTCAATGGATGTAGATGTTGAATCTAATACAGAGATTGACATCCAACCACCCCTTCTTTTTCCCCAGATACACCCAGTAGCTGTATGCCTACCCAGTCCACTGACGTCACAGATATAGGAGAGGTGGAGGGTGATGACATTGAGCAGGAAAGTATGGCTACTGCTGCTTCTTTGCCTGCGGAGTCTAGCCATAGCCAAAATGTTGGCAAAATGCCATGCAGGATGGTTGATAGGGGTGCTGGGAGATTGCCTGATGTCCCTCCTCCACTTGCTGCAGGTGTATATTCCCAAGTCACTCAATGTATGTTTAGGGCTATCATGAAGGCACAGGCACCCTTAGGAAGGTGTTCCAGACAAATGTTCAGGGTTGTGGATATGGTGCAATTTGACATGCATGACTGTCTCCACTGTGATGATGATTCCCTGGATCAGATGAATGACAAGTTGGAATAAGAGGTGTCTGTGATGGACCGAGGAATGTCATGGAATGAGCAGTGTCTGTGACGGAATGTATGCTGGGAGGGGGAATGACATTATTGTGGGCATAGGTCAGCTACAACATCTGCTGAGAGCCAAAATAGCCATTCCTGATCATGATCCTACAGTGGAAGTGCATCCATGGGTCCATCGGGCAGTGTGCTGTCCAGACGTGGCAGGCCATGGGGTCGGGGGCCTGGGCATTCCCATGAAGAAAGCACATCCAGCAGACATTGGTCATGCTCAGGTAGCAGCACTTCATATGACCTTCGATGTGGAGGTGTCAGTGCAACTCCTGGCAGAGGCAGTTCCCATGGTCAGGTTCAACAATGATGAACTGCCACCTCTACCATGCATGGCTCACACCTGTCGAACATACCAAAACATAGAGCTAGTACTGAGATTGGCTCTGTTAATACAGACTCTCACACACCACTTTCACATGGATGGCCCCAAAAGACACACATACAGCCTGTCTGCTTCCCTTTCTCCTTCACATATACTCACTGACCTTTTGTGTCAGCCTAGGCCTCATGCCCCCCTCCCCCCCAGCATGCTGTGCAAGTAATGATAATTGTGCTATATTCTGTTTTTTTCTCTTTTGGATTCAGGGATACAACAGCTTTGTGTCTGATGCACAAGTGCATAGCTGCATTAGTGCCTAATATATCTGCATTTGTGTTGTTGAATTGATAATTGTACCTATCAGTTATATTTGCCTTGCCAAATGACACAGTGGATAGCATCATCATGACAGTACTTTCTAGTGTATTCTCTTGTAAGGGTAGTGAAGTCAGGAACTGCAATGTGTGTCAATAGTTTATAACTTTTCTCTCTAATGTTTTCCAGTACATACTGTATGTTTGGTGCACATCATAAGACACGTCATCACATTCAGATCTCAGGATTGTATGATAGCACTGTAGTTAAATTCATCAGAACAGTAATACAGTATCATGTTCTCTTCTGCAGGAACCTCACCAGACACATGCAGCAGCTGAACAGACCATGGGGCTTTCTCATCAAGATAACATAAAGCCTAGTAACTATGACATGATGTATGTGGGTAGATTAAAAGACATGTCTTTGTCATCTGTCTATCTCATTACATTGTAACTGCTATTCTAAGCCTATTACTTTTGGTTTAAGCACTTGGGCTTCAGGCCATTTGTCTTACATTAAGAAGGTTTGTAGTCTACACTCTGGTGTGAGAAAAGGGTAGCCTCTCCCTTTCTGATATGGGAATTTCTGGTTGAATGCTCATTGTGGCTGTTTTTCTAAGTCTCTTTGTTATGGTTTAAGCACGTGGCCTCCAAACCAGTTATTTTACATTAGGAATGTTTGTGGTGTAGACTCTTGTGACAGGGGAGGATAGCCTACACCCTTCTAAACTGGGAATTACTGTCTGAAGGCTTATTGTGTCTGATATTATGAAAGTGTCTTAGTTGTGGTTTACGCATTTGTGTTCCAAACCACTTATTTCACACTAGGAAGGTTTGTTGTCTACACATTTGTTGGAGTAGTCTAGTGAATTGCTGATTTATTTAAACTGTTCTTCTGTTGTGATTGTTATTTTCTGCACTTTGGATTTCTAGTACATCTAAATTTTTTAACATAGGCTAAATTCACGCTTGCTGAATCTAGACTGTTTGTTATCATTGGAGCACCAAAACAAGCCCTCTTACATTAAGATGCCTCCCCCACCATCTGGTAGACTTGTGCAGCCAAGAACCCATTTGACATAACTATTTGCTGGAATAAGGTTCACTGTTGGCCTTTCGCCTTTTTTTATACCTATTTTAAAATAGTTTAACTTCACTTGTATTCCAGCATTGTGTTTTGGGTTGTTTTCCCTCAGTTTACTGTTGCTACTCAGAGCTTGCACTGCTGCCCTGCAAGCAAGTCAATTGGTTATTGTGAAACATTGACACATTTTTGCAACCCTAGTCCTCCATACCATAGAAACATTTTATTATTCTTACACAAAATCCTTGTCCATCTAGCCCACACCCCACCAGGTACTACAGTATATACCTTCCATAATGGATGGACAGTTTCCCACCATTTCTCCAGGCAGCCTGATGTACATGGGCATCCTGAGGTAACAGAGCAATTGCTCATGTATACTGGCTACCAGTTACTGCTAAAACAAACTAATACAACATTTGAGAGCTGTATCTATGCAATGAATTTGGAATCATTTCTCTCACATAACAAACCACATATCATTCATGTTGTCAGCACACACAATTCACCTCCTGTACATAAGTTCACAACACATAAATCCACATGCATGGAGGTACTCGCAAGAAACCTAACTAAAGATCGGAACCTTCCTAAGCACAAACCCACTGCACACAGTGCAGCCCAACAGAATCCACTACACATAATAATACACACCAGTGTCTCAGCCAATATGTCCCTTAGGCAAAACACCTCAAAACCAAATGTCTTGCTCACAAGTGACCCCATAGTGAGATGCAGAGATGTTCCCTTCCCCAGACTGGACAAGGAGAAGGTCACAGTCAGCTTGTCAGGTGCCAAGGTCCGTCAGTTCATGCATGCACTCAAGTCTCTCAACAAATACCATTATGACTCTGTCATAGTCCATGTTGCAATGAATGAATGGAGGTGTTCCTCATTGTATTATATGAAGGTGCTTGCCTCCCCCATAGTGGCCTTTTTGGGCAATATCAAAAGTCCCAACATAAAAGAATCCACTATAGACACACTGACAGTTATGTTGCTTAGTGAAAGGAATATAAATCAGTAACTGCAGTAACTGGAAGAACTCCTTACTTTGGAGGTTCTCCATGTCTGTGAAGTCACAAAGACATGGTTCAAGGTTGCAGACAGCACCCTGGCCATGCTGGGGATGCAATGCCTTCCACATTTTCACTAATCAAAATGAGCATGAAAGAACCAAAGGCAAAGGTGCATACATCTTCATTAAAGACAACTACACTGCAAGACTGGTCAAAGAGTACAACTCTGTAGTGCTACTCCAAGTCCAACTAACTGCATGTAAAACCTCCTTCCATATCATGGATAACTACAGGTTCCTCACCATGAACCATGAGGACCACTTTGCTACTTGGACTTAATGAAGTCACTCACTAGACAGCCAAACACCTTGGTCATGTGTGGATTCAACTATCCTTCCATCGATTTGGAGTCATATATGTGCACAAACGCATTAATCCTAAGGTTTTTTGGATTTTGTTTATACACATGCTGTGTAACAGATAGTTTACAGCCCAACAAGGGGCCTGAATATTATAGACTTTGTCTGACCAACATAGTGGTTCTCTGCAATAACTCCTGTTCATTGGCCTCCCTGGTCAGACTAGATCACAATTCAGTCTTGTTCACATTCACAATCATAGCCAACACCCCTTCTAGAGCAGAAAGACTGAAACACATATCCAAAGCAAACTATAGGCTCTAACCGATGCCATGCCAAGAGTTGCATCCCCGCTGGTACCACTGTCAACAATACAGAGGTGTACACAAGTGGTCTGTATAAACAGTTACACAAATGTATAGAGTTGGCTGAATGTAAATGGATCAAAACAAGTTCCTCTCAGGAAACAAGCCACTCTGGTGGGCATCAAGCATGCATAAGTTATACAACATGTGGAAGAAAGTAATGTCTAAGAACAAGAGGGAACTGACTCAGCAGAGGAAGGATATTCTCCACAGCTTGAATAAGGAGATTAGCTATCTTAAAAAGTCCTTTAAAGCCACATACAAACCTAAAATAGCATCCTTAGATCAAGGTAATCAGGAGGCATTCTTTAGCTATGTCAGAAATCTAAAAGTGATGGTCCGGCTCTGTGTCAAATTATTAGTGGATGTAACACTCATACTGACTCTGAAGACATCACCAACCTGCTACCAGACAGTTTGGGGCAAACTTCACCTCCCCTGCCCCCACAGATATACCGCAAAGTACACTTGTCACCAGTTCTTTACCTAGTAACCTCCTATGAACGTAAGGTGATGTTTGCCTGGGCTTTAGGACAATGTCTGATCCTGGGCTGAAGGGCTGGTTGCATATGCAATAATCTGATATAGCTGATTGCATCAGCATTGTCTGTTGAGCATATATTGATAACAGTGTCCTGCATGCTGATGTAAAAGGATATATGTAATGCCAAGTAACATCTGTCATACACACACACATTTGACTGAAGTGAGAACAGAATCCCTACCTCTCTAAGTACACACACTACAGAACACAGTAGTCTACACAAGCGCGACAGCACACGTCTGACTTTTACATCTCTGCAGGTCAACTTATAGTGGATGACATCAGCAGGCCATGTGGGAGATAGGAGGGTGGGAGGGTTGCATAAAATAGATGTGTAGGGTTCTGCAAGTATGAAAAGACTAGCAAGACATCAGCAGGCCATGAAGCAGACAAGATGTTGGGAGCACTGCATGAAACTGATGTGTAGGCTTCTGCATGTATGAAAAGGCTAGGAAACCATGGCATTGGAGTAGTAACTGTATGATAACACATCTACTCTACTGAGTAGAGACACATACATGCACCAAGTTGACAGCAGTGAGAATAGAACCCCTACCTATCTAAATATACAGATTATAGAACTCAGTATTTTATGCAAGCACCACAGCACAAGTCTGATTTTTACAATGCTGCAGGTGAACTTATGTTAGATGACATCAGCATGCCATGTGAGTGACAACGGGTTGTAAGGCCTGCTTAGGCACAAAGATTCATAGGTTCTTATGAGGTAAGTAGCCTAACTGTAGATTGTGTCCTATGTGCATAGAAGCATAGTTGTGTAAAAATACAAGTACTCTTATTGAGCAAAGTTGGATATTTGAGTTTAGCAGAGCAAGGTTGTCAGCACCACTGACTGGCCCTGTCCATGAGGAAGCACACACATTATATATTACACTTTGCAGTGTGGTTGATATATATGTGTAAAAAATACTGAGCTCCCAGGGTTGTATGTCTTGGGGGGGTGGGACAACATATGTACGTATTGTTAATATATGACATATACTGAGAATGTGCCCTGAAAAACTGATCATATGTGGGGAGGATTAGCTGAATGTGGACTGCCACCTCCAGAGAGAGAGAGAGGGGACAACAATGTAATCGTGATTTATAGCCTGCTGGACAAAATCAAGTGCATCATCTTAAAATGTTTGCAACATGGAGAGCTATGTATGGAACATTTTTTTTTGGGACAGGTTCCCTTTTTTTTGGAGAGAGAGAGGAATATTGGGGAAGGGACATAGGTATATCTGAGGTAGGTAAGTTGGCAAGGTGAGGAAACAATTGCGGACAGACAGCACATACAAGACTAAACACAGGGACAGTGAAGAACATAAGAGGTGGCTGAACACCATGGTCTGGATAAGGGTGTGGACCTCGCAAACCCATGGACTTCAAGCTGGATGACAGTGAGAATCGAGTCCTTTCCCACTGGACTGTTATTACTGTGACTTCACTTCAGTGATGGCCGCAGTGTCTGATGTCTGTGTCTCCTTGTGTTATTCAGTGCAATGATGGATCCCACATAGGTATGCATCCACAATGCAGCACTCAGTCCTAAGCACCAACCCTGGCACTTCTTCTTAGGTGATAAAATTGCCCCCTCTGCCACTGCTCCCAGAAGAAAGGGGCCAGGTAGTGCAGAGGCAGCACAAAGTGTACTATCAAGTTGTGGCTCAGACGTGCTGGGCCTTGGTGCCATAGCCAGTGGAGTGGGAGTGAGTGAATCCCTTGGGCCAGGTCTACCCCACTGTGCTGTGGGGAAAGAAAAAATATAGAAAATAAGGGTTGATTTGAAAAGTGTTCATGTTGTCTTATTTGCTTGTTTAGGCTGAGGAAGGTAGTCTTTCAGTTTTGTGTTCTCACTTTTGTATTTGTAGACAGCAGCTTTTGCTTACTGTATAACCTACTAGTTGCAGATATGTGTCTATTTAGGACAAGATAACAGTGCCCTACAGGCTAGTGTAAAAGGTTCACTGCAAAATCCAGCAACTACTCACAAACAGGCACCCCCCCATTTAACTGCAGTGAGATAAAACCCCTACCTATATAAGTACAAACACTATAGAACACAGAACTTAGCAAATGTCCCACAGCTCAAGTTCAACTTGAAGTGTTTCAGACAACACTTTATATATGATGGCATCAGCAGTGTCTGTTGAGGACAAGATAACAAGTGCCCTACAGGCTACTGTAAAAGGCTCAATGGTAAGTCCAGCAACAGTACACACGCCAGTTTGACTGCAGTGAAGATAGGACCCCTTCCTCTCTAGGTACACAGACTATAGAACATGGTACTTAACACACTGTAAGTGAAATTATAGTAGATGACATTGTAGGCCATGCAGGAGAAGCAAGAGACTTGCATGAAATGGATGTGTAAGCTTATGCAATTCTCACAAAACTGACAAGCCATGCCATTGGAGAAGTAACTGTGGGATAAAACATCTGCACTTCTGTGTAGACACAGCTGACTGAAGTGAAAATAGAACCCCTCCCTATCGAATGAAACAGACTATAGATCAATGGACTTAATGCATACACCATGGCACAAGTCTGATTTTGTCAGGACTGCAGATGAAATTATAGTGGATGACATTGGAGACAAGAGGTTGGGAGGCCTGCATGAAATGGGCATGTAGGCTTGTGGGAGTCTCAAGAAACTTGCAAGTCATGCCATTGGAGAAGTAACTGTGGGATACACAATTCTGCTGTTGTGTGTAGACAAACACACACATAAACACACACAAGCACTTGACTGCAGTGAAAATAGAACCCCTACCTAAGTACACAGAATACAGAAGACAGTACTTATCACACACACCACTGTACAAGTCTGATTTTGGCAGGACTGCAGGTGAACTTATAGTAGATTATATTGCCAGACCATGTGGGAGACAGGAGGTTGAATAGCCTGAATAGGTAAATTGTTTCATAGTGCCATCTGGAGGTTAGTAGTCTTGTAGCAGTAGGCCACTTGGAAGCCTAGCTGTGTAACAACACAAGTACCCTTATTGAGCATACTTGTCTGTTTGAGTTTTGCAGAGCAAGGCTGTGAACACCACCAAGTGGCCATGCCCATGAGTGAGCACACAACATTATGTTTAACATTTTGTACTGTGGTTGACATATGTGTGGAAAAAGTAATGAGACACCAAGGTTGTAGTGCTTGATTGTGGTGGTTTGGAGGAATAAATGGATGTATTGTAAACATATGACATATATTTATATTGTGATCTTAGTTTGTAATGTTTCCACATGTAGTTTTATGTCATACAAAAGATCTGGACAAGAAAAAACAATAATACAATATTGGATATACAATTCCATAGCTCGATGAGCATTGGATTTGTGCAATGGTTAACAAAGTGTACATGCATGCAAAATAGGCCTGCTTGCATGCAGGGAAGCAGTGAGCAAACACGAGTTGCATTGCTAATGTTTGCTGCTATACTCCAGTCTCATCTGAACTCCAGGCCAGCTTTTCAAGATAGTTAAGAGAATTAATTGAATGTATCCATTTTCTATTTTTGAGTGTCTGCTTTCTAGGTAATCTGTTTTTCCCTGTTTCCACAATGTTGAGCATCACCCAAACAAGATTAGCTTAGCCAAACCATTTTTTAGGATGCAGCAAATTGCACAAAAGTGAAATTAAAAGAAGACAATCAAGAAAACATACTAAAACTAAGGAACACATATGCAAAATCTGTAAAAGCACAGTAAACATTGCTAGTACACAAAAGTACCACATTACAAATTTCTACATATGTCAGAATTTGAACTCTCACACCAATACAGCTTCAGAAAACAGGGGGATGCCTTAGAACTCTTTGCAACACAAACGGTTTTGGATTAATGAATTTAAGTCATTCTTCACACATCCAACTGCATCAGAATGTACATTGCTAGCAAACTATCAGCTTTGATTTGGTACATTTTATTCTCTTTACTATATTTGGATATAAAGCAGTTATTTATCACACAACCTGTCATAATTATGCTTACAAATATAGAGCTCTGTCTTACCTTTCTGTGTTTCATGATCATTCATCAGTTATCTAACACACCCAGTGTGTAAGTCATTTAAATCATTGGTCTTAACATGTGAGAGAATATTAAATGGGAATAATATGATTTGCAGTCCAGGTTGGATGGCACAAACATGCATATACTGCTCTTTAGCACGTAGCATAGCTGAATTACTGTTATGGCAGGAATAAGGATACACTCCTGTTTGTGGGTGGAGTGGTGGGACAAAGCTCAGTTACTGTTATGACACAAACAAACCTGAAGTCTGAAACTGCAATGTGTATCATCACTTTCTAACTTCTGTCTTTAATTATTTACCAGTACAAAGGTATGCAGGGAACATCAGAATTCTTCAGAGGTATGACTGTGTGAATCTTTTATGCTTGAGGCCTACTAATTACTAATGGGCAAATATAAGTAAAATAAGTGTCTGGTGTCACATGTTAAGATACTTTATGTACAAATCCACCACAAATTATTTGTTTGCTGTACCAAGTCAGGACATATAAGGATATGCCATAATATTATTAAAGAATACACCCTAGATTCAGAACTTACCGTGCAAATGCAGCATTTGACACACCTTCAGTTCAGGGATGACTCTGTCTGATGCAAACATTCATTCAATGAAAATGAATTGGCCAGTGACAGATTCCGAGTATATTTATGCC
This sequence comes from Protopterus annectens, assembly GCF_019279795.1. Taxonomy (NCBI): domain Eukaryota; kingdom Metazoa; phylum Chordata; order Ceratodontiformes; family Protopteridae; genus Protopterus; species Protopterus annectens. The sequence continues at coordinate 926,525,589 of NC_056726.1, forward strand.
CACAGGCATCTACCAAATCCAGCAATTACAGCAACATTGTTGACTACATTCTAATCAGAAGCTAGTGTCAAAAAATTAATAACAATAATAATGACCAAAACCACATAATTCACATTTGTTTCACACAAACATACAGTAGTCAAAAGTATTACAGGTTACTTCTCACACACAAACACACACACACACACACACACACACACACACACACACACACACACACACACACACACACACACACACACACACACGTCTTGCAAAGTCAGAATGACTGTTTAAAAATGACCAAATGGTAAGAGCATAAGGTGCTTTCAATCACATCAAGAGCATAAGGTGCTTTCATTCATATCTGCTAACATCCACCAGCAGTTATAACCACATTGGTGACTGGTTACAATCATTATTTTTAAGAAAAAATAAATTATCCTGAGGATTCAATGAACTCCATGTAGACTTAGAGTGAAGGCTACATGGAGTTTATATGTTTGCGCGACAAGCAGCAGTACTAATTGCAAATGCATGCCATGCATTACACTTAACACAAATACAAGCACAGTTTAGTGGCAAGCAACAGTGTTGAAAACCAGGACACCATGTAAAGCAGCACAGGCACCTGCAGACATGTAAACCCGTTTACCTACAGGCAAACTAGTTCTCTGTGATTACACAGATAGCCACAATAATTACCAGGGTTTAATATAAGGCAATGAATACAGTTCCAATACATTTTAGGAAAGTGTAGTCAGTGCAGAGTAGTGTGCAAACCTTTTTTATGCATAATGAATAAATGTTTTTTCAGTGATCAGCAAGGGCACATAGACTTCATTATAAATACTTATTCAGGGGAAGTGTGTGCATTGAAAAGGGCCACAGACATGAATTGTATGGAATGAACACAGAGTAAGAGGAGAGGTGAGGCATGGTAATGTATGGCAGATGGCATTTCTATGTACATACACCACAAAAACAAGACAGTTGTACTATGAACAGAAATCAATTATCTATATGATACAGTACATATTGCTGTTTACACCTCCTATGTGGTTATAGTCATATCATCACACAGTTATTGATATTATGTGACTGTCACACAAGGTGACATATCAATGGAGAAGATTTTTTGTGATATAAGCATCCTCTCATGATCATTGGAGAGGATATTTATCAAGGATGGTATATACAACAGGAAGTAGGTAGATATTGTGAAGATGTGTACAGAATGAGTTGCCTGATTATGAATGTAATGTCAGCATAGTTCTCAACCAAGCAGGCTATATAACAACAGGTTCATGGACAACAGAAGACAGAAGCATACACTATCATGGACAATATCAGAATAATACCACCATTTTCTGTGTCATTGACATAAAATATGTGATTGTGAGTTATTATACATGGTTCTGCAAGACCATACTTGTATAACTGTCATGATTCGTCAGTAATCTGTAAGGGGAATCAAGCACACCTTCCTCAAAAGTAACATCTTTCAGAGGTGTTAAGAGGGACACTGTTACACCTGTATTTTAAATTTTGAGCAATCCTGGCTAGTTGACAGGTTTGCATAGCATATATATGCACAGTCTACACTTTCATGAACGTAACCCATAATATCAATGTTGTCAATCAGTAATGTATTTATTCTGTGCATCACAGGAACACATATCACACATACATCTTGTATAAGACCCAGAAGGGGGATCTGTACTGTCAACTCTTAATGGTTATGCATCGAAAAGCATACCTAGGAATGACCAGTAAGATGTGTGGGATTTCACTATGGTAAAAGTAATACACTTCAGTAACACATCCCTGGAAGATCGTTGAGAGGTACATGCAAAAGGGTACGTTGTACTCAACTATTGGTATGATGAGGGCTGACAACAAAGGGGCTATAATGCCCTATGATGTGGATGTCCTGCACATACTCAGGAGTTGTGCTATATACAATGGATTAGACAACTCTTTGAGCACATGGTGATGGATGTTCCACATACCATCTACCTGAGTACACCACAAGGTCTGCTACTAGGGGTTTGCTGTCTATATTGTAATTATGTTGTGTCTTTGCTTTCATAAAGAAACTAATCTCCCTATGAATTTTTACATCTACTGTGTCTCCATGGCTCTGGCAACAATCCTTTGTGTGTTTTAATATTGTCTGCACTATACCAATGCACATCTTGGATTCAATAATTGCCCACATTTTGTAGTCCTCCACAAAGCTGGTTAACATAAAGCCTTGATTTCTAAGACTGAAATACTGAACAGGAAAGGGCCTAGTGCAGAATCCTGAGGTAAGGACCTGGTCACCGGACTCTAGATAAAAGTGACTTCACATGCTTTGACATTATCTGTCACACATACCTCTCAATCTGGAAACATCAAAAACCTGGACAAAGGCCTATGAAAAGTAGGCACGACTGTCCAAAAATCTGTACTGCTACTAACATAACATGTGCATGCATAATTATGTAGCCCCACCCCTCCAGTGGAATTGTGGGATACCTACATTCAAGTACAAATTAAAGAACAGACAAAATATAAAACTTGTATATGTGTGCATGGAGGTATGTGTGTGTACATCATATATATATATATATATATATATATATATATATATATATATATATATATATAGATATATAGATATATATATATATATATTCACACACACACACACACACACACATATAGATATACATATATATATATATATATATATATATATATATATATATATATACCGATATATATATATATATATATATATATATATATAGATATATATATATACATATATATCTATATATATATATATATATCTATATCTATATATATATATATATATATATATATATATATATAAAAACATATATTTCATGTATATGGGACTTAAGTTCCCACATTTGTACAGCACATCAGTGCCGTTCTGGCAAAGCAACAGAGAAAAGAGACTCTACATTGTTTTTTTTCCCTGTCATTATAGTCTCTTAATGCACGAAACATAGACAAGGTCCAACATCATGGGGGTACAAAGACTCAAAAATAGGGGCAGTTTTTATTGCTCTTACAAACTTAGAAAGTTCCTGTAATAGGAGGTCTTTTGTTAGTGTGCATTTTTCTGAAAGATATGAAGACTAAACCTCAAATGTCTGTCATTATTTAATGACTTCAGTCGCAAGTGGCTTGCTAAAAAGCTACATTTTGGGGGGGGTATTAGTGAAAATCTGGACATTCTGCAAAAATCTATAGAGTCTAGAGCTATGAGAGTCTGCTGAGATTTTAGGAGGGACAGCACAGAAATACACAGAAAATCAGATGCATTTCTGTTTCTTCAGTTTTGCAGGATGTACTTGATTTTTCTTGGATTTTGCTCTGATCTCTGTGCATACACTAACAGAAACTTCTGGCCGCTCAGTGGTACTTCAGCAGCCAGACTTTTTTCTATTGGCATATGCTCGATTTACAATGAGCACACTGATTGGTATATCCAATCAACATCCACATTTTTGAATGGCAATGAGAAGTTATTGTATACTTTCCTTTTTTCCATCTCCTACAACTACCCTCTACCAGAAAAGAAGCACATTTGTGATAAACCAGATTTAGTAATCATGAATGGAATGGACTATGAATAATCATGTACCATTACACCAAGATGTGATAAAATAAAGAAAATGTCTAAAACATATGGAGGTCAAAAGTTCAAAATGTTGAAACATTGAAGGTTGTAAAAACACCAAACTCTGTCTTTTTGTCACAGGGGTCCCTAGCAGACATCAAATGGGGGAAAGCACCCATATCCTGAACATTATATGTACTAACTCCAAGGTAACATGAACTCATGGAAAAAGGAGAAGCTGAAAAAAATGACTCATCACAAACAGCGCTTTATTTGCAGACTGACATTGCCAGAGCTGATTATTGAAACTGATGATCTTCCTACTTTAACAATTAATATACAAGAAAGCAATATAAGATTAATCGTGTTTCCCTACATTCTAGTCTAGTAACACGTGCAACGCATAAACAAGCAATCTTCTAACGGAGATCTATGACATGATGACTATAGTTTTCCCCACTATCACACAACATTGTGATTCAGGATTAAATTAAGTAAACATGCAGAAGAAATTGCCAAGGCTAATGTTTCAATACAGAAATATCATACTACTAATTCTATAGTGGGGAGGTCCAGAAACAAAAATGAAAACAGTCTGGATTAAATGTATGTACAATGTGGTAATACAGAAAATTGTTACAGTTAAATTATTGTGCCTTATTTTGGAGGTATAGTCATAATTTAGATTGAAAAGTCCCAGTTTACAGAAATTATAAATAAATGTGAACAATGACCATTACTCCTCCACTCTATTTTTTTTTTTTACCTGGTAGAAGGCGTAGAAAGTTGACTGAGTTGCCAGAGAGCAATTTTCAGATCCTGAGATTCTTGATCCTGACTGCTGTGCAGTACTGTTCTGATCCTGGGTCTGGGTCTAGTCTAGGCTCTGCACTGAATAGGTTTCCTGGAATTGCAGGGCTGCCTGCTGGAGGCACTTGCTCCTTCTTGGCTTGGCTAGTTGGCTTGGCTGTTGTTCTTTTCCAGAAAAAAATCCATCCAAGTAATCCTTACACAAATACACAAATTTAGACAAAGAACAAGAAGAAAGCAGCTGAAATTGGCACTGGTGTTATCTGAAGCTACTATACGTAGTGTTACAGCAAAGCTCTAGTCTTTAAATGCTGAAATATGCATTTTGAACTTTTCCACTTGTGACTGAAGTCATCTGCACACTGGCAGACGTTGAAGCAAAAATTGCAAAAAAAAGACGTTTTGCTTAACTTTACTTAATAAATATTAAAAAAAGCTTTCAAGTTCCTATCCTGCTCCTCTTGCTATATGGTATGCTGTGTACAAGTCCCACAAGTCCCTGAACGTATGTTAACGTACATAAAAAAAAAAAGGTAAATAAACAGTCCAAGCTCGATGAGCCCCCGTGCTGGCAATCTCCCTCATGAAACAGACGTCATTGCACACCCCATGCGCGTGATGACACCAGCAACAACTTCCAAGAAAAAAACTAAAAAATAAAAAAAAAATGTGAATTAAAGGGGCCACTCATGAATTCATGGCACCCCATTATTTGGACCTCAGTATGGTTGAGAGGTATGCTGTCACATATGTGATCCAGTTGTCTACCCACTTGGTGACATAGGTGTATATGTCCACTTGAGACAGCTTCTCTATAATATCTGTATGTGAATTTGTGTCAAATGCCTTGGCTAGGTCAAATTATGCAGGATGATAGTGTTTTTCTCATGCATGTCTTTGGCTAACTTCTTGAAGACATTAAAAACATGTAACAGATATAATGTAGCCTTAACAAATCAAACATCATTTGTTACAAAATCAGGAGATCACCTCTGTCCTTTTTGATAAAGTCCATGGTGACTCATTGTCTACCTCACAAATGAGGACTTCAGGAGTATGGGTCTATAACTCCATTCATCAGGTGATAGTCCCCCCAGTCAGATGGATACACTCTTCTATGAGAACAGAAACTGGCTGGAGGCTTTGTGTAAACTGTGCTTCAACTGTGTCTTCTAGGACAGGTTATAAGTCAACCTATAGGCAACTGTGCTGTTGTCAGGGCCTGTTGATTCCATGTTATTAGCTGTAGAGACAGCACAGATGAGCTGCCTTCCTGAGAATAAAAACTGAGTAATGTTTGCATGTATGCTTTGGCTGATGGTCAGCAGTAACAGAGGAGTGAAGTGTGAGACGAACTGCCAGATAGCAAATTGTCTATTTTCTTTGCTTGAGTATGTCTGGTGGTATCCACAAACATCACTGTGTTTAGTTATGTATTCCCATTAACATTTCACATTTATTTAAATAAATGATTTGTGAAAATACCACTGAATACAGCCTTGGCCATGCATCACATGTCACACACTGGTACTGTTCACACAGTCATATAACTGTAGCAATGTCAAGTAATTACATCAATTGCACAACATATGCCCATATGTGTTTCATGTGAAAGCTGTGTTTGAGTGGCCTGATACCATATAAGGACACATCACATATCAACTATTTGTGGTTCATGCGGAACCATTCCTGACACAAATGCTAATAGTCACACAATGGTGTTGCTGATCACCTCAGTATTCCTTGTGAATAGCAACACAACTGCACATCACATTAATCCCTCATTGTTACAATTGAATCAAAACATGTGATATGGTTATGCATATCACAGCATTACAACATGAGGGTGAAGCAATACCTGTGCCCATGTAATCAGTATGAATTTATACTGATGTCTGTCAGAGAGCATTTCACTATAGTAAGTAGACACATGCACACTTGTGCTATACTGCAAGTGTCACTGTGATGGTGGAATGACAACTGTGTAGAATGTTGATCTGCTCCACTACAACAACACCTGTGCTAATAAGACAATAATATACATAAAAGTGTATCATACCATGTCAACTATTCTCAGGAGGCATACTACTACAGTTGTGTTAAAAGGACCATGTAATGAAATGGCAGCAGTAGCCATCAGTAAATTATCTCACATCACAAACTTTAATACCCTCTTGTAGCCATACTGTACATCCACACCTCAACAAAGCCCAAGCCAATGACAGCAACATTTACATGTCAAATGCTCATAGGGTCATAGGACATTATTAGCCTAATCACATAAATCATACCCATTATTATACCATTTAAAACAAACTTTCTATATCTTTATGATGGAAGATAGTAAGACTATTGCGAGTATGTGTGCATTTGTTCGATTGCATTACATACTGCTGCTGTACCCAAGAGTGAGAGAGTGGTGATTGGAGCAGATTTCAATGGGCATGTTGGTGAAGGGAACAGAGGGGATGAGAAAGTGATGGGTAGGTATGGTGTTAAACAAAGGAATGCAGAAGGTCAGATGGTAGTGGATTTTGTGAAAAGGATGGACATGGCTTCGGTGAATACATATTTTAACAAGAGGGAGGAGCATAGGGTGACATACAAGAGTGGAGGAAGATGCATACATGTGGATTATATCTTATGAAGGAGGGCCAGTTTGACGGAGATTGGAGACTGTAAAGTGGTGACCGGGGAAAGTGTAGTTAGGCAGCATAGGATGGTGGTTTGTAAGATAACACTGGTGATCAAGAAGAGGAGGAGGAGTGTGAGTGCAGCACCAAGGATCAAATGGTCGAAATTGAAAAAGGGTAATTGTGAGGTGGAGTTCAGGGAAGAGTAAAGACAGGCAGTGGGTGGCAGTGAAGAGTTACCAAATAGCTGGGTAACTACAGCAGAGCTAGTAAGGGAGAAGGCTAGAAAACTGCTTGGTATGACATTTGGACAGAGAAAGGATGACAAGAAGACATGGTGGTGGAATGAGGAAGTACAGGAGATTATACAGAGAAAGAGGTTGGCAAAGAAAAATTGGGATTGTCAGAGAGATGAAGAAAGTATAAGGAGATGAGGTGCATGGCAAAGAGAGAGGTGGCAAAGGATAAGGCATATGAAGAGTTGTATGAAAGGTTGGACACTAAGGAGGGAGAAAAGGACCTATACTGACTGGCTAGACAAAGGGACAGAGCTAGGAAAGATGTACAGCAGGTAAAGGTGATAAAGGATAATGAGGGAAACATACTTACAAGTGAGAAGAGTGTGTTGAGCAGATGCAAAGAGTACTTTGAGGGGTTGATGAATGAAGAGAATGAGAGGGAGAGAATGTTGGATGATGTGGGGATAGTGAATCATGAAGTGCAATGGATTACCAAGGAGGAAGTAAGGATAGCTATGAAGAGGATGAAGAATGGAAAGGCTGTTGGTCCAGGTGACATACCTGTGGAAGCATGGATGTGTTTAGGTGAAATGGCAGTGGAATTTTTAACCAGATTGTTTAATGAAATCTTGGAAAGTGAGAGGATGCCTGAGAAATAGAGAAAAGGTGTTTTGGTACCTGATTTTTAAGAATAAGGATGATGTGCAGAGCTGTAGTAACTACAGAGGGATTAAATTGATCAGTCACAGCATGAAGTTATGGGAAAGAGTAGTGGAAGCTAGGTTAAGAAGGGACGTGATGATTACTGATCAGCAATATGGTTTCATGCCTGGAAAGAGCACTACAGATGCAATGTTTGCTCTGAGAGTGTTGATAGAGAAGCACAGAGAAGGTCAGAAGGAGTTGCATTGTGTTTTTGTTGACTTAGAGAAAGCATATGTGCCGAGAGAGGAGTTGTGGTATTGTATGAGGAAGTCGGGAGTATCAGAGAAGTATGTAAGAGTGGTACAGGATATGTACGAGGGTAGTGTGACAGCGGAGAGCTCTGTGGTGAGATTGACAGATGCGTTTAAGGTGGAGATGGGATTACATCAAGGATCAGCTCTGAGCCCTTTCTTATTTGCAATGGTGATGGACAGGTTCACAGATGAGATCAGACAGGAGTCCCCGTGGACTATGATGTTTGAAGATGATATTGTGATCTGTAGTGAGAGTAGGGAACAGGGAGAGGAGACCTTGGAGAGATGGAGATATGCTCTAGAGAGAAAAGGAATGAAGGTCAGCAGGACTAAGACAGAATATATGAGTGTGAATGAGAGGGAGGCTATAGGAATGGTGAGGATGCAAGGAGTAGAGGTGGTGAAGGTGGATGAGTTTAAATACTTGGGATTAATAGTTCAGAGTAATGGTGAGTGTGGAATATAGGTGAAGAAGAGAGTACAGGCAGGATGGAGTGGGTGGAGAAGAGTGTCAGGAGTGATTTGTGACAGACGTGTACTAGTAAGAGTCAAAGGGAAGGTCTACAAGAGGGTAGTGAGACCAGCTATGTTATATGGGTTGGAGACAGTGGCATTGACAAAAAGGCAGGAGTTAGAGCTGGATGTGGCAAAGTTAAAGATGTTAAGAGTTCCACTGGGTGTGATGAGGGTGGACAGGATTAGGAATATGTATATTAGAGGGTCAGCCCAGGTTGGAAGGTTTGGAGACAAAGCCAGAGAGGCAAGATTACATTGGTTTGGACATGTGCTGAGGAGGGATGCTGAGTATATTGGGAAAAAGATGCTAAGGATGAAGATTCCAGGTAACAGGAAAAGTGGAAGGCCTAAGATAAGGTTTATGGATGTGGTGAGAGAGGACATGCAGGTGGTTGGTGTGACACAGCAAGATGCAGAGGACAGGAAGAAATGGAAACAGATGATACTCTGTGGCGACCCCTAACGGGAACAGCCGAAAGAAGATGATGACTTCTCAGAAGTCAAGGTCAATGTCAGTGGTCTCTGGCTGCATTTGCAGTTGATTACAAATTGGGAGCTATCATTGAATCCCACACTGACACAAATGCTCCCCAGGAGGAGCTGACACAGACAAACAACTGGTGTCAGAGCCAAGGACTAAATCTAAATGCCAGGAAAGGCATAATAGCTTCCTTTGGGAAGTCATCCATCCCTGGTAACTATCATATTGACAATACACCCCTTAGAGCTGACTCAGCAGTCAGGGACTTTGGGATACACATAGACAGTAAACTAGCCTTTGACCATCACATTTCTACAGTAATGAGGAAATTCTATGTTGTGCAACTTATAAACACAGGTATGGCATCTAAGTCCAAGGAAGTCTTTGTTCCACTGTATTCAGCATTCATCAGACCTATCATTGAGTACAATGCCCGCTTTGGTATGTACCTAATCAGGCATATCTAAAAATTGGGATGTCCACAGATGCTCCTCACTTAAAGAATACAGGGCATAAGTAAAATTCCCTATGCTGACCTCCTCAAGGCCCTATCCCTGTATTCTGTCTCCTACAGGTTTTTGAGGGGAGATCCATACCTGGCATACATACTGTCATGTGGCAGTTTATGGAGTATGATATAATTCTTATATATGGAGAAGAACACATTGGACGGAGTGTATGACATGGATGTGGAGACACATCTCTGTGTAAGATTGTCTCAAAAGTAATATTTGGATGTATACATACTTAAGTTGCCTGCTGTCAGATTAGACCTCCTCTATATATAGGTAAAGTAGCTTGAAAACACAATAGTTGCTACTTCTGCCACAACATATGCTTGTCTTGAATTCTGTCACAGGGCATGTTATACAGGATGACATCATCAGTGTATTTTACAAGAAGAGGTTCAGAGGATAGTCTGACATAGCTGTGGACTTGCATGACATTCTAAAACTGGAAACATACTGATTGTTCAATGCACACACAAACCAGTTAATCATGGAGAGAGTAGACCCACTACCGATCTACAAAACACAATTCATGACACAAGTGCCACAACACAACTCTGTTTTTTATAGTGTCAGACAATACTTTATAGCTAATGCCATCTGCAGTATCTGGTGAGATAAAGATGGTAGTAGGAGTGTGTCACATGCTAGTCAAAGATGGCCACTTGACTTTTAACCCAGTAAACACAGACACAGACACACACACTGACCACAGTGAGTGTAGAACCCTTGACTAATTATTTACAGAGCACAGTACTTAATGCAAGTGCCACAGCATATGCATGACTTTTACAGTGTCGGACAACACATTTTAGTTGATGACATTAGTAATGTCTGGTGAGTAGAATATGGTAGTAGGAGTGTCACACATGCTGGTCTAAAATGGTCTCTTGAATGTCAATGCAGTGGACAGAGAGAGAGAGACACACACACACACACACACACACACACACACACACACACACACATATACACATTGATCAAAATGATATTGGAACCCCTTTCTATTTATACAACAAAGTACTTTATGCAAGCACCATAGTACAAATCTATTTTGTATAATATCAGACAACTCTTTATAGCTGATGACATCAGCAGTATCTGGTGAGAAATAGATGGTAGTATAAGAGTCTCACATGTTGGTCATAAATGGTCTTTTTAATGTCAACCAAGTGAACACAAACACACAAAACAGTTGACTACAGTGAGATTAGAACCCGTACTTAAGTACACCAGCAAGATAACTCAGTACTTAATGGAAGCACCATGGCAGATGCCTGACTTTTACACTGACATTGGACAACTTATAGTGGATGACATCATCAATAGATGTTTGAGAGGAGATGTTGGGAGGCCTGTATGAAATTAATGTGTCGACATGTTGTAGTTGTTGTTGTGTCTTTTGGCTTTTCCCGGTTAGGGGTCGCCACAGCGGAACTCCGGTCCGCTAATGATTGGCAGTAGATTTTTACGTGCTGGCTTGCTGGGCCTAATGCACAACCTTTTGGAATGTACAGCACAAGACATCTGCAGCAGCTGGAAACGCCACAGAAGTACCTCAGAAAGAGGATTACTGGCCTCAAACAAATGCCCTACACTGACTGCCTCAAAAAACTCCAGCTTTACACTGTAGCATATTGCCTACTCCAAGGTATCTCTGCCTAACATATAAAACTATGTCAAACCCAGAGCTGTTGGACATGCTACAGCTAAAGAAATCCCAATCCCTCCAAGCTACATGCTCTAGGGACCTAAACCTTGTCACCACAATAAACAGGACTTGCTGAAGGGATAGATTCCTGTCCCAGAGGCTTCCCATACTCTGGAACAGGCTACCCATCTATGTTAAGCAAAGTTCTTCATTAGCACTCTTCAAGAAAAATCTTGATGAGTGGATGGGAAATAGGAAATACACCCCGGGGATCACTTCAGTGTCTCTGCTCGACAGTGGCACAGGAAAATAACTTTCTTGGGTGGTGTAAGCCAGGGAACCTTGTTGGCTAGGCTTACGTAGGCCCTTGGGCCGATAGCCTAGTACCTACCTATGAACCTATGAACACCCATTCACGCATGTCGCCACACAGAATATGGTCTAACTGAGAATAGAATGGGCAGCGTCTAACTGTGAGGTGACAATGCTACCGCAGCACCACCACCGCAGTTAATGTGTCAACATGTGCAACTGTCAATATATTTGTACTTCATGGGACTAACTGTCAAAATTCTTGCATTTCATGGGACTGCATTGTTGACAGAAAGATACACAGTTATGCTCTTCTGATTATACAGCAGTTAACTGCACTGAGAATGGAACACCTACATAAGTACACAAGCTAGAGATCCCAGTATGTAATGCCAGAACCACAGTCCAAATCTTACTTTTATAATGCTGCTGGACAACTTTAGTGGATGACGTCATCAATGGATGTTTGTGAGAAATTGTGAGGCCTGTATAAAATGGATGTGTAGGCATATACAACTGCCAAAATACTTGTTCTCAGAACTGTATTGCTACACAGTTATTTATTTCTGAGTGAATACAATCACACCAGTTGACCGCAATGAGATTAGAACACCTACCTAAGGTACACCACCTAGAATACTGAATAATGCAAGCACTACAGTGCAAGTCTGAATTTTGCAATGTTGCTGGACAAGTTGTAGTTGATTACATCATCATTGGCTGTTTGAGAAAAGATATTGTGAGGCTTGTGTGAAATGGATGTATAGGCATGTACAGCTGTCATAATATTTGCACTTCATAGGACTGTATTGCTGACAGCAAGATACCCAGTTAAGCTCTTCTGATTATGCACACATACATACCAGTTAACCGCAGTAAGATTAGAACCCCTACCTAGGTACACCAACTAGAGAAACCAATACATTAATGCACATGCCACAGCACAAGTCTAACTGTTATAATGCTACTGGACAATTCTAGTAGATGACATCATCATTGGATGTTTGAGAGACAATGTTGGGAGGCCTTAATGAAATTGATGGATAGCCATGTATGACCATGAAGGTATCAGTTCTGCATGAGATCAAATTGATGATAGCAGGATACAGACCAATGTTCCTCTGACTATGCACACATACTTACACATACATAGTGTGGCTGCTATGCTTATTTAACACACGTGTAAGTATTTTGTTCCCATTTGCAAAATTGCACGATTGCAACAACTCTGAAGTATGTTTTTCCTTATCACAGTAGTCTTTATAGATGATGCCATAATCATTATATGATGTGGTTAGCATAACCTGTTATCAGAGTCATGTGCAATATGTAGATGTAGTATTTCCTGTTGTGTATCCAATGTGCATGTATACTTTAAGAGGCAGCTTTTCAAACTGGATGCAAAAAGCTGTCAGAAATACATGTAGCAGAAATGAAATATTTGCAGCTGTTTCCCAGTACATTATGTACATTCCACACTTAAATTTTCACATACAGACACATATTTGTGTTCATATTTGTGAAGAATCGCTGTCCACACTAATACATGTATAAAACCATATGAATGTCTATTGTCATTATAAAGGTGTACATGGCATGTAACAATGCAGTTTTGCAATTTCTTTCTGTAAAGTAGTTGACATCTAGGAACAAGTATTGACATACCAAGTTTCAAGTACATGCCTGCAGGTAACACATGACTGAGTGTAAATATGTATTCAGTCATTAAAAGTGCCTTCCCTTTGATTGTGTTTTTATATGGATTTTAATGGAATGAAGACTAACTGGGCAGTAAATATAAGTAATACATTCTATTAAGCACTTTCCATAGCGCACCAGTGAGCAGCTGTTCTGTGTGATTGATGGCAAAGTGTTTTCACATGCAAGATACACATTTAAAGACTCCTACTTGAACTTGAAAAGTACTTATGCATACTGGCTATGGCAGACACAGCTAACAGACACTATGGTGCTCATAAAGAGTTAATATCAGAAATGTTGCATCATAAATTGTATAAACATTAAAGAAGTATTTATACTGATTTCCTCTTTTGTGCATAGTTAAATGATGAGCAAACATGGGTCTCTGCTTCATTCAGAAAATTATAAGAGGTTTATTCATTCACTTTCCTCTGCACAAACATGCTAAGTGCAGAGGCTTGGCAGTCAGCACTTTGGACAGTACTGAGTGGAAGAAACACACCTATTACTAAGCTGACACTGTGGTGGCAGGTTTAATAGCAGTGAGTTTTTATTTTGAGCACAGATGATACAGGGTTTGAATTCATGTTTACCTATTTTTTTACATATGTGTTTATAATGTAATTAAATAAGTCCATGTGATAATCATTGGAGATGTGAGAGGGAATGACTCCAGTCAAGTATTGTATAAAAACAAACAGTACTCAAGTGATTTATGTTAACAAAACACATATGGAGTTACATATTTATACAGATGGATTCAGTGCAAATATATTATGAAATCCTATGCTTTGCTATTTACTAACTATAAGCATATAAGGATGATATGTACACACCTTCAGTACAACTAATTATGAAATTCTATGTTTTGCTGACTAATACATTTAAGCATATAAAGGATATTTCAGTACAAGTAAATACAGAAAGTCTTTGCTTAACTGATGAAACACGTAAGCTTATAAGCACACAGATTCAGTACAATAAATACATTGTGATTAATAAGTTTAAGCATGTAAGAGACACTTAGGTGCACATTTATAATAGGTAAGCAAACATTTCCTATTTTCTGTCTAATTTATGCAGCTGAAGAGGAGTTTTCCTACAAGTCTTCCCAGGAGCAAAATGCCCAAGGAGACAGGTTGAAGACATTTTTGAGTATGCACACATGATTCTGAAATAGAAAAGTAATATTCACTAAATAAATGTTTTGAATAAGAACTGATTTATTTTAATTTATTTTGTAAGTACTAATCGAAAAGTAATTCATAAAACTATATCATTTCAGAAGTAATATACTTCCAGTACACAGCTGTGGCAAAATCCATACCAGTAGGATGTTTCAAATGTCTTATCATTTCATATGTTAGACCAGCTTATCTCCTTATTATCAGTGCACTGCAAATGTAAAACTCATCACCATTGCCTATCTTTCTACTGATTGTTCATAGCTTTCCAGAACAATTTCCCAGACTACTTTTTTCTGAATAAAGCTTTAATAAAAATAAGTAACCGCTATTAATAAAGTATGTACTGATGTACCAGCAAATTATGAGTCAATTTACTGTCTCCATTCCTTGTTTGTCTCAATACCCCCTCTCTCTTTTCCTTATTTTAATTTTGCATTACTTTCTTTTTTCTTTTTTTTTTCCTTTTTCCTCCAATTTATGTTACTTTTTTCTCAGGACCAGAAGTCCTAGGAATAGCCTTACCACTTTCCTCCCAGGTCAGAAAACATTCACCCTCTTATTGTCTAGTGACATCCACACAGTATATGGGTGGTGGTACCTATCCTGTAGGCACCCATGCACAGCTCAGCCTGTCAAGCTATGCGGACCATGAGATTAGGGACTTGAATGAAGATGCAGTAGGTTAGGTAGTAGCGACAGATTCAGCCAATCCAGGATATGCTTCAGCATCTGCAAGATTCATTGTCCTATTCAGCTCTGACCATCAAACCACTGTAGGTTTCTAAGAACCTCAACATCAGGTCCTACACTATTGCACAATCAGACAGCAGAAAATATGAGGTCCTGTGGACCCTGTGGACTAGGCTCTTACTGGGAGGAACTGTTCTTCAATTCTCTCTTTTCCTAATACTCTCTCCTATACCCACTTAATTACTTCTTACCCAAACTATCTTTTTATGCAGAAAAAAAAAGAGAAATAAGTGGTCGATCTCCACCAAAGAAAGAGAACTCCTCCTCTCCCACCAACTCACTTTGTGTGTTCTTTCTGTGAGGCTCTCATTTTCAGATCTCACATTTTTCCATCCGTATTACTTTCCCATTCCAATGTTTTAAAAAACAAGCAGGAACTCTAGATAAGGACACCCCTTTAGAAAACATATAAAACTCTTCTATATTTTTAAAAGCTAATACATAACCACACTGAGTGCCACTTGCCTTAAATATGCATCAGTTCTACCATGATTGTGTATAGCTGTGTTCGTCCATAATACTGGAACACATTTGAAAGCATATTAGAACTTATATTTCCACAAATACATACAGCTTAACTTCACTGGTTTTATGCATATAACAAAAATGGACATATATTTGCAGAAGCTTTCAGGTTGTCGCAGTCATCACAAACAACCTATGCTTAATGTATTTGCATATAGGCATATGGCCGATCTTTGTAAACAACAACTACCAAGTGAAAACCTCAGGATTATGAATACCACTATATCAATATTCATACAATGGCAACAACATGCATTAGTCTTAAAATGGAGTGGTTATACTGAAAATGCACAATATATACAAACACTTAGGCAGCCTTATTCCACTTATTATCACAGAGATAATCCATATTAACTGTTTAGGAATTAATGAAAAAGAAGATAGGTTGCTTGCAGAGATGGTAGCAAAGCTTTGGACAATGTGGTTCATATGGCAATGATAGGAATTTGAGAAAAGTCTGGATTAGACAGTAGAATTCAGAATGAATAAATGTATGGACATGCCCATGTACAGCCACATGTGAATAGTTATTTGTGGAGGAAACTTAAGAATGGAGTTAGTTCATAATGAGTTGTACACCCATTATTGTTTAGATTGGTAATTAATGCAGTAATGTGGGAATTAAAGTGCAGAACTAAAGGGATGGTATGGGACTTACAGCAAGAATATGTTATTCCAGCTATAAATTCTCATACAAGTGATATTGCATTCATTGTAAAATTGTGTTATATATGTTACAGGATTTCTTAACATGGGGGTACTGGAATTAAATAAGAACAAATATAATGATATGGAGGACAGTCAGTAGGGGAAGATTTTTTAATAATGCAAAAATAGAAAGTCTAGGCATTAATTTTTTGGGGTAGAATATTATATAAAATTGGAACAATACTTTTTTGAAGTGAAGGGTATTATAAATAGATTTGACAGTTAGACTACAAGGGAAACTCAGAAAAGTTAGCTCTATAGCAGTAGTAGTGTTTAGTCACACAATGATGCTGCTAACCACTTCAATAATCCTTGGGTATAGCAACACAACTGCACATACAATGAATTCCACACAGTTGCAACTGCATAAAAACATGCGATACATGATTGTGTATATCACACCATAACAACCATGTGCATGAGACAAGACTTATGTGACTATGTAATCAACATGAATTAATATTGATGTCTGCACAGAACATTTAATGATGGTATGTAGAAACATGCACACCTGTGCTGTACTGCAAGTCTCACTGTGATGGTAGAATGAGAACTGTGTAGAAGGTTGATCTGTTCCACTGCAAAAACACATGTCCTAATATATACTAGCAATATATATAATAGTGCATCACACCATGTCAACAGTTCTCAGAAGGCATATTACTACAGCTGTTATATAAGGAAAATGTACTGCAATGGTATCAATGACCATAAGCTCACATCACAGATTGTAAGACCCTTTTGTAGCCATACTGTACATCCACACCTCAATATATCACATGTCAATCACAGCAACATTGACATGTCAGCCATTCATAAAGTCATGAGACATTACTGGGCTAATGGCCAACATCTCATAAAATCCTAGCCATTATTATACCCTGTAAAATTCCCTATATCTATATTATAGATGATAGTAAGCCTATTGTGTGTATGTGTATACTTATTTGCAGGGGCGGCTCGTCCCATTGGACTGCAGGACTGCAGCCCCCGCCCCCAACAGGAAAGAAAAATAATGCACAATTCTGTAAATAAAATATAACTTTTTAATGTATTTCTCTATTTCTCTAACTCGCTCCTGTTTAGTGCTTATTTTGCTGCGAGTCCGACTGACTTGCTGAAGTCCCAGAACTCGAACTGCACATACCCGCCGAGTTCCGGGTTTTTTTAAAAAAAATAGTTTGTGTAAAATAAATCCAGATCCAGACTGCTGTAAAAGCAGTCCGGATTAAGGAGCGAAGGCATCAGTGTGATATCCAGCAGTCTATGCATTTTTTCTAACCGCATAAAAAAGCAACAGGCTCGGACTGCCACATCCGCAGGCATGTACATGATGTGGATGGGCTGAATGGTACTGATTGGTTCTCGCACTCTTCCCAGGCTTTATGTTCCGGGAAAAGAGTGAGAACCAAATAGCAACCAGTGAGCACTGAATTAACTTGTCTGTGTCCTGAGGCTAAGGGCTGGCTAACTAACCTAATTCAATATTTCCCAACTTCATTCGATCGGACGGACAGTGAGTGACTGACTATTACACTGAGCTGGTGAGTCTGACCACAGAAGGTTCTGGTTTTATTCTGCTAGTAATTATTAAAATTTCACAAAACATGCTCATTTCCATGATTAAACAGAGCATTCCCCCCAATAACATATGCACATAATGGAAGTAATATTAGGTCAAGTAGGGAAAACATAATTAAATTCAAATTATGTGTCTTTTTGGAAGATATTGTTAACTTAAGAGTTGGCAGTTGTACAAATAGTTTGATTTGTATTTGCTAATGACTGTGCATATTGAATTATGCTCCAACAGAAATTAAAGAGCCACATTTCTATTCAGAGTTAATAAACTTCAATATTATATAGAGAAATAAAAGAGAAATAAAAGATTGCTTTATACTATAAATTGCAGTAGCAGTGTTAGAGACAAAAGGAGGAAAAACTTTCCTAAATTCAAAATTATACTTTGCTGAGTCTTGAGGAAGTATTCCTTTACTGGCTGTAGCTGAGAAGAATGTAGGTACTTATATGTGCCAAAACAAAACCTTTAAATTCTGTAAGAATAAATTGTAGCAGCCATATCTGCTTGAACATAATCCTGAAGGTTGCAACTGATGAACCAGTGGGACTCTGAGATTATTTAAACAGTACTTTGACACACTGCTCATCTTTCAGATTTGCAGCCAGATTCTGCAATCAATGAAATGAAGGGCTGTAGAATGTGTAAGGAACTTAAAAGAATTAAACATTTTAAGAGTCATTTTCCAATATAGTCAGCAGTGCAATTTATTTTTAAGAATTTTGCATTTTTTATTTTGGAGCATATTAAAAGTGATATCAGGGTAGAGAATGACTGGACTGAACTGAAATTAAAGTGACATTTTTCTTTTCTTGGTGGTTGGTATGTAAAACTAATGTTGTAATAAATGTATACTATGCCAATGCCATTTGATGTTACAGTTTTATAATGTGCAATGCAAGAGAGCATTATGTCTGTGTCTGGTATAGGATAGAACTGCATTTTGTTTTACTTGGCCTGAATACACCAGAATACATCACATTAACATACCCATTGCTGGAGAATCACTGCTCATAGCCATTTTTCAAACTACTGACCTTCATTCTGACTTCTATATTCAAACTGATGAGTTACTGGTGTGAATCCTCAAAATACATACTGTTTACAAGGTCCTTGTGACTCCCATCACCCTTTGGAGGAAGACCTTCTTTCCAACTTAAACTCTCCAGTGTCACACATGTAATAATACCTCTACAGAGCAAGCAGACACCATGGGTGCTGTGGGCAGATGGCTACCCCCCAACAAAAATATGAAAAAAGTGTTGTCAAAAAAAAATCACACAATCCTTATGAGTAGTTATATTATGTGCCACAGATGAACAATAACAGTCCAGCTTAGATCAGCAAGGCAGCACTACACAAATGTATGTATCATTGTCTCATTTTTAAAAGTATACTTTATAAAAGGCTACATTATAACCACAAAGATGAATCCCTTGTCATATAGAAATTACTTCTTCCCAGAAATAACTCTGAGGGTAGTGTGTGTGTGTGTGTGTGTGTGTGTGTGTGTGTGTGTGTGTGTGTGTGTACAGATTTTCACAAAATATCCAGATTTTCATTAAAGATTGAAGTTAGAAAATAATGACACATTTCAGTTTCAGATTTCATACCTTTCAGAAAATTCATACTAATGCAAGACCTACTATTATATTATCTTTCTAAGTTTGTAAGAGCAATATTTAAAATTGTTCTTATTTTTGGGCCTTTGTCCCACTTTTATTTATGGTTTTGTCCATATTTCTTGCTCTGAGATAGAGAGGTATGACAAATGTGTCAGGGCCATCACCGTCAGCTAGAGACATTTCAAATTGTGACATATTTGTTGCACCCCACTCCCCCATGTAGTGACTCTGGATGTGTCCAAACAAGGCAAGGGTCAGTTATGCAGTATAAGTATGCAGAGTATCCCCCCATCCAAGGAAGGCATAAGTACTACAGTGGCTTTTTATCTGTCCTTGATTTTGCAGAATGTTCTGGTTTTCTGTCATATTTTTATACTGTTGATTTATGCTTCTGATTCAGAAAATGCATGTTGTTGCAGTCCCTGTTGCTCTGTGTTTAAGTGGCAGTGCTTTAATGACCATCAGGTAAGCTTGTCTGAGATTGTAAGATGCAATTAAGCTTTAATAAGCATACTGTTAAAGAATTGCCAACATTGAAAGCCTTTCAATTGTTGCCATGCAGAGAATATTTACATAATTAGATAACATATAAGCCTTAGGTATTGAAATACATATGATAGTATTGTAATAAAGGACAGGATTACAGTATTTTCAGAGCCTCATAACATTTGTTGGAGAGTTGCAGTCATCTTTGCAGGCTTTACACGTAAACTAAACAAAATGCCAATCATTAATGTGTGGTCCATAACCTATGCAGTAATCCTTTAAGTAATTTATCTTGAGCTGGTTTCTTGTTGCTGTTCATTTTTTACTTTCATCATGTTTTCCCCATGAAACAATTAGACAGTTGTTAGGCAGCAGGTCTTTTTTGGATAAGAAACATTTTTACAAGTGGGGGTAAAACAGAGATTGCTACTTTCAGCATGTTACTTGGTACCTTTATAAAGATGAATATAAATTATAATTAGAACTGCAGTGCAAGAAGAAGTGGTTTGAGGTGAGTGCTGCTTGTTTTTTATACTTGATTTTGACTGGCATTTTGGTAATGTATTTAAAAAGTAATTTATTTTTTCATGCCTCACAACCTTTTTGTTTCCATCTAGATATTACGTAAGCTGTCTTGTAGCAGATGCATTGAAATATTTTTTTTCTTTTACACTTCATTTTGCCTTGCTTGGACTCTCATAATGATGGTTTTGCACCCAGGGCAGCATATTTAATTAAGTCCCAGTTTTTGCGGTTTTTAGCATAGCTCTACCACTTTCTAGTTGACCACATCCCTTCTCATTGGCCCCACCCACTCAGCTGTCTCCTGCAGTCCCCCTTTGATTTGAAGTTACCAGCCGCCACTGCTTATTTGACTGCATTGCATCCTCCTTCTGTCCATATAGGACATGTGCACCACACTATGGCAGAAGCAATCAAGCAATCATATGCAGTGGTCTTGAGATGGCTTGCAGATGCTCATGGAAGGACTCTGCCTCATGATGTGTGCATGCATATTTGACAGGAGGATACCTCTACTCCTCTGCATGAAGAGTGTAATGTGGGCAGTAGAAAAAGGAGGATGGTGGATGTATGGGGCTATGTGAAAGTTTCCAAGTCGTAGTGCAATGAAGAATGATTCCAAAGATCACACAGCAGTAGACTGGGCCTGATATGAACATTACACATGTGAATGTCTAGAATATGAATACCATGCAATATCACAGTGGCAACACTGCATATGTCTGACTGTAACACTGTCATGTTGCACTTTGTGGAGGATGGTAGCATCAGTGTATGCTGAGAGAACACATTGGGAGGAGTATAAGAAATGGATGTGGAGACACATCCCTGTGTACAACTGCCTTAAAAGTAGGGAAAGTAGCTTACAAACACAGTAGTTAATGTTAGTGCCACAGCACAGGCTTGTCTTGAGCAGTGTCAAAGTGCATGTTATACAGGATGATGTTATCATTGTAAGCTATAATGATATATTCAGAGTAGGGTTAAACATAGGTGTGGTCACATATTGTTCTAAAATTATCACCATTGTGAGTGTTGACTACACACACAGTTGACTGCAGTGAGAATAAAACTCCTATCTAACTATTTAGAAAGCACAGTATGGCACCATTTTATACCTGATGATAGTTTCTGGTGAGAAGAAGATGATAATAGCAATGTCTCACATGCTGGTGTAAAATGGTCTTGCTGATTGTCCACAAACTGAACAAACATATGCACTAGTTGATAGCAGTGAAAACAGAACATCTACCTAAGGTACACTGACTATAGCAGTACACATTTAAAGCAAGTACCACATCACATGTCTGGTTTCTATACTGCCTGACAACACTTTATAGGTGATGACATCAGCAGTATCTGGTGAGAAGAAGATGGTAGTATTAGTGGCTGATACACTGGTGTAAAATGCTCTCTTGAATGACAACACACACACATACTAATTGACCAGAGTGAAAATGGAACCCTTATCTACCTATTTATAAAGCATAGTACTTAACACAAGCACCACAACACGGGTTTGTCTTTTACAGTGCTGCAGGACAATTCATAGTGGATGACAGCAGCATTGGATGTTTGAGCGAAGAAGTTGAGAGGCCTGTATGAAATGGATGTGTAGGCATGTACAACTGTCAAAACATAGGCTATGAAATGGATGTGTAGGCATGTACCATTGTCAAAACACTGGTACTCCATGGGATTGCACAGATACACAGTCATGCTCTTCTAACTCGACAGATACACACACATACACCAGTTAACTGTAGTGAGATTAAAACCCCTGCCTAACTTGAAGCACGCTGACTAGAGAAATAAGTATTTAACACAAGCACAACAGCCCAAGTCCAATTTTTATAATGCTGCATGATACTTTATTGTGGATGGCATCAGCTTTGGATGTTTGAGAGAAGATGTTAGGAGGGCTGCTTGACATGGATGGCTAGCCATGTACACCTGTCAAGATACTAAAGATCTGCATGTTCATAGATTGATGAGTGTGCAAATTGTAGTATTTGCTGTTGCCCTTCCAATGTGCAGGTATAATTTAAGACACAGCTTTACAAACTGTATGCAAACAGCTGTCCGCATTACTACAAGTAATGGAATACCTGAATCTGTGATGTTACTATATAGATGGACATTGTATATAAGAAAACATTTTTTTCTATTTATTTCTGTAGTATAGTCGATATATTTGGAAACAAGCACTGAGAGATCAAGTTTCAAGTGTATGGGTACAGGTAATGCATGACTATAGTGTAAATATGTGTTGTTTCCCTAAAAATTGCCTTCTCTTTGGTTGTGTTTTTACATCTACTTTCATGGGATTATGGCAAAGTGGGCAGTAAACATAAGTAATACATGCTAATGTGCACTTTCCATAGTGCACCACTCACCATTTGGTTTGAAGGATCAATGATAAAGTGCTAGTGCATGTGAGATACATATTTATACTGCTTTCCCCATTTGCACATAGTTAAGCAATGAGCAATCATGAGTGCCTTTTTCACTAATAAAATTATGAGAGTTCTTCTGGTTTGTTTACCTTCACACAAATGTTAAGAGTAGAGGTGTGGCATTCAGCAGTTTGGATAAGACTAAGTGTAAGAAACACACCTACTGCATAGCTGACTGTGGTAGCAGGTGTAAATGCATTGACATATTTGTTTTGCAGGACAGATAGAGTTAAATCCATGTGTATCTAATAGTTTTAAATATGTATATATAATGCAATGAAAAAAAATATCCTACATGCACTGTGTGTGTTACCTTAGCACAGCATGTTTAAACCACATTGCAAGGAGATAACCACAGTATTGAAGAGACGCTTACCATCAGTCGGCATTGGTGCATGATGCTAAACTCTGCAGAACCACAGAGGGCAAAAAGTGAAGGGTTTCATTGGGTTGTTCTCACTTATGTGTGTGGTGTGTGATTCTATATTTTGACCAGATTAAAGGTGTTAAAATGGGGTAGATAGGAAAGAGGTGAAATGGGAGGCAAGCAGAGGGAAGAACAAATGGAAAGCAAAATAAGAATGTGCAGGAGGTAGGTAGGAAAGAACCATAGCTATCCACTTCTTCAACAATGTAAAATGATAATATGTTTAGAATATTAGCTGGATTTGGACTGTCACCTCAACAATGATGGATGACAACAATAGAGTCATGTTGTATAGCCAACTGAACTGAGTCAACTGTGTCAATAAGACATGTATCACATATGCAATGTGGAAAGCTATGTATGGGATGATATTTTTGTGTGACAGGTGCCTTTTTTTTTTTTTTTACTTCTGTAAGAGAGGAATGTGGGGTAAGCGGCGTAGTTATTTTGGGTCAGGAAAAGTGTAGAAGAAAAATAAAGATACAAGGAAAATGAAGCCCACTGAATGTATTGCTGTCAGATAATTTTAATTAGTGCTTTTGTCTTTCAAATTTCCAAAATTTCTTCAGATAATAAAAGCAAGGTCCAAGAAGTATTAAGTACAAAGTAACAAGTCACATGATTTTTTAAAAACCAACTTAATATATAGTTGTTTTAAAGTGATAGACACTGTAAGCAGAAAACCAAATCCCCTAGTTTAATTTCACATAAAAAAGTTAGAGCATATTAAAGTGCAAAGAGCCATTGCAAATGTTAAATTCAGTTAAGATAAATAAACGAACTAAGATGCCAACCACATAAAATGCAAAATTCTTCTTGAAAGAGACTTCACCTTGAGTAAACACATAACAGAACTATATTCATTCAAGCCTGGCCAGGTACTAGTATTCATATATAACTGCCAGTATAATTCCTGTTTTTCTAAAAATAATGGCCACACACCACAATTAAATTCATTGTAATTTTTTCTACTACCATGAATTTAAAGACATGCCCATGATAGTGTTGGATATGTTTAAAAAGAACATTAGTATTTTATTCCTTTCTAATGTCGTAAAGGTGCTCATAGATACATTCTTTTAATTTCATTCACAAAACCATTTTAATCCTATTAGATCAATTTTCGGCTGGAGTGCGGGGAGTGCCTTCTGTGTGGAGTCTGCATGTCCTCCCTGTGGTTGGGTGGGCATTTGAAAGACATGCGTAAATGGTCATGCCTTCATTGAAGGTTGAACGTTGAGCTGGCACCTCGGCGTTCGTGAAAATCTACTGCCAATCATTAGCGGACCAGAGTTCCTCTGTGGCAACCCTTAACCGGGAAAAGCCGAAAGACAACAACAACAACTTGTGGTATGACCATCTATAGGTCCTTCATGTCAGCCGTGATGAAAGCATCTGTTTCATTATATTCCAATTGTTACCTTTATTTAAAAAAACAGGAATCACTACATACATGCCTCTCTTGCACTGTAAGACTTTTTTAGTTTCTTATCCTGAAACTTTGCTCAAGCACTGGTGATCAAATTCCTGCCATCAACAATAGTAAGGGGGTTGTTGTTAATATTTTTGTGTATTTTGGAGACCCCAAAGATGGTTGGTGTTAGAGGAGACACTGTGTTAAGGTAATGAATCTCATCTGTGCTTATTCTACCATCTATGAACATGTCCTTTAATTGCATTCTAATTTGGTTAGAGGCTCTATTGAGCACATTCCCAGACATAGGTTCATAAGTGTATTTATTATTTATTTTATTTATCATTTGTTGACCGGGAAAGTCCGACTAGGTTCTTCAGAGCCTGTTTTCAGTGGAGGCCCGGGGAGAAATGCTCCAGATGCATGTCTTTGGAATGATGTTAAACATCCTTTTAGAGTAGTTGGTGTTTGTCATTAATGACAACCTTCCCCCCATTGTGTGGTTTCATTAATGTACAACCCTTCCATTTCATTTTTTCAATGAGAGTTATTTCCAAATGAGAAGTATTATAAAAATACTTGGTTTTAGCATTATTAGTCATATTACGCAAATCTATTTCATAGATTTTTTCAAAAAGTTGTAGTAATGGGTGGGGGGTTAAACACACTAGACACTCTAAGGTTACTATTATCAGGTATGCCCTTGTTAAACATAAAATTGAGATTAATTTTCCTGGTAAGATGCTTTAAATCAATAAGCACATTGGCTATATTAACTTTTTGTGATAAGGTGAAAGACATACCTTTGGAAAATAAATTAGCCAGTTCAAGAGCAATAGTAAATTCAGTAAAGTTATAAACTTTAAAGTCCCCTTCTTGATTCTCAGTTATATTACACTGCAATTAATTTCCTTCAAATCCATTCATAATAAAGAATCTGGTTCTATCTCTTTTGTCCTTGCTAGCCCCAACTCGATTGGTTGTAGAAGGTGGTGTTGGCTCCTCTGCTCTTCTGCCATTGGTTACTTTGGGATGAGGGTGGTGGGTGGAAATACTGACTTGATTTGCTCTGCTCTTCTCCCTTATCCACTCCAATATTCCTAGTGAGGGATATTCTAAAGGGTTATTCAACTCACGTTGTGTTGCATTCCCCTGAATGCTTTCTTCTGTAAACAAGTGAGAGTCATTAAAATTATTAGATTGATGTTGGTACTGATCACTTTGTTGTTGATAAAAAATCCTTCTGCTCCAAACCAGAGATCCAGATGGGCTGGGGTATGCTCTCCCATTTTGACAACCAAACTAGTATCAATCCATCTTCTTAGGCTTTTTATTTTTTATACTTTTGACTTTTCTCATTGATGTTTTTAAATATACGGAGGTGCTCATATTTAAAATTTCATATTGCAAGTTCTGCTTGATATAATTGTCAAGTATGCTTAAGTCGACAGTAATTTGTTGATCATTTTAATTATACTTAATTAAAAGTTTCATGTATTCGCCTCCATATCTGTTGAACATAGTCAATAAATCTCTTTTAAGAGGTGAGTCCTTCTCCAGTCCAGTGGAGTAGTGCCATATACGTAGTCCCTTATGGACTGTATTAGTGTGATAACATTCTGTAAAATAAGCATTTTCCAGTTGGAGTTTCTTACATTTTAAAAGTTTATAGTCAAATTCTTCCAATTTATCATTAAGAAAACTTTCATCTAGTGGAAGCTGTGCCTGAAAGTCGAAGTTGGATTGCAGTCACTCACTCGACACTGGAATTAATGGAAAAACACGGTCTTCCCACAGCAGCACTGGCACAGTTTCCCACTTGTTGCAAAAGCATTTTATTAATGACATTGTTTTTGTAACTTCTGAATAGTTACCCACTTGAGTAGCACCCCTGTCAGTTGGAACATTAAAAGGAGGTGAGATAATATCCAAACTCTGTGACAATTATTGAATTAATAAGCCATCCGTTTGGTATAAATCTCCCTGTTCAGATTCAAATAAGATCTGAGAGGCTACTTGCACCTCCATGGGCATGCTTCCTAAAAATCCAGACAAATTCTGAAAAAAACATAGAAGAAAAACCACAAAAATAAAGATACAAGGAAAACCAAGACCACAGAGCTATTGCTGTGAAATCATTTTAATTAGCGCTTTCATAATTTCAAATTTCCAAGACTTCTTCAGATAATAAAAACAAGGTCCGAGAAGTTTTAAATACAAAGTAACAAGTCACATGATTTTTAAAAGCCTGTCTAATATCCAATTGATGTAAAGTGATAGACATTGTAAGCATAAAACCACCCCCCCCCCAGTTTAATTTCACATAAAAAGTTAGAGCATATTAAAGTGCAAAGAGTCATTGCAAATGTTACATTCAGTTAAGATAAATAAACAGACTATGAAGGCAAGCACATAAAATGTAAAATTCAACTTGGCAGAGACTTCAACTTGAGTAAACACATAATATACATGTATTCATTCAAGCCTGGCCAGGTACTAGTATTCAGATATAACTGCCAGTATAATTCCTGTTTTTGTAAAAATAAGTCAGGTAGTTATGGATTCTCCATGTGGCTCCTTATTTGCTAACATAGTGATGGTCCAACTGGAAAATAAGTATATATACACTAGTGAATTTTTATGTGAAATTAAACTGGGGGTTGGTTTTATGCTTACAATATCTATCACTTTAATAAACTGGATATTAGGCATGCTTTTACAAAATCACGTGACTTGTTACTTTGTGTTTAAAGCTTCAAGGACCTTGTTTTTATTATCTGAAGAAGTTTTGGAAATTTGAAAGATGAAACCTCTATTTAAAATTATCTGAGAGCAATACATTCCATGGGCTTGGTTTTTCCTTGAATCTTTATTTCTGGGTCAGGTAAGTAGTTTAGGTGAGGAAGCAGATGCAAGCAAACAGGACAAACAAGACAAGACACATGGATAGTGAGGAACATGTTAGGTTGGGGGGCACCATGATATGGTTTAGTGGAGGGGACAATGGATGCCCATGCCTGTCAAACATGGAGATAGTGTGACTCTAGTCCTTACTCACAGGGCTGTCATCACTGTCCGCTTACTCTGCCAGTTGTTGGAGTGCTTGATGTCTTCTCCTATAGACCATAACTGAGAGCATCTTCTCCATCAGACATAGCTGTGCACCAATGGTGCTGTGCATGACCCTCTGCACCAAGCCTAGCATCTCTCGGTTGGTGATAAAATCCCCACCTCAACCACTACTCCCAGAGGGTACTACAGCACCAGCTGCTGGGGTAGTGCTACCAGATTTGGAGGTCCCAAGTAGCACAGGAACTTTTACATTTAAGTATGCTTCTTAACAACTGCAAACTATACATAATTACTGCTCAAAGTAATCCTTGCAATGTGCATATATTGCGCATATGCTTGGACAAATTATGCAAATTAAGTTAACAGCAGGGCATTTATGCCACTTTTGTTGAAATTAAATGATGTAATCTTTTTAAAGCCTTTCACTATACATTTGTTACTTGTAGTATTTGAACACACAATGTCTGACTCCCATATAAGACTTGACTCCTACAGTTGGCTTGTGCTACAGATTGAGGCATGCATGCTTGCTTTTACATTAGGGTATTCATGCTTACTTTGTTACTACTGTATAGAAGAGCAATAATTTAGCTAAAAATAATAGTTATGTTGTGCTGCATACATATCCATTGTTTCCCTTTGTCTCTTTAGATGCCTAGTATGGGCCTCCTTATTCACCATGATCTCTTGGTTGGCTGTGGAATACAAAGAACAGAACAAGAGAAGAGCATTAAGCATACCAGTCTTGCATATATGCAACTGCCTATCTAGTTTTAATTCTCTGTATCTGTATACTTACACAACTGTGGGATGTCAGCAGTCCTAAATTCATCCAGCCACTGGTTGAGTGCATTCTGCTTGCACCTTTTCAAATCATTATAGTGATGCCTACACTGCTCTTCAGTGCATGGAATACAAGTGGTACTGCAGACAGCCTTGGCCAGACTATTCCATGCCTCAGATTTGCACTGTCAGCCGGTATAGCCCCCCTGCAAAAGCATTTGGCTGTGGTGCTTTCCAAAGAGTCCAATGAAGATTCTGGACTTAACAACACCCCACCTCTGTTCCCTTAACTGGGCACCTTCCCTTCTACCAACAGACATGTCCAACAGGGAAAACAGCAGTAGTTAAGAGTGATTTCTTGCCAGTGTGTGTTATCACTTTTACTACTAGTGTGCAAACCCAAAGAACCATGCAAACCAAGTTTGCATAAAGTTAAGCAGAAAGCAACAGTGCCAGAGTGGAAAGCAGATTACAAACTAAGAAGGAAAATGTGACAATTGGCATTAGGTTTTTGGTTTGGATGCTGCTATACCTGTTATTTTATTTAACTTTGCAGACATGTATTGGGGCTATAATTTGTATGACCCACCACATTTTTTGGTGTGGCTTTACACACTGATAAAATTAATTTGCATGATGTGGGATTCAAACCTATCCATTAGGAGACAAAACATAGCCTTCCACATAGGTGATTTTTCATTCTTGCCACAGAAGAAGTGCTTATTGAGCATGCTCATTAATTATATATAAATACACATGACAGTGTGAGAGGTTAACCGAGTATGTGTGTGACCTGACAAGGTCCTGGTTTATACTTTTATGTGTGTATTATGATAATTGAGGTATGAAGGCCATCCAAGACTAGAGAAGACAATTATAATTACAGACACATAATATTCAGTATACCCAAAGTCACACATATAATTCATATGAGCTCCACTGCCATACATACTTATTGTTCTTTATAATTATGTTTGAATTTTTTATTTGTTGTTTAAAATTGAGTGGAGAAGCATTAATAAAATTGGGAGTGAGCTAGATTAGAACCCGGGCTTACATGTATTACATTCCTACACTTACACCTGCTACCACAGGAAGAGTTAAGAAGCATATGTATATATTCATATTCATTATTAAGTATGTCTGTTAACCGCCTCACAGCCCCACTTAACATGTTTGCATGGTGGAAAACCATAAAGGATGCAATGTATCCATTTTGAAATTGTCAACTGTCTGCTTCCTGTCTGGACCTGCAGGTGTTGGAGAAGGTTTCTAACCACTGCACTATGTCACTTAATAGGTTTGCCTGATGGAAAGCAAAAGATGTAACAACATATCCTTTTTGAAATAGAGAATGGCTGCATCCTGTTTGCTTCATGCATGAGCCATTAGTCCAGGTTAGTTAAGTGACACGCAAGTGTGAAAAACAAAACTCACCTTGTTTTATGCTTGTGAGCCGTTTTTATTATGTTTCATCCTTAAAGGCAAATGTGGGACTTGAACCGTGATCTATAAATAGTATATACTGTATGGTTCACCATGTTTAGCAGGTGTACTACACGCACACATACGAATTTCACAGGTGCAGTTTATTTATTCTTTATCACAGAAGTACATTACTTGAAATTTATTTTATTTTTCTGTTTCCCTGTGTTTGCTGTAAGCCACATGGCATGCAAATAATAATTAAAATAAATAAATAAATAAATAAACAACATTACACAATAAACTTCAGTGAACATTAAACATTTTTGCATATGTGGGGATTTGACCTGTCAGGCCAATGAGCCTACAAAACAGAGTAAGGATGTCTTATCCCTCTTTGCCACAGAAGCAACTTTGCAACAGGAATGCAAATCATTGTCCATACAAGCAAGTTCCATTTCATCCATACTACTAATAAGAAATATAACACTTGTACACTCTCAGTTGTTTGTATGTGTGTTAATTACATATTTACTATAATGATTGATCATACAACCATTTATGAACGTTGTTTGCAGCAATGCAGCTCTGATTTCTCTTTGTACTATGTTCATTCTTCTTTTACCTGAGCAGTGATCTCAGTCTGTAAGGCATTTTCTATCATTGTTCTTAAGATGTATAAGAATATAAATGACAGTAATATGCAGTTTTCAAAAAAGGCAGGGGAATTTGGATATTAGTGAACAGAAACTGAGAAATGTGTGCTACTCAGTTCCATTTTTTAAAAGCTTGCTACAATTACTTCTACACCTTTTAAGTGTATCCTGCCTGACACACTCACTGCAGGTAAGGGAGTCTAAATTGTTGCTGAACCTTCCTTCTCCTGCCCAGTAAACATTCACAGTTGCAGTCCATTGGCAGCAAGCACCAAGGTAGTGCCTACACTATCTTTACATTTGCTACACAAAGACAAAAATTTGGGATTCAGTAATTCTAATGAAACTAGGCATCAGTCCATATGTTACCAGATGGGTAGCAAATTGGCTCACTGATAGAACATACCTAGTTGCAGTTGGGGAAGCCACTTCAAGCAGTAGACCTATAATAAGGTATGTACCCCAGGGATCAGACATGGGGCCTCTGTTGTCTGGGATATACTTTTCTGAGTTGCAGGCCAAACCCAGTGGGCTATAGCTTAAAAAGTTTGCAGATGTCTGCAAGCTGGGCACTGTCAACAATTCCCCTAGTGATGTGGACATCCTCCAAGAGGGTCTCACCCAAACAAATGACTGGTGCCAGAAACATGGCTTCAAACCCAATGCCAAAAAATGCATCATCATTCCCTTTGGGGAAAGTGACATCCCCACAAGTTATCACATTAATAACAAGGTCCTAATCAGTCATGAGGGACTTGAGAACCCAGGTTGATAGCAAACTGACTCTTGACCACCATATTGCCTCCATTGTATGGACAGCTTTCTACATGGCCCACCTTATTAAGAAGGGCATCTTATCCATGGACAATGAGGTCATAATATCCCTGTATTCTTTTCTTATAAAACCCATTATTGAGTACAACATTATGGCATGTACCTTACAAAGCACATGCAGCAGCTGGAGACACCACAAAGGTTCCTGACCAGGAGAATCCAGGGCTTCAAACATCTACCTTAAACAGATAGGCTAAAAGCTATGTCCCTCTACTCAGTCTCATACAGACTGCTCAGAGGTGACCTCTGTCTGGCGTACAAAGCAATCTCAGATCTTGCCTTGATGGGACTGGTACATATCTGCAAGTCAAGCTTCACTTGAGTTACCCACACGTGAGACCTCAACCTGGTCTGTGACATCAATAGGACTTGATGGGACAGATTTCTGTCCCAGAAACTCCCCCTTCTGTGGAACAGACTCCATCTACACATCAAGCAGAATACCTCATTAACTCTTTTTAAGTGCAACCTGGATAACTGGATGGGGAAAAGAAAATACACCGTGGGATTCCACTTGTGTCACTGCTGGACAGGGGCATCATGTGCTGACTTGTCGAAACATGGGCTAAATCTTGGCTATGCTTGCAAGGGCCTCATGACCAACTGCCTAGTAACTTCCTATGAGCCTATTCACACCTCATTTGCCTCTTCACTGTGCTCAGAGGCATGAGTCTACACCATAACAAGGTAAACATCTACACCATAATAATGTAACCATGTAGCAAGGGAACTTGAAGGTGAGAGGACTTGTGTATTTGTAGAACACAGAGGATTGATATTCTTTACATTTATCATCACAGAAGGCTTCTGGTGTTGCTAAGGCATGCTTGTATTTTTCAGGTACATGTTATATTTGTTCACATGTTATGAAGAGAACTAGATATATGTATATATATATATATATATATATATATATATATATATATATATATATATATATATATATATATAAACATACATGGATCTAGGACATTTGCTTGAGTGAGCAAAGGAATGGAGGAATGAAACCCAAACGGCTGGGCATACTTATGCGAAAGTGCTTTTCACCGAAGAAGCACTTTTGCGTAAGTATGCCTGTTGCCGTGGCTGTACTACGGTGCGGGTAAGGAAAATTTCCTTTTTCCCCACTGTAGTGCGGTCTTGATGGGAGAATATTAAAGTAGGGGGGTGTAGGGGGTACAGCCCCCCGCATGGGGGGGTTCAGGGGGGCAAATCCCCCCTGCTAAAATGTAAATGTAGTGTTTTATTTTTTTTTTTGTAACGCACTTTAACGAAAGCACTTTTTCGATAAAAGTGCTTTCATTAAAGTGTGTTCGGTTATTATGGATTTGGACATTTGCTTATATATATATATATATATATATATATATATATATATATATATATATATATATATGCATTAGGCGATTAAACTGTTATCTCTATGCACTTCTTATATTTCACTCTTGGCAGAGGCATTTTTGCCATGCATGACTTTCACAGATAGACAAGTGTATTAACTGTCATTACAAGTGTTTCTGTTAAAAATGGTTACCTTACAGTTTTTGCTGTTTTATTCCATACCAAAGTAAAGTACTATATTGTCAATGACACAGGGGTGTAATGCTTCTAAGATGATCCATAGACACCAACAGGGGAGTGCTGGGCACAGTAAGAGGTGCCTAGCAACTGTATACAATTTACTTTTGTGGTGTACATGTGTACACATTTTATGAAAATTGTTTGGAAAGCATTCAGAACAGGTGAATCATGTGTTATTCCTTGTATTCTTCAAACTGTCATTATCCTGTTGTTTTGGGGCTGAGGAATCCAAGTACTACTTGTGTGTTTCCACACCACAATTTGGGTTTCAACAGTTTTGCTCTTGCAATTTTGCAGTCATCTTGGTATTTGCACGGATACACTGGGAAACTTGTATGTAAGCAGTGGCATGTTGTTGCACAGCAGTCAGGAATTGGTGTAGAAGTCTCGATGCTGATCCCTGTGATATCACCAGCATATGCCCTGTTGGACTCTGGAAAGCTCTTGTAGCTAAAACTGTAAGCACTACACATGCCTTAGTCTCCAGAGGAGTTGGTTTCCCTCAGTTTGCCCTTTTTTTCAGCTGTGGATGACAGAGGTTGCAGAGTTCCTGTAGTGTGTCTCTATCCATCCTGTAACACTCTACAATTTCCATAACATGCAGAATGTGGTAGGCTAACAGGGTTCTAAATACCCGTCTCCTTTTTGGCTGGGGTCTATTTGCAGCAGCAGCAGTACAGACCTGTGCCTGTTGCACATACATATGTATAACAGCAACTGCAGCCCCTAACAGTCTTTCTGTGTATAGTACCTTCTGTCGCTGTATTCCAATAAGTTTTGGAATTTTCAGGGAAAATCAGCACTGAGTCTACATGGTTACTTTATAGCTTGTTGAAGAGCTCTTCCATCTTGATTTAGTTGATGAGCATACTATTCAGCTACTTATGTTATAATTAGCATGCCATGGGGTTTACTGTGTTTGTACAGCTGTACATGGCATGTAGAGCCACTTAATGAATACAAAATAGTACGCTACTGTGTGTTTATCGCAATACAATGAGCAAATGGTCTTAGCAGACCATGTAGGCTTTATTGAATCTACCCCTTTACCTCAGTCTTTTTGAAAGCCGCCTCATATTGGAAGTGACCTTGTGACATCTGTTCAGTTAAATGACTTACCCAGAGAGATGCTTTATTCCATTTGAAGTCAGGGGTCCATACCTATGCTTTTAGGACATTTCCCGGCTCCTGCTTTTGACACTTATACCATGTATAAAATTTCTGACAAGCAATATTTCACTGGTCACTGCATTCTTTTTAAATAGAAATGTCACACTGACCTTTTTTTTTCTTTCTCAAACTTTTTTCTTATTAATGATTTAATATTGTAGTCGACTGGTTGCAATTCTTTCTTTCTTTCTTTCTGTAACTGAAGTCCTCTATTTCATAATACAAGTTCTTGTACAATAAACTGAACTTAGAAAACACCACATTTCAAAATTAGCAGTTGCTTTAACAAAATAATACACCACAGGTCGCTAAGTGTCATTTGTGGCAGTAACCAACATTTCTTTCTAAAACCTCAAACCACTAACTGTGTAACTTTATAATGAATACACTTTTGTAGATGTTACTTAAAGAAAAAAATTATGTTTGAATTAGTAGAAAACACCAGAGCAATACTTTGTTCAAAGGTTCATAGGTTCATTGGAGGTTACTAGGTTAATAACCTTAGAGGCCTTACAAGCTTAGCCATATTTATCCTGAGTTGCCCCATTTGTGGGTGGTTAGGTGAAGTTCACAGAGGTAAGAGTCTATGGTAGTTAATATTGACTTCCTTGTGAAGCAGAACTAATTATTCCAACCCAGTACTAAAGACAACTCTTTGCTTCTTTTTAGACACATACTCAATTTATTCACCAAGAAAGAAAGAAGTGTATGCAAATTGGTTTATGCTAGTTAAGAACAAAAACAAACTGAACAGTTACTGTAAATAAAATTACATTTCAGTCAGGCTACCAAAAAAAAATAATGCCACCAGTGTATTTACTTATTTATTTGCAAGTATATATCTGTATATAACTGTGCATGTGAAATAACACACATTGCATCATTTAGTTAAATAAAGGACATGAGCCATTGTGAGTCTGTGTCATCAAATTTGTTACAAATACGTCTTTCTTAGAGAATGTAGTGGTTACTCAGACTTGAAAGCTAAAAGATAAATAGGAGTGGTACAATTGTACAGTACATGTATATCAAAAGCAGTGCTGTTTGATGGAGTGTACTTAAATTTACAAGGATCATGTCACTCTGAAATATGACGTAGTGGTGTTTAAATCTCTGAGCAACAAAATGCATTTAGTGAAATAATTACTTTTTAGTACAGTGGTAAACTGGTTCATGTCGCTGACTCACTCTGTTAAGGTCTATAGCTTGTTTCCCCGATGAGGTGCCTCTTGTACAGATACATCATGTTCTCTCGATGTCCAAGTGGGATTTTGCTGGATGATTCTGCTTTTTACCACATCCCATCTTGCTGTTAAGTGAATTAGTAAGCCTCTAACTTGACCATATAGGTCCGTGATGTATGAAAGTGATGTATTTCTCCACCTCATCCAGAACTGCTCTGCTTCCCTTGCAGCTATTGTTTGTTCTTATCATGGACTGTATAAAGAGGGTTTTGGAAATTAATGAATTACGGAATGAATAAATAAAGCCTGTTACTGTAATGGAAGAAAAGTTCTTTCCACCCAAGAATCATTGACCTCTGAGCTCTTTCTAATAAGCAAGAGGCTAAAGATGAACAATCCCATGCATGGTCAGTGTGGGGAATTATCCACATAAAATACATTTTAGACAACATGTTTAGTCTTTGTTGTGATATTAGTTAAATCCACATTGCTCTATCTGATCCCTTCAAGATAACCCAGTAAGCTGTCAGAGTTTCTATTAATGTGTATCTGAGGTATTGTGTGTACTACTGAAGCTAACAGCCTGGCATAAGAATATTTTAACACATTACTTTTATTGCGATAATAGCTAATCATCCAGATCAGGATTAAATGCAGTTCACTTAGCAATGCTGCCAGCAAGAAATTCCATATTTTAACTTCTTCTCATATTCATGCTCACTGAGATATCATTAACTAATCTTACACAGATGACAAAGTCCATTCTATAATGTTGTCTTTAAAAGTACATAAGTGAAGACACAACAATATATCAGTAATAAGAAAATGATATCATCTTCATTTAATCCAAAATACCAAATTACATCATTTTCACTTTCCACATTTTGGATAATGTCATTGATAAAAAGCATGAATGAGAAGTGTCCATATAGCTCTCTTTCCAACTAAAATATTAAGGTTGTAACAGCCATTTGACTGACTGTTAGCAAAGACAGGATGTCAAATGTTGGCTTGCTCCATGTCAGGCCTTCTTGTTGCATCTACTCCATATAAACAAATTATAACTTACAAAAATAATTGGTTCTTACTACTCATTAAGTAACAAGCAATTGTTATTGGTGGTGTCATTCCGCTACATGCAGCCCCATTTAATAATAAATACTGCAATCAAATTATTGGCCAACATTTAAAAGTGCTTGCCATGCCATAAGAGGTAAGTGATATGGTCCTTCTATATTTTACTGAACGTATATTTGACTGAAGCATGTAATGTCAAAAAAAAAAAAAGACAAAGAACATTTCACTGAAAAGAAATTTGACTAAAAATCCATTTCATCAAAAACATTCTGCACAACAAAGTCCTACTGCACACACACAAACACACACACACACACACACACACACACACACACACACACACACACACACACACACACACACACACACATATATCTCCTTTAATTATATATTCTAGCCTAGTACTTATACAGCAGGAACTTCTTATTTTAACATTTGTTAATGTCTGTTATGTACTTCACAGATAAAGATTCTAGTTGTCTACTGATGTACTATGTTCTTCATCTGTAAATATGTTGTAAGTAATTGCTATGTAAATTGTTAATCGCTATGTAATTCAATGTAAATACTGTCTGTTTATTTTAACTGTGGAGCTTTTCTCCCCGGGCCTCCTCTGAAAATGGACCTATGTCCAGTCGGACACTCCCGGTCAACAAATATAAATAAATAAATAAATAAAATAAATAAATAAATAAATTCTAACTCCACAGTCGTACAACGGTGGAGTAAACAGAAAGCACCCCACACAGTGAACTAGGGCTGGCACACAACCAGAAATGTCTAAAGATCTGGGAGTACAGCCCACCAGCAGTCATTACCAATCCACACATTTTCTAAGTTACTAACATAAAAATTCCCAGAATCAAAAATGTCACCATAAATACCATCACTAAGCTTCAACAGTTTTCATCAAAATATGAATTTTCGGTCAGATTTCTTTTCAGTCAAAAGTACTTTCCGTCTTTTTTTTTTTAAATTATGTGTTTCAGACAAATATACATGCAGTTAACCATACTAGAACCAGGTGATACACTGGTTAGCTGATGTAACAGAATTTGATTGAATGAGCTGCTGAGGGAAAATAGTAAATCTGCCAAAATTATGAGTCCACATTCCACAGGCTTTTTTACAGTTAGAATATTAACTTGAGTGATTGCTAATATTGCTGACAAACATTTTTACCACAATTTTATTTATTATTACCCTATTTCAAAAGCAATGTGAACAAATCAATCAAGTCTTTATGAAAATATGATTTTTCTAAGCAACTGTACAATTTGCTCTTGGGTTTTGGAAAATTTAATTTAAAGTTGAATTGTAATGCTACAACGGTCATATTTTTATATGTCCTAAAGAAATAGCTATGTTGTAATGCCAATGAAAATTATTCATGCCAACAAAGTTACTAAAACATATATTACTGAGTTAAGTGAGTCTCAAATTTCTCATTTAGCATGGTGGGTTAATAGAGAGGTTTTATGTGTCAAGTGTGTATAGTTCAATTCCCTTTATACTTTGATTTTTTTTTCGAATTACATATTTTTACATTCTATTCCCTTTGACTAATGGTGGCACAGAAGACTAATATCCTAGGTGAGGGGATACAGGTCTTCAATCCTTTTTAGTGCCTTTTAAGGCATGTTACTTATCCCTCGAGTCCCCCCCCCCCCTCTCCACACACACACACGCACACTCCTATCCCAGTTCTGTCTAAATGCTGCTCAGGGACAGTTTTAAAGAGTTATCCATAGTGGCTAGTTGTTCCCCCCATACGACACAGAAGGCTCTGAGCTTCAGTTTATAGGTATGTAGAAGTATGATGCACACCCCAACTCCACACAGGGTCTATATCATATATTCAAAATTCCAAAATATCGAACACCATAAGTTCAAACTTGGAATTTCAAATATTGATAACATAGAACGCTCAGAATATAGAAATTGTTTCCCAGGAAAAAAATTTGCTGTTCCGAGAAACATACACACAACACAAGCACACCAAAATAAATAAACTACACACATACAGTTAACAAAACCCAACTCCACACTAAACCATACATACATTACTAACTATCCACTTACCTTAACCCGCAACCTAACCCTAAGGTCTGTAACTATTGCACACATACCCTATGAATCTATACACAAACAAACTAATTAATATACACACATACATCTAACAAAACACAACCCTACACTACACCTTACATACATTACTAACTATCCACTTACCTTAACACGCACCCTAACCCTAAGGTCCATAACTCTCGCACCACAGTGGAGGAAATAGCGAAGCCATGGAACAGCCCACCA
Source organism: Protopterus annectens (assembly GCF_019279795.1). Taxonomy (NCBI): domain Eukaryota; kingdom Metazoa; phylum Chordata; order Ceratodontiformes; family Protopteridae; genus Protopterus; species Protopterus annectens. The sequence goes on from NC_056726.1 coordinate 926,564,793, forward strand.
AAATCTTGCCTTAGGTAAGATTTCGATGTTCCGGGGCTTCGCTATTTTCCCCATTCAATATTTTGGGTTCGAAATTTTAACTGTCAAAGTTTTCAATCTTCGAAGTTATGATATAGACCCCCCCACACACCTGCACACATACACACACATAATAGCACCCTCACCACCCGATCAGACTAAAAGACATACTCATCCCTACACACACACACACACACACACACACACACACACACACACACACACACACACACACACACACACACACACACACACACACGTCTGCCTAACTTACCCCCTCAGTAACTCCCCTACAGCTAACCCCCAGGCAGACACACTTTCATATATACTCACAAGTGCTGCTGCTCACATACATTTACATACACACTTCCTAACACTACCTTACCATCAACCTCCCCAGTAGTTACTGCTACAATGATGGATGAACATGCTCTTATGACTGCATTCCCTACCTCTTAGTGCAAGGAGTAGTTGTGCTAATTTACATGTTCAAAAGATTCTTTAAATTACTTGTTGTTTAGATGCATTCTTGGAAGCAGTTCTGGATAAGTATATGCCTCTCCCCAAAGCTGCAACATTAACATGTAGCACAGCCATGGATACAGCCTAATGTGGTGCTACATGTCTTAATTTCAAAAGTGCTCTGGTAGAACTGTCTTTAATCACCCATAGCCTTTAAGAATCTAGCCCAAGGAGTCCCATATAAACTTCAACATTTGCTAAATATAGTTGCACAATTATGAAGCCAATTATTAGTCGAGTCTTTCATACATAATGCACATTTAGAAGAAGATAATTTATGCATTCCTGTCAATTTGTAGGGAATCAAGTAGGCATTGTGCTGCAAAATTAATAAAAATGAATGAATAAGAAAGTAGTAAATGTTTATATGCATTTAACTAAAGAAGACACCAGTCATAATTTACATTTATCCTCTGGGGATAACAGTTTCAGTAATTAGTGTCTTACAATTTATAGGAATCTGAATTCAAAATAGACTATACAAAATAACTAAAAAAAAAAAACAATAGAGCCAGTGTTTTCTCAAAAGTGAATTGAAAGTTTGCTTACCTTTCTCTATCAGTAATGCAGGCACAGCTCCTTAATCACTAGAAACATTGGTAGATTTATAAATTAGCTTATTTGTAGGTTAGGGTTATTGGCTAATGCTTATAATGAGTAATATTAATTATACATACCTCTTTTTTGTAATGGCTTAATTATCAAGAATCAGAATGTTTAGTCAGCATCTCAACATAGAGGGATAAAACGCCTAAACCTGGGTTGAGTTACCCACAACTGAGGCACTGGCAGGGAAGACTAGACATGCCTATTGCGTGCGGGTGATGTTCATCTTGGCGCTTCATGAATGAAGCATGGTCCATAGAAAAAAGTAGCCATCAGATGGCATTACAAGATGATCATGGTGGGAGGGTTAAAAATAAACTTCATTAGGCACCCTCATATTAGATTAGCTTCAGTACAAAATGTATAATAAACTAAGCCTCTGCCTTTTTAAAACTTTTGATTAACTTGATTTATATAACCAAATATGAATGTACCTTCCAAAGTGAAACTATATCCCTAAACATTTTAAACTTGAAAAATAAAAAAATATTTCATGTTAAGGATCTATTCTTTTAAATGTAACAAACATTTCTGAACTTCACTCATTATTTTCAGTTAACATATGGCAGTGTAATTAACATACTGCTGCATGTCTGTCTCTTAGAAAGTAGAAATATGAATTAGGAAATGTCAAAGTCCTACTCAGTATAACACTGAGGGATTTGGAATATTGCATTCTTTTTTCCTACACATTCTAGTAAAAGTATTTAACTAAAGAGCTTAATTATTTATTTATTTATTTATTTATTTATTTATTTATTTATTTATTGGATTTGAATGTTTGCAGAATAGCAAAAAGAATCAGATTGTATTTCTGTTTTGTAATATTTGGTTACTTTGTAAATGCAGTACAAGGCAATACTGAAGTGGGAAAGTAGCAGCAAAGAGAAACATGTTATCATGTAGGCTGGAATGAACGCAATAAAAAATGTACCTGCTAACAAGACAAAAATCAAGTTATCTAGTCCTAAAACCAGAAAATAATGTTGAATTTGTATCCAGTAATTGTTTTGTGAGCAAAACTCAAATGTAGCAGGTAACTTTTCAGGATGTCTGCAGCAAGTAATTTGAGACCTGACCAGATTATGGTAAATGGGGCCATAGGCAGGGTTATAAATCGCCCCCCCCCACAACAATTCCAGTGACCCATTACTTGTCTGTCTCTCCCTAATTACCATAAACATTCTGCAGGATTCATGATGGCTTGCACGGAGTCTAAGAGTCGTGTAAGACGCCATGCAGCCATAGCGATCCAGGAACAGCCCGAAATACCGTGTAAGAGACCAGCTAAAACGTCTCTTACACGGGCAGGGCGTGGATATGCTAATTACCTCAGTGGCAGCCGAAAGGCATGCAAATGAGGTAGATTACCGATCCACGAAGCTGAAACCAGCCCGTGTAAGAGTCGTGTTAGGTGCAGAAATGTACTCAGTTGACAACTGTGTACATTTCTGCAAATAACACAATGGAGCCATGTCAGCTCCAAATAAATTGTGCATATGTATCAGGCAGCATGCCAATGGCCAAATATGTGGCCATTGGCACGGTAACCCGATGCAAACATGAAATAAAATAATTTTTTTTTCCGGCGATCGACGAGGTTTAAACGCAACGCAGCCCCGCGCAAACAGGCTGCGCTATATAAGACATAAAAATAAAGGTTTGAAACCCACAAATGTAGGTTATATGCAATGCATGGATTTACAATGCAGGGATTAGCAGACCGAAAACAATATGGCCACCGTTTAATGGTTGCTAAGGGGGGAAGCTGAGTGTAAGACACGTAACTAAGCATTAGTAGACAATCCTATGTAAATGAGTGGTAGGATAGTGAATCGCACTGTCACATAGCAAATGAGCACATTCCATGTAGTGTAAGAGTTAGATAAGGGGGAGCAACAGAGTAGGAGATAGGTGACATCACAGGGGGGAATGTTAGAAAGAAATCAAGCTCATTGGAGCAAAGTGGTATGTGAAAGATGTCAGTCACACAGCATAGAAAGAGGAGTGTCAAGAGATAAGCATGTGAAAGTCAGGAAATGGAAGGTGTACGCTGTGGCTAACACCAAAGTTTCTTGCTGTGCGTGCATGCATGCGTGTGCATGCTGGGAGGCGCGAGTAAGATAGAGTGCACGCATGTAAGGCAGAGTAAGCATGTAGGAGCCTGTGTAAAGATCTATAAAACTGTTCACGCTGGTGTGCGCGCATTTTAACCCGAATAAGCAGATTCTAGTCCATGTAAGCATGTGTGCATGCGTGGTAGCCACTGTGAGCGTGTTTTCGCTGTTATGTGTGCTGCTCCCCCCTGAGGAAATAGAGAGGAAAAAGGAAGCAGAAGAAATAGTAGGAAGCTAGCAGGGAATACTGGTAGAGCTAGCAGGTGAAAACAATTAGAAGCAGGCAATTACACAGGCAGAATACTAGCCCAGCCCAGCACTTAAAACACTGAAAACAGCATTGCAGTATGTTTCTCTCAAGAGACACTGCAAGCCAGGAGTAAGCTATTAGAAGTGAAAACTGAAAAAGCTGCACTCAGACCAAACATGCTAGGGGCTGCCATAGCTGTTATATAAGGAGACTTAGGAGACTTGCTGAGGGTGGTGACAATGCAAATGCTGCCAGACAACCCACAGTGAGGAAACAGAGAAGAGTGTACAGGCCCAGGGTCACCTACCAGGGGTTACATGAGCTGGAGATAGTGGAGCGCTATAGAGTGGACCGAGACCTCCTGCAGCAAATTGTTGAGCTGTGCAGGCCACGCCTCACACACAGAACCAACATAGGGGAACCCATCCCAGTGGAAACCAAGGTATGTGTTGGCCTAAGAATACTAGCAACAGGTACCTTCCAGAGACCAACTGGTGATATGATGAGGATATCACAGGCATCAGCTTCCAGGGTACTGCACCAGTTCCTGGATGCCATGTCAGCACATGTCGGTGAACATGTATATTTCCCCAATTCCCGTGAGGTATTGGCCAGCAATATGCGTCTCTTCCAGCAAATAGCAGAATACCCTGAGGTAGTGGGTGCAATAGATTGCACACATATATGCATCAAAGCACCAGCCGGTAAGTGGGGTAGGGCCTACATTAACCACAAGGGCTTCCCCTCCATCAACTGCTAGGTCGTGTGTGATGCCCAGGGCATAAAAATGAATGTGTGTGCTGGCTGCCCTGGAAGCTACCATGATTCCCATATCTGGCATTTGACGCAGCTGAACCAGACATTTGCCAATGGGGACATCCCACATGGTCACTTAGTGGGGGATGCTGGATATGCACAGGAGCCGTGGCTGATGACACCCATCAGAAATGCACACACACACCTGAACAAGAACGCCATAATGAGGCACACGCACAAACACAAAATGTAATAGAGCATGTGTTTGGGCTGCTCAAGTCACGGTTCCGGTGCCTGGACACATCTGGTGGAGCCTTGCAGTACTCACCAACTACATGCACCCAAATTGTCATTGTATGTGCTATGCTACATAATATGATTCTGCGAAAACAGCTGCAGCAGGACCAGCATAGGGCTGGGACAAACAGCCCCCCACCATTGCCAAGGCCATCACAGGCAGAGCATGACTCAGAGGAGGAACAACCTGAGTCTGCCCCAGTAGGCAGAAGGAGGCGTGCCCAGTATGCCCTGGCCTTGGCAAAGAGGCAACGCATAGCACACACACTGGCTCAGTAGGAACCCTGGGAATGATACCCCTCTCTGACTCACTCATATAGTAACAGGGACGCCTAACATGACACAACCTGCTTTCAAACATGTACAGGGAGTGTAGTATGTGCATCTGACATAGGCAGCCCTGCAGCACCACATGAGGCATGATTGCCATGTGTTAAGCAATGTAACACCATCTAGTATATGCAAACATGAAGACCCTGCCTAACATCTCACCCTCACCAAGCATGATGCCACACTATGACGACAACAAGATCAAGTACAATAATTGGCTAAAGTATTGCTGTTAGCAAAGGGGAACAAATGGCTGACAGCCTGGGATGACAAGCCGAGCAACACATGATGCTCCACCTGCTAGGGATGGCACGCACCCAGCACACCTGGCTGTGTGGATACTGGCAAAGGCTGTTGTCACCCCCACTGTGCCTTGAATAGGTAAGGCTGGAAACACAAACCCGCCACCATAGGTAACACAAGGTATAACAACCTGGACGTAATGCTACCCAATGCCAGAAGTCTAAACTCAAGGTGCATGCACACCAAACCCACCTCATCATGGAGAATGTTAATATCTGTTCTGTAACAGAAACCTGGGTCAAGGCCCAGAAGAGCACCCTAATACTACCAGGTTATGCCTTATACTATGCTCTACAGCCCCAAAACATGGAACAAACTACAATAGGAGTGTGGCTATCAGTAATTGTCAAGGATAACCACACCCCCAGGTTGGTACCACAGCAAGAGGCAGCATGGACTATCCACGGGCATGCAACAGTGGCTCAAACTGTGTCCCTGTTTGCAGCCTGCTACAGACCACCCTCACAAACCCAGGAACCCCAGCCAGCCTTCCTGAAGACACTGCAGAGTATGAATGTTTCAACAAATACCAAACAAGGCACACACAAAGTATGACATAGGTGGCAATCCATTATGTAGGGATGAAGTAATCAGGGACCTAGGGACACAAGAAGACGGTAACCCGTCATGTGACACTCACATTGCCAAGGTGGCCAGGAAGACCTGCTATATTGCCCACCTTAATATGAAAGGATGCACATGTAGATCAAGAGAGGTCACTGTGCCACCATACTCTTCCCTTATCAGGCCCATACTTGAGAACAATGCCCCAGTTCAGATGTACCTTACCCGACACCTGCAGCAGTTAGAAAGACCCCAAATGTACCTCACCAAGAGGATAAAGTGTCCAAACATTTGTCATCTGCTGCCTGGCTGAAGAAACCACAGCCCAATTCACATGCATACTGCCCAGTCAGAGGCGATGTATGCCTGATGTACAAGGCCATGTCCAATCCAGAATGAATGGACATGCTCCACTGCAGAAACTCCAAATCCAGCAGAGACACCACAGTGAGATATCTTAACCTCCACACATAGATAAATAGGATGTGCTGGAGGGACAGATCCATAACTCAGAGGCTCCTTACACTCTGGAACAGAATCCCAGTCCATGATAAGCTGAGCTCCACACTCATACACAAGAGAAATCCGGTCATGTGCATGGGAGATAGTAGGTGTACACTGGGGGCCATCCCTGTGTCACATCTAGTAAAGTAAACCCCAAATGGGCATAATATGCACATTGCAAGGGGTGTCGAAAGAGACACACAGTCTGTCTATGCTCAAACATGGCCAGGGCAGATAGCCTAGTATGAACCTATGAACCTATGATGATACAAATTGTGCAGGACACAAAGGATAATCACACAGCTGTCCTAACCGATGGTAGGAACCATGGTGATAATCCACACATATGATCTGCAGTACTCAAATATCACAAACAATACACCAAACCCACACTCATTGCCAACATCCAACCTAACAGATTCTTTGCAAACTCCCCATCAGCACCAAACTGCCAAATATCTATCACAGCAGAGTGCTGGCCCCCTGACATTGCAGATGTTGAGGTAACAGCCAGCATCTACAAAGCAAACCACACAGCATCAATGGTACCAGATGGTGTACTGGGTTGTGTCCAACAAGTACTGTAAGAAGAATGGAACACCAAATAGCACTACTGTGCACTCAGTCTTACCACAGGCTATGTACCCAAAGAGTAGTGTACAGCAACAGTGGTCCCTCACCACAAAGGTGGTGCCTGAGTGGATACTGCAAACTATCACCCCTCAACCCTGATTATCTTGGTTGGCAAAGTAATGGAGAGGATGATCATGGATCCGAGGAATAAAGAGAATGGGTACCTACAGACAATGGACCCTACCCAGTGTGGCTTTCATAGGGCAGATCCTGCCCCTTAAACATGTCTGACACATGTGAAACATGCACCAAGGCCATTGATGAGGGGAATGTGGCTCACACAGCCTATCTGGACCTTGCTATACCCTTCCATACAATACCCCAGTTGTTCAGTACAGATAAGCTCACGAGCTTAACTATAAACCCCTTATCGAAGTAGATGGGTTGCAAACCAGCTCAAGGACAGAACTGACCTGGTCAGACATGCTGCAGCCATGTCAGACTACAAACCAGGTACAACTGGCATCCCACAAAGCATGGTCCTGGGACCTCCCTTGCATTCTATATATGTCACATAGGTACAGGCCAACATGGAAGGACTCTGTCTGAACAGGTTCGCAGATGACTACAAACTGCCCACCATATCGGACCCTCCAGCTGACACAAGCATCCTACAAAAGTCACACATAGAAACAGACAAGTGGTGCCACAGCCATGTCAACAAGCTAAATGCAGAATAGTGTATAGTCATCCCCTGTGGAAACACAGTACGTGGCCACAAATTACCACATAGGTGTTAACCCATTAAGTACATCAGGAGCAATAAGAGACCTGGGGACACAAGTTGATAGATATCCTGCATGTGACAACTATGTGTCTGTAGTGGTTACAGAAATATACCATATACCCACCTAATCATGAAGGTAAGCACAGCTAGGTCTGAGTAGGTCATCGTGCCTCTCCAGTCATCCATCAGCAGCCTCACAATTGTGTACAATGGCCCTTGTGGGATGTACTTTAGCAGACACCTGCATCAACTGGAAAGACCCCACAAATACCCCACCAGGAGGATCTCAGAGCTGTAACAGATGCCATGTGTTGCCTGATTAAACAAACTGCAGCTCCACACAGTGCCATACCATATGGCTGGAGGTGATCTGTGCCTGATGTATAAAGCCATGACAAAGCTGGAATCAATGGACATCTGGCACCATGTAAAATCTGAATGCTGGTGACCTATGCAGATGACAGGCCTGAACCCCAGCACAGACATAAACAGGACATGCTGTACCGATCGGTCCATAACCCAGAAGCTCACTCCACTCATGACTAAACCCCCAGTACAGGTTATTCAGGGAGTCCCTCATTGACTGTCATCCGGAGGAATCATGATGACTGGATGGGAGAAGGTAGGTGTACCCTGGATATCACCTGTATATCACGGGTAGACAGAGGCACAGCACACTAACCTTGACATATGTCATGGCAAACACCAGTAAATATGTGTGTTGAAGGACAAACACTCTCTGAGTAGCATTACAAATGGCCTAGGGCACATGGCCATTGTTTGTTACTGTCCACACAAGTTGTGGAATACATTAACAATGTCGGACAATCCTGTTCTATGTTGTCCATATCTGAACAAAATGCAACATGGTCATATCTGCACAACTGGCCCTCAACCAGTCTGGTGTGCTCACTATAAATATTACAAGCAGTGATAGGACTGAAACCGATGATACCATCCACCACAGTGAAAGTACTGAATCAGTACACTATACAACAATACACTGTTTGGTCAGTATGAAAGGATGCTGACAACTGTATGCAAACTATCCCATGGCAACCCTGCAGGCACAGCATAATGCCTGTTAGGTTCAGACACAAAGCAGTTGGGCAGTAAGAACCCAACCTGAAGTCCAACACTCAACTGTACATGTGAAATATAGATGAAGTCCACACACAAACACAAATGTGGTGGACCACAGATCCCAACATATGGAAAGTTCACACTGGGCATGCTCGCACACTTAGATAAATGAGACGTGTCAGTCAAGAAGCCATAGAAACTGTGAACTGGGCATGCTCACACACTTAGGCCATGTCACAGTTCAGCAGTTGCACACACATATCTGGCATTTGTATGTGTTAACACAGGAACCTCCCACAATACAGAAATCTGCCCAGTGCACACAGTGAAATTACAACAGAGACATAAGTAAAGTACTGGATCCCACTCATATGCAAACATCTGCCACAGTACACAAGTTGTTCATAGAGATAGGGAAAGCTATGGCAATAAAGACCCACAAACAGTGTATGAGCAACAGATACTTGCATCTGACAGGTAAACATATGGCCGTAGAGTACAATACTAGGCTGTTGTCCCTAGGGAATACAGAAGGCTATCCACAGTGTATTTGGCATCTGCCTCTGCAGTACAGTAGGCCACTGTGCCTCTGCAAAGTTAATGCAGATATATGCTCTCCCCCTTACTGATGGATAGTAACAGATGTACATACATCTTCATAAATAATGATGTCAGCATACTATACATATGTCAGGAGCACAAATGATACCCAGTAATTTGAATAGCGCGCTCAGCTACTGCGTCTCTCACAAATGTCATAATATAGTTAGGTAGGGGGCTTGAATCCTGCAAGTGCTTAGACTGTGGGGGGGGGGTAGTGTGTGTGTGTAAGAGAAATGTCCCTTTTGGCAACTAGTACAACACACCACATGCTGCATATTCCACTGTCTAAACACTGATGATGTCAGCACCCTATAAGTACAGCAGGAGAAAGCAAACCTCCCAGTAATGCAAATAGCACACTCTGCTGCTGTGTTTCTCAAAAGTGTCATAACTTAGTTAGGTAGGGGTTTGAATCCTGCAAGTGCTCAGTGTGTGTGTGTATGTGGGGGGAGTAGTGTGTGTGCAATTCTATGTGTAAGAGAGATGTCCCTTTTGGCAACTAGTACAACACACCACATGCTGCATATTCCACTGTCTAAACACTGATGATGTCAGCACCCTATAAGTACAGCAGGGGAAAGCAAGCCTCCCAGTAATGCAAATAGTGCGCTCTGCTACTGCGTCTCTTACAAGTGTCATAACACAGTTAGGTAGGGGTTTGTATCCTACAAACGCCATGTGTGTTTTTGTCACACAGTTTGTCCATGTGTGTGGGGTGTTGTTCCCAATATTGCACGACATAGATCACATCAGTAATGTCAATGCACACATGATGTATGTGTGTGCGACATACACATGGGTACCTGTGACCTTCAATAGTTCCCGTGTCTGAAGCCTGCCTCATGTGAATACATGGAATCTGCATTAGACAACTGTATGACTGTGGTGTTCTGTACAGGGACTGCATGTGGTATGAGAATATACAGTGTGAGTTGTATATGGTGTCATCCTACCAGCGAGGGATACACGACTGGTCTGAAGCATATAGTCCACATGTTGTTGATGAGCAGGTGCAGCATGTTACACCTCTTGTGGGAGTGGTAACAAGTTGTTCCATAGCAATTCAGTGAATGAATTCTAGGAACCTTTCAGCTAAGGTCTTGGATCTAGAGTAATGCTCACACTCTATGTTTGGTTAGTTGCAGTCCACCCATATAATGGTGTTTGTAGAGACTGTCATATTCCCAGTGTTGTCAGGAAGGCCAAGTGGGTTTCCTGGGTATGGGAGGGTGGTGTGTGCCAGGGTATGAACCTGAAGGCAGTCTAACCCACTGTTAGTTGCACATGGATAGGCTCTGATGCTTTGTGCTGTGCCACCAACCTGGAGGTGTGTGTATCTGTGGTGTCTTTGGATACATCCCCCCTGTTCTGGTTTGGTGCATGTTTAGGGGACGACAAGCATGGTATGAGGTATGACCTGGCAGTGATAGGGTGCACCTGGGAGCCTTGTACCAGGAGTCTGTTACTGCATGGATATTTGTGTTCTCCATGCTAAGGACAGTTTCCACTGCATGCATCCTTAGGTTTACACTGCTGGTGTTGAGTAGCATTACTATTTGTGTCCTATCCTGTGTGATACCTGTGTAGGTGGCTATGTAATTTGAGCCTTGCATAAAAAGGCACTATGTGTGTAGGAAGAGCCTCTGCCAATATACAATGGCCCATGGGTGACAGGTGCATGCTGTCCCTAGCAAAGCAACGTGGCTTGTCTAGCATGTAATCCCATGCTGACAGGCATTGGATCCCCTTTGAATGTCACCGAAACATAAGGCAATTGTAGAAATTGATCATCCTGTCTACATATTGTGGCAGCAGTCTTGGTGAGGGTAAGATGCTACTCAAGGTCAGGGTCATACCAGCCTGTGCCACATGCTCAGAGAGCCCCTCTATGTCCCCTATCATGTAGTCCAGGGAGGTACATCACAGGTCATTCACACTGGCACGGACAATGACTGAGTCATATTTGTACATGCCTTGGAGTGACCTGTATGCTTGTGTTATGTGGTGGATCATAGTGCCTAACGGGCATCTCACCATGACCTTCTCCTTGTTCAGCCTGGTGAGCAGGACCTCAGTGTACCTGACGATAGGGGTACCTATTACAACTGTAGCAGGTGTGTTGTTAAGCCATATGGGCTGTGACTGTTTGGCACACATGCTTTGTGAGCTATGTGTTGCATGTGCTGTGTTCTGGCGTAACGTTTGCTTGTGTGTCTGCTTTGCAGGTGTCTGCTGCTCAGGCAGAATGCTATTCTGAGACTCCAAGAATGTTCCTGTGTGTTTCTGTGTTTGGATTGCTGTTGTGGCAGGTCTATGTGAGAATGGTATTGTATTCACTGTAGTATCCCACTCCACCTGACAGGGTATGCCAGTACTGAGTTAAGAGAGCTTAGCCCCCAGTTTGGCTATGTGGTTGCATCTCTCACATGTATTGTACATTTATGAGAAGGGGAGAGGGTTGTCTGTGTACATGAGGCAGCTGTAACATTGCCACATGACTCACAGATTCACCAACTGGACCAGACAGGAGATTGACAAGTGACCTTTGCACATGCTACCATAGTATTGTGAATCCCATAATAATTAACAACACATAGGGCCAATGGGGAACAAGGTACTCAAGGTGAGTATGTGAGGGTGTAGTGCTCTTGATTTGTAGTGCTGGCATGCATAAATGCTTTCGTGAGCAAATGCCAGGTAAGTCATATGCAATGTGTTACAGGCAACTTACATGCAAACAGGACAAACAGTGATGTTCTGTCAAGTGAGACATGGACATCAGTACAGTAAGCAATACAGATGTCACTAGGGATCCACAGAGGCACTGTAAATCTGCATTGCAGGTGGAATCATTGTTTCAGGACATATCAAGCAAACATGTATACCAACAAAGCTACAGTCAGCAGGCCTGGATCTAGACTATGCTGCAACAAACAAGGTGTACGACTTCCAGTAGGTAACAGTGCATATATGCAGGCACTATAAGCCTGTACCCAGAAAGTCACAGGTCAGATGGGCTGTGTTCAGCCCCACCTCCCACAAGTGTACAGACCATGTACCTTCGTAATGTAGAATAACTGGCCTGAAACCCAAGTGCTCATACCTGAACTAATACACATTTCGAATAACAGACACTGAGCCCTCACTCAGCAGTTCCAAACTTTGTAGGATGTATGCTACCTGTCCTGGCACCACAGTATCTTTGACATGTATGGAGACTCTCCCTCCTGTCATAGTTAGTTCTGTGTTTTGGGGCTGTCATGCATGGTACGAGGTGTGACCTTGTAGTGCTAGGGTGCTCTTGTGAGTCTTGAACCTGTTGTGTATTACTGCACAGATATCAACATCCTCATTGCAGAGTCGAGTGTGGACAGCATGCAACTTGCAGTTGACATGTCCATCATTGAGTATCAATACTTACATTTTCTTATCCCCTGTGCTACCTATGTAGGTGGCCTTCTGTTGACAGCCTCACCACCAGTATACAAAGATGTGCAGACATTACACTATGGTAATTACTATGGGTGTACAAAACAATACAATGACATTCATACTGTAACTGCATCAGGCATGCTGGGATATACCCACAATGATATCATTACACTGTACTGTTGACATGATACTTTTACTACACTTCTATGTAGTCACCCTATGCATCAGCACCATGTTAACCTGTTCCTGCACCGATGTTACAGAATGCAGGAGGTGGCACAGTTTCATCATATGCACAGGGTGTGTACTTGGTATGCCTGAGTCTGCCACTGATACAACCAATTGACATGTCTGTGTGTGTGTGTTGGTGAGGGAGAGCAGTACAAGATGGGGCAATGTTGATGCAGTGTGTGTGTGTATGCGGTAGCCCTAGGTGTTATCAATTCGCATGTGTGTATGCATGCACACAGTTCCACCTCATGGCTGCCATATACAGGTGTTTGTGGACAGCCACAGACTGTACCTGCCAGGTCATACAGATCACTGTCTCTGGCCATGGACACGGTACCTGTGCCTGGCAGGGGTGCTACGGACCATATCAGGTACTAAGCCAGACTGGGTACTGTCATCAGAAGCAGGTGGTTGGTGACTGGAGACAGGTCCCTGTTGGGACTGTCCAGAGCCATGTGCACATGTTCTCCTGGGGTGGTCTGATGACAGCACAGACCCAGCATTGCTGGGGCTGCTGCTGGCACTATGGGAGTAGCTGCGGGCCTGTTGTCATCCGCGACGGCTGCCAGCTGCTGCTGTTGCTGGCATACGCCCACGTCGACACCTCAACTGTCCATCATTGCCCTGGCTTATGGACATGTAGTTGTGGAACGGATCTAATGTGTCCCCCCAATGTCTGTCAATGACCTCGGTGAAATTACGGATGGCAGCTGCAACATCACGCATACTGTCATTCATAGCTGTGCGGCATGCTCTCAGCTCCCTCAGACCCTGTCTGGTGTACTGTTCCATACTTGACTGTGCCTGCATTACAGTCCGAAACATAGCTGAGGTTGAAAGACCTCTGTGGGCATGTCTGACAGGGGCAGTACACCCACAGATTCTCCCACTAGAACCCCTGGACATCTGCCTGTGTGGTACCATGTCAGGACCCTGGCCATGGCTGCTGTGTGGGGATGCATGTGCCACTGATACTACATTACCCTGGTCAATGCCCACTGTATCCTGTCCATCACCTAGGGACATTGGTGACAAAGGATGTATTGGCAGGATGACTGTGCACATTGATGGGGTCGACAGCTGTATACTGTCAATTGGCTGACCAACGACAGACCGTGGCACACCTCCCTGTGCCATTACACAGGTATCATCATTATCACTATCCAAGGCAGCTGATTCAGGTTCCCTGCTTCACAACACCAGAGCAGCACCAGAACCTGTGGGAGTAAGACAGGAAACACAGTTTACAATGTGTACACAATGTCACCACTGATACA